>NC_089751.1:40605616-40918116 GCF_040412425.1 Macrobrachium rosenbergii | reverse complement strand
GCTGGTACTAAACACGGCGCCCATTTTGCAAGTAAACGTGCTTACGGCCTAAATGACTTACGGCCGAAACGCGTGTGGGTGTTTTCACTATTAGCCTAAGCCATTCCCATAACAGGGTGCTGCTCCAGTGCTGTACAAGTAGGACACCGTCACTTCTATACTCATTCACACTTTAAATGATGAATCTAAAACGACCCTCTTCTGCATTAAACTTCTTAATTATTAGCGGCTTCATTTACTATCGCAATGCTCATCAGCAGCGCGTCGAACTACTTCGCACAAACTATGTAATTTGCCATTGTGTGTGTGTGTCAATGGCATTATTCGTAAATACTATCTTTTTATCTAGACTTTGAATCTGTCTATACTTCTTACAAATTTAGTCCTGAAGATGTCGCCGATGAACGAGGAAACAGTAAATGGAAAGATACGTGAATAATTTCTCCCTATTCCTGAGAAGCTTGCCTGGAGAGAAAAGGAACTATAGACTGATTCAAAGCCTTAGATAAAAATATAGTATCGGCGAATAATGCCACCGACTTCAATAGGAATTGCATAAGAGAGAAAATATGCCCAAATAGCATATATATGTGGGTGCATATTTATACACAAGCCCTTTTATGGCCGCTTTCTGGCATAAATAAATAAATAAATAAATAAATAAATAAATAAATAAATAAAATATATATATATGTATAAAATTTATAATATATATATATAAATAAATAAATATAATAAAAAAAAAAAATATATATATATATATATATATATATATATATATATATATATATATATATATATATATATATATATACAGCATATTACTTTCTAACCAAAAGTTTATAGCGGGACATCCAACTAGTGCATGACGACAGATCTTTGTGTACATATCTACAACAAAAACAAGAACTCCATGATCGCTTTTTTGTCAGCAGTGTTGATAATCTTACTCTTCTTTGCAGGAATCATGGGACAGACCAGATTAGATAAGCACCTCGTCAATGCATGTGGTAAGTTTATCTTAGCCAGTTTTAGAACATGTGTACTTGAAAAAAAAGTATTTACACTTTTTTTTTGTTTAAATGAGAGATGTGTGGTACACATACTCTATATTATTCTCACGCTAATACTTATGCTATGCATGAAATATAACACTGCACATTATACAACTTATCTACATGAACGTAACCAAAGTGATATATATATAACTACTGTATATATACACATATTTATAACGTGTATCTCTATGCGTGCGGTCGTTTACATACATACAAACGCATTATATACGTATGTATGTATATATATATATATATATATATATATATATATATATATATATATATATATATATATATATATATATATATATATATATATATATATATACCGTTGAGTAAGTCTGTATTTTGAGTCAAAGTGTTTCTTAAGCTGACATAACTCCTCCTACAAAGAGACAGGGCGATGATTTATGGAGCGTAAAGTAAGCCTCATTTAAAGATATTAAAGTCTGCTGGCAAGTCTAATCGGGAGCAATGAGAGAAATGAGGAAAAGGACAACAGTCACATTTGGATGTTGGCGAGATGAAGGGGAGGCTGTAGTTCAGGAAAGTAGTAGAGCTCATTTTTTTCAGAATAAACTTATAAGGAAAATACATAAGTTACAGATTCACTTGTGAAAAAAGTATAAGTAGGTCAGAGGACTCACAAATAATATTAATAGCAATAACAATAAGTTGTAGTAAAACTACTACTAACTAGTAACTATACGTGCTGGGCACGGTAATGAAATCTAAAAACGAATCAATAAAATTTCTGGAATAACATAAACTGAAATCTAAAAACAAATCAATAAAATTTCTGGAATAACAAAATGAAATCTAAAAACGAATCAATAAAATTTCTGGAATAACATAAAAGACAAAGATATGAAAGTCTAGTGAATACCCTGCGAAGGCAACACCAATTTAACAGACTGGAAGGGAGACAAGCACCGAGAAATGAATGAATGAAAAAGAGGAATCCTCATGATGGCCGAGAGAGAGAGAGAGAGAGAGAGAGAGAGAGAGAGAGAGAGAGAGAGAGAGAGAGAGAGAGAGAGATGGTTAGGAAACGTAAAGGAATCTCTTCAGACCGTGGGTTCCCTCCAGAGTTAAGGAAAAAATATTTTCTCGTTTCTTTTTCATTTTCCTTTGGGCCCGGGCTAGAACAGGACACTGGATTGTCGGTGCCATCGGCCCTTTGATTTAAAAGGGAAAAAACTATCGCGCAAAATCCACAGACGTTACAACGACACTCCGGAAAATAATATGAGAAACAGCCCAAAAAAAAGTTGGGCACCTTGTATATGAACACAGTTGTGATACCTTCCCATTCAGTTTAGGCGCGGATGATCCAGAGACGAGTCAGCATCAGAGAGGTAACCTAACTAGTCAGTGACTAAACTTAAGCTAGTCATTTTTTAAATTTTATTCATTCCTTTATTGTGAGTAAAAGTGGCCATCTGCATGGTTATGATGCAAGGATGCCTCGAAGAAACCTTTTCTAATAAAAAGTACCTTAAGCATGGATTAAAAAATCTAAGATATTACACTAAGACTGTAAGATACAAAACATACCATTTACATTCCGAGTACAGGTAAAGCGTTATTTGGATGTGATTTTCAAGGGTTCCTGAAACAATAAATAGTAAATGAGACTTGGCTATCATCATGTGTCAAGAGTGATAGAATTGCTAGAATTTGTTTAACAATGACTTCGTTTTGCATTACTCTTTCGAAGGAAGTTAATTACCGGGTAAACAAATATTCTTGCACTGACCAAAAGACAGACGGACGCTCAAAAATGATTATTTAAAACAGTTAACGTCATAATGGCCTCTTACTATCATTGAAAGCCTCTTAACATCACTGAAAGCCTCGAAATCCAAAAAGGAAACGAATACAGAAATCCTCCTTCCCGTTATGAATTAGACCCCAGAACTAGGACGACGCTAAGCCACTTATGAGAGAGTTAAAAGGTCTTAGACCATTAAAATATTGAGACCCGGCGAATGTACACGAAGGGAAGGACGACCTCACCAACATTAATATAAATAAACGGATAAGTGTCTTCTTTATTTTCAGGATGTATACCATCGAGGGTGGTTCTGGCCTCCTTGGCCTTCTTGGGGTTTGTCAACTTATTTATGGTGAGAGTCAACTTGTCAGTCGCCATCGTGGCCATGGTTCAGCCACCAAATGTGACCGAGGATGTGCAGGCGCAGTGCTTACTTGATGCTCAAGGTATGTATGGAAGGAATACTTCAAGGTGGGTCTTCGGTAGCATGTGCGCTCTCTCTCTCTCTCTCTCTCTCTCTCTCTCTCTCTCTCTCTCTCTCTCTCTCTCTGTTTCTTCCTTTTCGAACTTCACTTCGTTTCTTTTGCACCAATAAAAGAATGAAATATACAACTGCGTATTTTCCTATGTGAATTGTGGTTCCTTTCACAATTTACTGCTTTAAAATGTCAATGGTATTTTGTATGTATTTTACACACTAAAATCACAGTTGCTCAAATTTAAATTAATATACGGTGCAGGTTTTTTTTATTTTGAAAAGAACCTTGATTTGTAGTACAATGTACCCCACAATGAACTTTACTTCATTCACTTTTTATTAACGACGTGAGTTTTAGAATCGTATAATTAGCTTTCAGACCTTGGTTAAAAAAAATGGATGCATGAGAGAAACCTGGTATATATTCGGAGAAACACTGGATATATCTAGAGAGAGAGAGAGAGAGAGAGAGAGAGAGAGAGAGAGAGAGAGAGAGAGAGAGAGAGAGAGAGAGAGAGAACTTTCTATCACATCCTTTTTACTTTGAAGAGCACCGAAGAGAAAGCAGAGCAGATGACCTGGGAACAGGTCCAGGGTTATTTACCTTAAACAACTTGACCTCACGTTATCCATCTCTTGAATCACAGGTAAGAAGTATTTTCATTTTTTTTTATGTCCATAGCCATTCTTCCTACCAAGTTTATGTCCAATTATTTTTAACTTGAAATAATTTTTCTTGCTGTTATAAGCAAGGGGGGTTGTTAAAAAAGTTGTCTAGGCCTAAATTCCGGGCATATTGTATATTTTTCTTCTGGCTGGAGATTTGAGACAATCTTGAACCGAAGCGCTACCAATTTACACACAACACACACATATATATAGACATATATAATATATATGTAGAATCTACTGGTCACTTTTTACCAGATACATATGTAATTGTAATAGCCACAATGCCCTCTTAACTTCTCGAATTCTTCGCGCTTTTTTGGATACGATTGTCACTACAAAGCATTAAGATCCAAGTGCAAGAAATATGAAGATACTATGATGTCTGGTAGCGGGAAACGAACCCGGCATTATGGGACCCAGGTTCGTTTCCCGCTACCAGACATCATAATTTCTTCATATTTCTTGAACTTGGATCTTAAGACTTTGTAGTGACAACCGTGTCCAAAAAAACCACGAAGAATTCGAGAAGTTAAGAGGGCACTGTAGTTATTACAATTACACAAACACACACACCCACACACACACACACACACATATATATATATATATATATATATATATATATATATATATATATATATATATATATATATATATATATATATATATATATATATATATATATATAAATTTCTGACTCACGTCAGGATCAGAACCAGGTCTCTCAGGTGGAAAGCAAGGGCGTTATCCACTGGGCCATACAAGTCTAAAAGAAGTTGGAACCTGAGAGCAACTGCACCCAAGGAATTACCTGGGCAAGCTAACTGCTTGCATACCAGAGAGTTTTCCCAACTTCCCGACTCAGCAATGACCCAATAGACAACATTTCATCTGAATTATCCCTTCTGAGTGAATAAGATAGAAATCATCAACACACAATCACGTGTGGAACAGAAATAAATTTCTGACTCACGTTGGGATCGAACCCAGGTCTCTCAGGTGGAAAGCAAGGGCGTTATCCACTGGGCCATACAAGTCTAAAAGAAGTTGGAACCTGAGAGCAACTGCACCCAAGGAATTACCTGGGCAAGCTAACTGCTTGCATACCAGAGAGTTTTCCCCAACTTCCCGACTCAGCAATGACCCAATAGACAACATTTCATTCGAATTATCCCTTCTGAGTGAATAAGATAGAAATCATCAACACACAATCACGTGTGGAACAGAAATAAATTTCTGACTCACGTTGGGATCGAACCCAGGTCTCTCAGGTGGAAAGCAAGGGCGTTATCCACTGGGCCATACAAGTCTAAAAGAAGTTGGAACCTGAGAGCAACTGCACCCAAGGAATTACCTGGGCAAGCTAACTGCTTGCATACCAGCGAGTTTTCCCCAACTTCCCGACTCAGCAATGACCCAATAGACAACATTTCATTCGAATTATCCTTCTGAGTGAATAAGATAGAAATCATCAACACACAATCACGTGTGGAACGAAATAAATTTCTGACGTCGGGATCGAACCCAGGTCTCTCAGGTGGAAAGCAAGGGCGTTATCCACTGGGCCATACAAGTCTAAAAGAAGTTGGAACCTGAGAGCAACTGTGATTACCTGGGCAAGCTAACTGCTTGCATACCAGAGAGTTTTCCCCAACTTCCCGACTCAGCAATGACCCAATAGACAACATTTCATTATTATCCCTTCTGAGTGAATAAGATAGAAATCATCAACACACAATCACGTGTGAAACAGAAATAAATTTCTGACTCACGTTGGGATCGAACCCAGGTCTCTCAGGTGGAAAGCAGGGCGTTATCCACTGGGCCATACAAGTCTAAAAAGTTGGAACCTGAGAGCAACTGCACCAAAGGAATTACCTGGGCAAGCTAACTGCTTGCATACCAGCGAGTTTTCCCCAACTTCCCGACTCAGCAATGACCCAATAGACAACATTTCATTCGAATTATCCCTTCTGAGTGAATAAGATAGAAATCATCAACACACAATCACGTGTGGAACAGAAATAAATTTCTGACTCACGTCGGGATCGAACCCAGGTCTCTCAGGTGGAAAGCAAGGGCGTTATCCACTGGGCCATACAATTTTGGAACCTGAGAGCAACTGCACCCAAGGAATTACCTGGGCAAGCTAACTGCTTGCATACCAGCAAGTTTTCCCCAACTTCCCGACTCAGCAATGACCCAATAGACAACATTTCATTCGAATTATCCCTTCTGAGTGAATAAGATAGAAATCATCAACACACAATCACGTGTGGAACAGAAATAAATTTCTGACTTCGGGGATCGAACCCAGGTCTCTCAGGTGGAAAGCAAGGGATCCACTGGGCCATACAAGTCTAAAAGAAGTTGGAACCTGAGAGCAACTGCACCAATTTACCTGGGCAAGCTAACTGCTTGCATTAGTTTTCCCAACTTCCGACTCAGCAATGACCCAATAGACAACATTTATTATCCCTTCTGAGTGAATAAGATAGAAATCATCAACACACAATCATGAAATAAATTTCTGTTGGGGATCGAACCCAGGTCTCTCAGGTCGTTATCCACTGGGCCATACAAGTCTAAAAAGTTGGAACCTGAGAGCAAAAGGAATTACCTGGGCAACCAGCCAGTTTTCCCCAACTGACTCAGCAATGACCCAATAGACAACATTTCATTCAATTATCCCTTCAGTGAATAAGATAGCACGTGTGGAACAGAAATAAATTTCTGACTCACGCCGGGATCGAACCCAGGTCTCTCAGGTGCCCAGGTATTGGGCCCATACAAGTCAAAAAGTTGGGTACCAGTTGCTCTGCAGGTTCCAAGAAATTTTTTAGACTTGTATGACAACAGTGGATAACGCCTGAGTGAATAAGATGAAATCATCAACACACAATCACGTGTGGAACAGAAATAAAATTTCTGACTCACCGGGAGAGACAGGTCTCTCAGGTGGAAAGCAAGGGGGTTCGATCCCGACGATGAGTCAGAAATTTATTTCTGTTCCACACGTGATTGTGTGTTGATGATTTCTATCTTATTCACTCAGAAGGGATAATTCGAATGAAATGTTGTCTATTGGGTCATTGCTGAGTCGGGAAGTTGGGGAAAACTGCTGGTATGCAAGCAGTTAGCTTGCCCAGGTAATTCTTGGGTGCAGTTGCTCTCAGGTTCCAACTTCTTTTAGACTTGTATGGCCCAGTGGATAACGCCCCTTGCTTTCCACCTGAGAGACCTGGGTTCGATCCTGAACGTGAGTCCTGACGTGATTGTGTGTTGAGTCATTCGAAAATGTTTTATTGGGTTTCTGAGTCGGGAAGTTCTCGCTGGTATGCAAGCGTTGATTGTGTGTTGATGATCAGGTTTCTTTATACTTGTATATATGCAAATACCTGATATCAGAAATATATATATATATATATATATATATATATATATATATATATATATATATATATATATTCCGTTTCTCTAACAAGGAGTCGATCCCCAGAATACGTGAAATTGGTTACTACCACATTCCTACTGTAACTAATGAGTCGTGAGGGAACCTCCAGTGCAGAAGACTTCAAAACAATAGCTGCTAGACACGTTTATACAGAAGACTCAACAGCAGCACGTCGAACTCCCTCACACCCCGGACCATTCACCTCTTATCTTCCATACGCTTCTTGTGTTACTAACGTTCTTCCTTCACAATCCCTCGTCTACTCGACACATCCAGCACTTTCTAGATGTTCCTCTCCCCTTCCCGGCAACACCTCTGCATTATACACTGTTTTCGTGACCCTGTCATCCTCCACTGCCTCCATGAGATGAAATAACTTGAAAGAACTCTCATTCGTCCTTTCGCCTATACTACACCTTTTTACCATTTCTTCTCTGTATCTCTATTCTTATTCATTTCAGTTCTTCTCGCGCCACATACCCTACACAAGCTATCCATCCCATCAGCTTTAAACTTGTTCTTTAAATTGGACTTAACAATCACACTCGATATCCAGAATGGAGAGTTGGTGCAAAAATCCGTTCGTTCCTTCCAACCCCAATTATCAATTATCCAAATCTCCTGCATATATATATATATATATATATATATATATATATATATATATATATATATATAATATGCATTTACATATTGATAAACGCCGTAACTGACGCAGTAGCTTAAAAACAAGGAATTATTTGATGGCTTATTTACATAGGTTTGATATCGATCTCATGTTGTTTATTTATTCTTACAATTTCGTTCCTCATGAATTTATCTGAGAAGCCTTATTCTCCCAAGGCAAACTTTAATGCTCTTTTTCCTTGTGAACCCTGACACCATGTTATATTAATTAATTTATTGTCTTATTTTTTATTTTATTTTTTTTTCTACGAAGCGTTTGCTCAACATTTTTACCTTTACCTTTCAGCATAAAATTCACCTAATCTTTACATTGTGTCCAGAGCACCACTTCACTAAAATATTTCATAATTAAACTACTAAGGAAGGAATTGAGTATTAGAAATATTTTTGCAATTTCATTTTGTTTCCTATTTCAATGTGCGTCTTAATAACCATTTTCCATCTTAACCGATTGCAGGATGCAAACGGTCTCTTACCATGGAACGAGATGACCCAAGGCCTAATACTTGGTAGCTATTACTATGGATACGCACTTACGCAGGTCTGGTTACTTATCAATTTAATATTTACTGATTTGCAATATGTATATGTGTATATATATATATGTTTGTATATATATATATTGTGTACGTGTTTGTTTACACACACATACACACACACATATATATATATATAATTTAATATGTATGTACATATACATATGTGTGTGAATATGTATAATATATATAGATAGATAGATAGATAGATAGATAGATAGATAGATAGATAGATAGATAGATAGATAGATTTAAACACAAACTATATACGTGTGTGTTTGTGGGTGTGTTGCCTAATTACTTTGATTTTGAAATAAAAGAACTTACATAAAACTGGAATATTAACAATACAACCTTCTGGATTAAACCCTACACAGATGAAATTTCGGTTAGGGATATTCAAGATAAAACTTCAAAGCCTTGAGCAGAGAAAACTTTAGCAACTAAGCGTAATGCAGTAAAAAGCAAACAGACATACAAGTCAAATAATAAAAACGGGAAATAATGCACTTCAAAGTCAATCTTCCCAAAGTGAAGCATTCAATGAAAACAGCTGACCCTACTGTCAACATTCCTTTATATTTTTAAAAATACCATTGGCTTCTTGTTAACTTTTCCTAAATATTTCAGTTAAACCTACCAGTAGGTGTCTAAGAACTACTCCTACAATCAAGAAACGAATAAGACAAACATACAAACAATATTAGCACATCTGAGAGACTGAATCTAGACCTACAGCCATCCTTTGCAGAAAACTTCTCGCCCATCCATCCGTTACTTTAGCAAGCCTACAAACATATATTTAATCAAAACTATAAAAAATTCGACAAATTAAAAGACTTGGTTTAGTACGTCTACCTTATTCTATTGCAGATCGTAGGCGGTCGATTGGCAGAGCTATATGGCACGAGGTGGGTGTTCGGCGGATGCATCTTCGGCGGGGCTCTGTGCACTCTCCTCTCTCCACTCATGGCGAAGTTGCACTACGCTGGTCTCATCTTCCTCCGGGTGCTCCTCGGCCTTGTTGGGGCAAGTAAAGCAGCATTTAGTCATCCACAAACATTTGTAATTCTAGCAGTTTCTCACTCTAAAAAAACTACTTCAAAATTAAAGAATACTTGACAGACTCCGTTCAATCGCAAACTTCTCTCCGTTGTTTAAGCTCCTCGGAAATGGGGCTCAAAATGATAACACTCGCCAAGTGTTGTGAAGGAAGCTCACTATGCAAAACTCTGATTGATGTATCCAGGTCACAAATGACAAGTGTGTACCAGCATCAAACTGGTAGAAAGATATCAAAACTGATTACTGAATAGTTAAAATCTGAGTTATTCTCGTTTCGTGATCTTGGTTAGAAAATAATGGTAATGCAACACCACTTTGCAAAATAACAGCTCATCACTGTTTATACACCCGCATGCGCGCCCTCACACAGGCGCGCGCGCGCGCACACACACACACACACACACACGCACACAATACATATATATTTAATTTAAACCAATAGTTTTCATAAGAATTAATAGTAAATGTTATATTGTATCCCAAGGGTGTTAATTTTCACTCACGCAAAGAAAACCCTTTATGCATTTAAACCACTCTGGCCCAATCAAATTAACTTTTATTAATGAAAACTATGATACACTAATATTCTCTCACAAATGGTGGCATTCTACTGTCACGTAATTTACATAATCGGCTTTTATTTACAGTGATATGCTGTCTCTTCACTTCATTATAAGCTTACTTTATGAGATAAAAACGTCAATTACTTAACCAGACTCACTATTGTATAAATGCCATGGGTGCAAATATAGCTGGTAACTAGCACCCAAAATCCCACTCTGCCTGCTGACTGGCTGTTTCTCACAGTCGTGGAGGCAGTCAGTTTTATGACCAAAATGATGGTCCAATGGCTCCTGCCTTGTTCTTGAGTTGACAAATCAGTCTTTTCCACTTTGGTATCTACCTTATTTGTAACAAGTTATTTGTAACAAGAAAATGGAATTTTACAAAACTAGCCAAGAAATAGCAGGCATGTTGGGAACCTTTTGTTGCTTCCTCTGAAAGCCCTGAATTGGAACAGGAAAAATAAATATTCATCTTCTATCACTCAACTCTAGCCCTCTTAATATTTCCGTGCCAACGTTCAAACAGTTAATTCCCCTTAGAATAATCGTATGGATGCATGCGCTTTTGATAATCATCGGGAAACGAGTCCCAACAATTACCCAACTACCAGGAATTACAGGATAGGGAAAAGTAGCAGATTCGTTGAGATCAGTTAAATATGCCGCATTTGCCACATTACGCAATATAAACGTTATAAGCAGGCTTTTGTTTTCTTAACAAGGTTTTCAATCAGAAGTGGACTTTACGGTGTTTGAATCCCGATTTTTTTTTTAAATTTGTATATAATTTGCGCCTTTATTCCAGGGAGTGTCATGGCCATCCATGCATGCACTTCTGGCTCGCTGGATTCCACCTCTCGAGCGATCTAGATTCATAGCAACGGTTTATCTCGGTAAGTGAAACACGCCCACATTTCTAAATACAAAATCCAAATCTTTTTTTTATAGACTTTTTCAATACTTACTTCCTCTTGACCCACATGTCTAGGAATAAAAAAGACCAGAATCTGATACAAATAAAACTAGAAGGTCAAAAGGAAGTCAGGATAGGAGGGAAAGTGTTACGAAAAATGAGGAAAAGACGAACAAACCAATCTTCTACGTCTATAGACAAGTCGTTCCCCTGATAAATGTTAAAAGGAAAACTACATCTGATATTTAAATAAAATATATAAAAAAGATCAGTTCAACTTTATATAAAACGGAAATCATGGCTTATCAATCATGTTATCAATATTCTATCCATTAATCTAAAAACCTAAATATTTTCACTGTCTTACCTCTATTTGCATCAGGAGGTTTGCAAGTGAAGCTTCCAAATTACTCACGAGTATGACATTTGATTTATGCAATAAACAAGTACTAGTCTGTCTACACCGTCAGGAATGTCGGAAACATAAAAACAAGCTGAAGAATACTCTACTGAGTGCCTAAAATTGCTGAACCAGGGCACTACTACTGAGCATTCTATACAAACAGGGCAACTGTGAGAGAGGGTGACCATTGTCCTGAGCCTAAAGGACTATGCATACGGCCCTTGCTGAAACCAATATACTTTTATGCTGGGTACTTGAAGGCCAGTGGAAATGATGTGTGAATGTTAAACGTAACTTGAAGAAATAAGTTGAAAGCAGTAGAGTTGACCTGTTTATGCAGTACATATCGCACGAGATGACTGGAATGTGTGAGAAATGTGTAGATACGTAGGCTTAGTGCGGGCGAAAGGATAGATAAGAATGTTTTGGTCGCGCGGAAAGAATGAAGAATGGTTGTTTGATGAAAATGGCATACACTTCAGAAGCATTAGGAGGACGGAGGAGAGGAAGGCCTTAAAGGACTGGATAGGTGGCATGAGGATATTGGGAGGGTGGGTCTCAACGGCCAGGAAGCGAGAGTGCATGCAAAATTGAGATGAACGGCACCGAGTTGCAAATAGGTTTGACGCGTTGCAGACGAGCCTTCCGAGTACATGAATTAAGTGGCTAGTGTTGTGAATATTATTATTATTGTTATCATTATTTTTTTGCACCGTGGGTTCATACACGATTCTGCAGTTCAAGTATGAGTATTACCGACCATTAACTTTTATCTAGGAGGTACCTCCCGTCAGGGGAAACTCTTAATGATGTATGTATGTGTATATATATATATATATATATATATATATGTGTGTGTGTGTGTGTATGTGTGTGTGTAGAGCCTCGATGGCTCAGTCGGTTACAGCAGCAGCTTCGGACTTCGTAGAGGTCTGTGGCGCGAGTTCAAACCCGCAGCCGACAGATCAAAGAGGCAGACACTTTGCTATCCGTGTAGACATCCCGGGATTATATATGTAATCAACGGATAGGTTTGCTTAAAAAGCAAATGGATGTTACAGACTAAATACACACACAAAACAAAGCCACTACAACACCTCCTAAAAACATAACAAACATCTCACACGTCTCGAACTCTCGCCATACCCGCGCAATAACTTCTCGCTGCTGGGAAGAAAGGGCGTTGGGTCGGGTATGATACATGAACCATACGTACCGGGGTCTAAGCGATGTCAGGCAGGGCAGCCGATCGAGACCACAGGTCTACCCAAAGCCAAATCAAAAAGTCCTTCAAAAGAAGGCATCGTGCTTACCCCATACAAAAATGGGAATAAAAGCACGTTAAAAGAAGAAGAAGATATATATGTGTATAATATACAGATAGATAGACAACTATAGATACACGCATAAAGAAGACTGGCTTTATTTGTACTAACATCTTATCTCATTAAATTTCTATCGTATTTTTTTCTTATTCCATTACTACTTTTCAAACTAAATCCAGCAACAACACTAAGCGTAACCTTCACTCTGCCGCTGTGCGGCGTGATCATTGACTGGTACGGTTGGGAAGCCGCCTTCTACGTCACCGGGTCCCTGTCACTCATCTGGTGCATCTTCTGGTTTGGCCTCATGTACGACAGTCCCTCTGTGCATCCAAGGTAAAGTGGCATCGCTTATCTTGATCTTGAAGCATCATAATATTATCGTTCAGAGCAGAGAATGAACTTTGTTGGGCTGAGTAGGTACTGGTATTGGGTCCTGGTAGTTTCGGCCGCAAGTCACTTTAGGCCGTAACATCCAAAACAATGTAAGACGTTATGTTTATGGTATTTACCGTTATGTTTATGGTATTTACCATTATTATTTCATGTTTTACGTACATCCCCAAGGGGCTGGTACTAAACACGGCGCCCATTATGCACGTAAACGTGCTTACGGCCGAAACGACCCGAATGCCTGGTATTCAGCAGGGAATTGAACTGTTATGGGCTTAGATAAGTATACAACTTTTACGCAGAAATAAATCAACCATTCGTGGAAATACAAATGGTTTAAGTCGTAAGTGTTATTATGACTGAATTAGTATAATGCTAGATGCTATTCAAATTTAACCTTTCATGACATAGTGTTACTCTGAAAAATCGATGTTGCTCTTTATACTTGTGAAGTAATAGCCTAGCGTGTTCATGTTATATAAATACAGGGGTAGCAAACGTAGAATTAAATATGTCTAGAATTGACAAACATTCTTTATATACCTGTGTTAGGCTGCAGATTCCTGGTGTATACATGTTGATAACTATAACATTAATCATTGGCGGCACAGGCATCTGACTGATCGGTCACTCTTCCGGATATTTCCGAAGTAACGTTATGTTAAAATTTAAAAACAAATACATACAGCTTCGTAAGCGTGGAATCAAACAAGGAATTCGCTAAACATAGCCACGTCATACATAAAAGTTTAGTGACAATATTTTTAAGGGCATTGCATACTGTCAAAAGTACGTTCGGAAAAACACAGAGATGATGATTAATAATATTCAATTCACTTATTGTAAATAACACTGATCTGGCCGTTTCTCCGTCATAAATCTCCGATTCAACCCCACACAAAAAAAATTATTTACTAGTATAGAAACGTACAGTATGTATAATTCTTAAGCTACTTCCATATTTTCGGGACTTCCACACAAAGTCCCCCTAAAATGTGCCAAAATCATTTTCTAATGAGAACTTTTAAACGAATGCCTGTATCTTGTCTGTAGATTAACAACTCTCCTCAGAAAAGATTTTAATGCCTCAACTAAATCATTCACAACATTTTCGTGGTGGAGCAAAAAGTAACCAGAGTCAAGTCAATTGTTGGATGACTTATTGTTATCAGGTTACAGGATCCTCTGTTTTTCTCTAAACAATATGCTTGCTTCAAAAATGCACATCTTCTCCAGAGGAAACCATTAACATCCTAATTCACCCACGTCGTTAAGAAGTATGAATATCCTGAAAGACATTCCATTTTCAAGGATCACACTAACAGAATCCTGTCCTTTCCAAAACATTAATTTCGGAAAGATCGTTACTTCCAGACTATTCAGATTTCCCTGTAAGACATAATTCCAAGTCAGAAATATTCTATTCCAGCTGATACTAAAAATTTCTAACCTTTGGAGATATACTTACATTTTTTTATACAGTAAAGATTTAATCTTTTCAAAAGGCTGAAAGGCTTAACATTTGTATTCGAGAGGCTCAAGTTCAAGAAGACTGAATTCATTCAAACTAATTCCAGTGCTATGCTATAAGACCGAAACTTCGTTTACTGTAAGGTTCAAGACAGGATAGGCTATAGAATCCTGAACTAATGAAATTCTAAAAGATCCTTATGAAAAATTAATACCACGAAAGATCAAAGTCAACCGATCTAAAAGATTCACGTAATAAATGCTCAATTCCATTCTTCAAGAAATAAATTCTTAAAATCCAAGACTTTGCTCGGGAAAGTTTATAAATCATAATAAATGTGCAGTCCTATTTAAAAACAAAATCTCAAAAAATGAGTTTTATCCTAAACCATTAATGCTCTTCCTTTTAAAAGATTAATACCCTAAATAATGGACTTTCTTCCCCAACTTTTAAAGGATCTCCCAAGAGGAACGGGAACACATTGAGTTGTCAGTAAGCGTGGGAGGGAGTTCCAGATTGCCCTCCAAGAGAATCCCCTGGAAAAGCATCGCTTCCAGTCTGCCCATGTGGGCCATCATCGTTTGCGACATGGGAAACACCTTCGGGCTTTCGCTTTACATGAATCAATTGCCCACTTACATGAAAAATGTCCTAGGATTTTCTATCAAGAAGGTGAGGGGAAACATTAATTTACGATAGGAAAAATTAACGAGAGACAGTGAATACAAAGAAATTCATAAATGATATAAATATAAGTAGAACACTGTACCCTCCTCACCTTTGTTCAAGATTATTTTCGAGAAACTGCTCTTCCTAAGAGAGCGAGTGTTGCTAAAGTATGTTTGAACATACTCGATAAATTACGTGGGACTTCATGATGAATCGAGTGACTTAACGATAATTATTTTATCATCAAAATTCTTGCCTCAATTTTAAAAATACAACTGAAAAGTGGTAAATATGTGTAAATTTCAGAATAAAATTAAAGGCGTGACATTTAATATGCATGGAAGGAATTTCCGTATGAAAATAACACGAGAAGGTTAAACTTCATCGGGAGGAAATGTAGCCACTTACCCAAATCAGAGTAAGAGGAAACACTGGCTTGACAAAGGTGGGGGGAGGAGTTATATCTCCGATAACTTTAGGTCTAACTCCAAACCCATAGGCTTGAGCGGTAAACACAGTATCATTAATTCCTTAACTAATCTGAAGAAATAAAATAATGCATACCCACTGCGATTCCCCTTGTGTTTGTTTCTTAACGTAGTACTACATTTGGCAAATTATCTTAAAGCACACCCTTTAACACAAATTTCATAGCATTTACGATCAGTTCTCATTGTTTTCATCCTTTTTCAGAATGGACTCCTCTCGGGGCTTCCTTTCCTCTCACGGTACATCGGAGGTCTCATCGCTAGCTCCTGTGGAGACTGGCTCATCGGAAAGAGTCTACTTTCAATCCTCAGTACCCGAAGGATTTTCAGCGCCATAGGTAATGTCTGCAATCTCTGCCACTTGATGTTTGGTGGATAAGAGAGATGAGAGGAAAAAAGTATACCTTAGTTTAACCAGACCACTGAGCTGATTAATAGCTCTCCTAGGGCTGGCCCGAAGGATTAGATTTATTTTACGTGGCTAAGAAGTGGAAGGTGGTGTTAAGTGGGTGAATGCATGAATGGGTGGCATTTGGGACCAAAGCCAAGGCAGTGTGGCCAAAAAAAAAGCATATGTACACCGTTGTTAGACGCTAAGATTGTTAGCTATGAACAAGTGGATGCTAAAGAGTTATAAAATAATGTCTGAAGATGATACATATAAAAAAGAAGGGGTCAAGATGTTATAATAAAAAGAAAAAATGACAGTTAAAGTACATATATAGAGGGAAACAAATTTTCACTGATGAAGTAAAAAATAAATGTATTTTTTATAAAAAAAATCTGATTCAAAGTAAAGATGTATGAAAGTCTCTTCAAATGGTTTTCATATGCTGAAATATTCATAAATTTATAACATCATGATAAACATACACGAAAAAAAAATAAATAAATCAAAAAAAACATGCGTTTACAAGTCCATGAACATGAAAAATTTGCTTGACACATAATAGACTAGCATTTTAACCGTTCAGAAATAAAAGCACCTATGTTCATGAACTTTCTGAGTGAATATGATTATATATTTAGAATACCATTCAGTAGATTACTGCAGTATAGCGGAACTTTAACAAAATAAACAATATTTACGAATTTTCTCTGTGAAACTTTAGCAATGCATGCAGATTTGAAATTTATCTATTCCCTTCTCTTATTCGATAAGTCTTCCTCGAAACTTATTTAACCCCTTTGTTCTAGCACATTCATATTATCATAAAACCCATATTAACAAAATAAAATATCATTAATGGTTTGTTACCTAACGCAATCACAGCCATGCTGGGACCCGGCTTTGTGATATTGGGCGTGGCTCATTCCGGATGTGAGCCAGCCATCGCCGTGGCTCTTCTCTGTCTCAGCCTCTTCTTTAACGGAGCCATAACAACGAGCCAACTTGTCAACCACACGGATATCGCTCCCAACTTCTCGGGTAAGAGGCTGAAAAATAAATAAATAGTGTCACCAGAAATCTTTTTCAGGTTCTATATTCTTATTTAAAATGTCTGTAACAAACACTATTCTTCGTAGGACTAGAGTAACAACTTCTTCATATTTTCCGTTAACCTACACAGCAAACACACACACACAGGCATATATATATATATATATATATATATATATATATATATATATATATATATATATATATATATATATATATATATATATATATATATATATATATATATATATATATATACATAATTAAAAAATCGTCAGAATTAAACATCACCAGCTGGTGAAAGTGTTTTCCTTATTAGGTAGGCTTTGCCAACTACCAATTTCCGAAGTGTTAAACCGGATCTTTTTCAGGGGCCTTTGCTTTAGCATCTTTTATTTGTTCACAAGGTGTATCTACAAAGTAAGTTTATACGAGCAGGAGTCGAGGTCTGGTAAAAACTTATGGAAGACAACACGAACTGGCAGTTTGCTGACCAATCTTACCCAGCTGATGGAAAGGAACCGAATTTTCACTAGTGGGTCAGGTTTTAATTTCAACTTTAAAGATTTTAAGATACGTACAAATGTGTGTGTGTGTGTGTGTGTGTGTGTGTGTGTGTGTGTTGTTGGTAAAATATCGTTACTACACATAAATCTTCAAAATAGAAAAACTGAAAGCAGAATGACAAAATAAATAAAACAATTGTCCCTGACGACGAACATCATAATTATGATTCTAGTTACAAAAAAATTATCATATGTTAAATTCCTCACTAGAATCTCTTTTTTTATGTTATGAATAACACCGAAGGATAGACGAAAAGTATTATTTTACCCTAAACTCACTGACTCAGAGTCGATTTTGATTTATTTGTGAAATCGGGTCTAAAATCTGTAATTATATCTAACTGCAGGGACGCTGTTTGGAATCAGTAATACATTCGCCTCCATTGCATCCTTCATTGCACCTGTGGCAGTCGGTGCCCTCACAGAGGGTCAGGTGAGTCAAAAGCCATCAGATTGTAAATCTCGCTCGCTCTCCTATTGACTCATTTCACGGTAATTTAACCAGGGTTGCATCTTACACATCCTTCATTTGTATATAATTAGGCGATACTATAAGAAACAAAGACTAGCCTTAATTTAAAAAAAAAATGCCTAAGAAATCATAAACAAATTAAGAAATACCATGAAACTGAAGGTTTGGCACCTTTGCTTGTCACTATGATGGTAAGTTACAAATCTGATACCAATTACAAAATTCCTTTGTTAGCTGTTTTTGTACTAGTTCATAATTCTATTTTAAATTTTTGTCTCCTTTACTCGAAAATTTCCTTTCCTTATCTGTATCTCTTTCTACAGGCATATAATTCTTTTGTAATTTTATATATTCCAGTTTCTATATGCATTATTTTCTTCTCGATATCGGTCTAATCCTCTTCTAAATTCATTAATTTTCTGGGCATCATTGTAAACTTCTGTTCCACTCATTTGACTTCCTTTATAAATTACTTCCAGCAAACAATGGCAGCCTGGCAGAGAGTCTTTTGGATGTGCGTCCCTGTTTACGTCCTCACTGAGATCTTTTACTTAGTCTTCTGCTCTGGAACAGTCCAATCCTGGAATTACTCTGGGCAGCCAACGAGACAGCCGCCATCCGTTCCGAATGACCAAGCCGAAGCCCAGCCTCTCCAGTAGCAGAAAGGGAGCTTCAGATTTCTTAATCTTCAATGCTGCTTCATCGAACTCTTGACTATGGGGGCGATCTTTACCTTTCAGGGAGACTATCCTTCTTGCTCTAATGCTCTCGGTTTCGTGTGTACTGTATGTGCAGCCGTTGTTCACATGGTTACGTCTGAATCAGAAGGAAGTGTTTGAATGCATTTTCGGTCAACAAAAAGTATGGACTTTGTTGCCGATGTTGATGACTAGGTATGATGCAGTTATATGCTTAAAAATTAATAATACAAATTTCAAAATCTGGCACAAACACCCTTACACCGGACTTTTGTGGTAAGTGACTTTTACCAACCTTGCGTTTACTCTTGAATATTACGGCCGTTGCGGGAACGTGTGTATCAAATGTATAATTCCTAAGACAAAAAAATCATCATGCCACTTGCAACTGTATCTAAAATATCCTTCATATACCTATAGTAGCGCACCCCGAGTATTATGCAGAAATCGCTGGCCAAAAAGAACCCACAATTAAATTACTTTCCTACACTATTACTGAAGTAATTCATAGGCAACTGGAGTTGACGCAAGGAATTAAAATAGGCATTTGAAAATTGCCGTGGAAATCCGTCTCCTAGTGCATACAGCATTGCCGTATATAATTGCTATTATGTATAATGGGCTAAAATAATCTTAATTACTTCTTTTTTAGGTCTGAAATGCTACAGAACTGAAATGAATTATGTGTTTCATTCCAATTATATTGTTTTATAGCGACGCCGAGTTTTATTGACCTGACAAATCGTTTCATCCGACGGATGAATTTTTTTTGGTAAATTTTACTTTATATTCATAAACTATGACGTTTCTAAGGCGGCTTTGAAAGACGATATATTTAATAAATGTCATGTAATTAGTGCAGACTTGTAACAGAAGGCTAATTCTAGTTTACCTGCAAGTTGATATACTGACCTTCATCTATATCGTACAACCATTCGCCACACAAATTTCATGATATAACTTTTAGAAAACAATATTTAACATGTAGCATAATGATTAATACAGTATACTGTGGGGGAGACATTAATTGGGCAACAAAAATGAGACTCAGGGATGAATGTAGGAATTGTCCCATGAAAGAAATCACATTTCATTACAATGCTAGAAACAATTCAAGTAATATAAAATTAATAATACCAAAGTTCCTATTTTAAACTGACAATATATGTGCTGTACACAATGACGATTCAAAGTTGTCAAACACGTCAGTAAAAACAAGCTCTATTCAAACTCTAGTAAAAATGCATATGAGTTAGGCTATTTATTTTGACTTGTTTTTATTTTTGCTTTCTCATTTCACGGTGCTTTACCTTTCAGCTCATTTTATTTTTGTGGCTGACCACTGCTTTTGCTGATACCGCATGATATAGGGTAATCCTACCCATACATCCAACACTTTGGGGAACCACAGAGACAAAACAAGGTTTTTTGTGTTAGGAAATCACAAAACGCGTGAAAGGGCCTTTAAGTTGTTGGAGAACTATGCTCAATGGGCAAAAGAAACATTGAAAAAATATACGGTTTATGTTTATTACAAAAACTAACCACCTGCACAAAAAAATAACAAACTAATAAAGACAGAAAACCAAACAATGATAAGTATTGGGAAACATCCTAGCCTAACCTAAGGTGTCATGTCCTACATGGAAAATATAAAAGGGTGGCCATTGTGCTTACGCGCATTAATTTCAACATAACCTTCCCTAACTTAACCTAAGATAGTACACAGCACCCTTTATTGTTGGAGGGCCACCTTGGAACTCCCTTTAAATCACTGTTTAGTGTGTACACACACACATATATATATATATATATATATATATATATATATATATATATATATATATATATATATATATATATAGATGCTCTCACGCTGGAAGTGGCTAGGCCATGTGTACGTGATACACCTGGTTGGGTTGCCCTCAGTAGAAGAGGTAGAGGTAGGCCAAAGGAAACGAGTGTTGGGGAGATCTCGAGGAGTTAGCCCAGTACAGAATGTTGTGGCGTGAGATCATCAAGGCCCTATGCATCCCCGTGGTTGCCACAGGAAATGAATGATTGACTGACTGATTTAGCCTATATACAGTATATATATATATATATATATATATATATATATATATATATATATATATATATATATATATATATATATATACTACTATATATGTGTGCGTGTGTCAGAAAGACAACTGCAAGCCTCCCAATACTTTGATGTAACAATCAGAAGTGTATCCTTGTTCGTTTGGTCGCCTGTCAAAAAAAAAGATCGAGTTCGTCTACGTATACCACCAGTCAACCAAACTAACCTACCTACATTAAATTTCTTTTCCAAAATTTACTCTCAAAACTCTCATTCGCTCTCCAATGACCCTGTTTTCTCTTCTCATGGACCATTCAGTTAACACTTCCTTTCGAAAATGGCCCAGCGACAAATACTATTCGAACTTTGTCCCCTACGGACTGAACATAGCCTATTCTTTGGAATCAGAATAAAAAATTTTTTTAATTGTGTATATTTACCTTAGTGTGACGATAGTTGCTTAGTAACCTCATCTGCGCCTTTGTTGGAGCTAAAAGGCGTTGTCAATTCTTGGTAGTTTAAAAAAAGGCATCAAATGGCATTACCAAAGTATGAGTCTAAATATCCTCAGCAACAGATTCCGTTTTCTTTGGGAGTACGGTTGCGCTAAAATTGTTGGTCTTTTATACCTCTGTATCTCTTACGGCTGATTAATCCTTCTCCTTGCGCCTTTCCAGTACTATCTTGTTGTACACATTCTGCCTCCTTTTGTCACTTCAAACATTAGCCTTAACTTTCCAAAGGGACGGAGATTCTTAGTAAATTCAGAAAGCTTCCTCCAAACCTCTTCATCACATATTGAAATCTTCGCGTACATAAAACTTATTACCACTACAGGAGTTACTGGGCTACTGAAATGTATCGACATTCGCCAGATAAACCCTTGCGCATAAAGGCAGCGCCTTAAAATATTAAAACTTGTAAGCCACAAATTCTCACTGACAGGTTCACCTCAATCTACATCACCAGTCACTGACACTGACAATTCTTTCCATGACTATGACCTGCTCGCATATACAAAAATTTACTTGCGATTTCGCTGGATGTTTACATTAATAGAATCGGTATATTCCGACCTAAATTGCATACTAAAGAACTTGGGTTGGCTTAGAACGGGTATATCTATCGACATCAGTTGTCAGTTAACGACAATCAAGAAACACCCTGAAACTATCGCATCCCGGCGGAACAATAAATGGATGGTACGTCATGATTCATTGGAAAGCCAGCTTAACAGTATGATGAAAACATGGAGACAGATATGAAGAGGACGATGTAAAAACTGGGAACGTTATATGTAAGGGTACACGTACATAAATAAATATGACTCTTCACTGCAAGAGCATATAGGAACTACTTCATTAGTCGGAAGAAAACTTACTCTAACTGTTATGCGTCTTACTTAGTCTTAGGTGGGCAAGGGCAACCTATACTACTTTTCAAGTATGAATTTGAGACTTGAGAAAGAACACTCAAATTACAGGACATTTCATTTGCATTCCCCATAGAAGTCACGGTCAAGACCCTTTTCTTTGTGTATATAGGTAAGTCTGTTGTGTTGTGTATAGGCTAAGTAAATTTCATCCGGTCACGTTCCAGTGGATATCCTGTAAAACCGACTGCGTTCCCAGTAGTCCATCGCGGTAAATCCCGTTGCCGTTTTAGTGTTTTTTCTGCTTCCTTGCTTATGATGTCAGTGAGCATGTGTGACTTTTATAGCATTTTTCTTATATTCTAATAGTTTATTATCTGGTATCACTGCCGTTGATGATGGTAAAAAGTAATATCTGTACCACCGGTTCGTAGGACTACTTGTGTATTACCTTCGAACATGTAGAATAATGCAGTGTTTTGTAGAAAACTGGCGTAAGTGTTTCCAGACAAAAACTGTTGAATTTCTTCATTATCGTAAGCACTCGTTTTGTTTTTAAGCTTTCAACCTTTTGTTGCTAATGTTGCAAAGTCACCGGAGTTTTAGTTTACTGGTTTAGATCAAGTTGGCTTAATACAAGCATGGTCTCGGGCCTCAAGTGGGTAAGAGTCCAGGTGTGGACCTCTGGACACTTCATAGTAGAGACGGAGTTGCAGCTGTGTGCCTGGTAACAAGTATAACTTTACTCTTTGAATTTGGGTCTTCATTTAATGCTTTAAATTAAAAAAAAAAAAAAAAAAGTGCATAGGCGTTAGGTAATTTTTGAACGGCCCCTAACTCGCGGCTAGAGGTTGTTTGCTTGTCACTGGCGAACGGTATATGACAAATACCACGAGATCTGCCAAACCCCGTTGTCTGTTGGTGGGAATAATACAGTAACTTGTATGCCAAGCCCCCATAAACACTTCAGCGTTTCACCCGCACTTACGGGTCGCTTTTAGGGAAGGCCTCATAGTGGTATAAGCCATTTCAATTTAACCTACAGACTAACTGCTTTCTCTGTAGGTCAGCGTGAACCCCCGGCTGCCAGTTACATTTTAGAGTTAGGTTTTTCATTTTTTAGGTTTTTCCTTTTTTTTTGGCAGTACCGTTACCGCGTCTAAACCTTTGTTGATTCTTTATAGATATAGACCTATCTTTTGTTTCAACTTAATGCTTTAATTTGTCACTTTTGTTAAATATTTTGGGGCCGTAGTATTTCTTGTTACAGAACATTTATGCCAGCAGTTCCACATGTATCTTGTTTAAGTTTAGAATTATCTTTACATTTTCAGTTGTATTTTTGCTTACCAGAAAGACTGCCTTTGTTTTTATTCCAATATGTGGTCATTGAGAGTGTAGACACTACTCTTTTGCCCGAGTTAAGTCACGTTATTTTAAAACCATGACCTCGTAGTCAATTACCAGTAGTGATCATCAGTTACATTGTTACTGTGTGGATCGGTTGGCGAGTCCTTTCGTTTCAATTGAGATTCATGGGCTCGATCCCACGCAAACTTCATCAGCAATGCACCTTGCTTCTCATACGCACCTTGCCGATCACCCCAATCATGCATGCGTGCTCACTTCCAGGATATTAAGCTCTTCCTTTTAATTCGTCTTTCACACCATCTGTCCAACCCTTTCAAGGTCGTCCTCGTCTTCCCCTAAACATTTCCAGGTTAAGCAAGTGTTTCACTAGAATATTGTCCACTCTTTCTTCATGACTTAACCATCGCAGAATAATTTTAAAAACCCTCACCTATGCTATTCTTTTTTCCCACACACACGTATCTCCATATTCCTCAGTGTTTTTATGCCATATATGTAAACAGTTCATCACACTTAGCTCCAACCATTTTTCTTATATATTCATCATTCACACTTCACTTCCATAAAGGAGAGCAATTGGCTCATTAATCACATACATTCTCCTTTCCAATCATGTAGACAGCCTTCTACCTTTCTTGTTTCACGTTTTCAGTGACTTTCCTCTTCTCTCTTTTACCATCACCTGTTACGATTACACCAAAATGCATGTACTGTATGAATCAACGACTTCCATTTTTCCGCTAGGAACATTAACATTTATTGTAACATCTTCCTGGCTTCCAAGCACCCTCTTGCTCACATTTACTCAACTTTCTTGATGTGCTAACACTAAAACTTTTACCAGTTTATCTTCACGTTTTTCGTCATAAATACACTGTACTGTAAGAGATACCCATTGAATAATGTATACACTTTTATATTAGTACCAGGAAAGGCCTCAGTCAATGCCCATCTGTCAGTACGGTATGTCTGATGGCCTCAGTCCTTGCTCAGTAGCTGGTGATAAGTTTTATTTCGATGATAGATTGTACAACATGCTCTTAGGATAAGCTTGAGTTATGCACTTCATGCTCATATTATGTTGGGAGGGCGGCCCAGCTTATGCGTATAATATTTTTATAATGGCACCTTTCAATATCTGTTGCACTTACACTGAGGTTATTATTTCATCAGTATCATACAAGTTTATTTTAGATAACCCACACCCAGCCTTCAGTTATCAATAATTGGCACCGTGGAGCATTTGGCACCATTTTACTTTTCTTCCGTGATTTCATATATGCATGTCTTCATTTTTTAAGTTTTGAACTTTTACATTTTTGTGCTTTGGGACAATTTACTGGAAAGTCTGGGTACCATGTATTTTTAGGTCCTATATCTGATATCTTTGTTGCACTTTTGCTCCATTACTCTATCTTGTCCATGCTCTTGGGTATAATTAAATGTTGGAGATATTTTACCTATCTTGTCTTTTACTTTTTACACATCAAGGCACTATTTTAATTATCCATAATAGGAAATGAATGAATTTCAGTAAGGATGGGCACCACCCTTTCCCGAGGGGAATTTCGTTCCGTAAATGGTTTAGTAGAACATGGCAGATGGTTAAACAAGTATTTATGTATGCAGAAATACTAACTCCTAGAGTGTTTCACCACATTTAATATTTGATGTGTCATACCCCTCATTCTTAACTGTTTGCACTTTGTATTTATTTCCACTGTTGTTGTCAGGCTTTTTTTAAAGTTTCATTTTGGCCAGTTAATATTTGTTCTGTTTTATCTTCATTAATTTTAGTCCTGGAGTTAAATAAAGCTGCTGCCCAGAAATAAGAAACTTACTGTTGGGATTGTTATAGGGGGTCCTCTGCCTTGACCTATGATCTTTAGGCTGTGGTTGAGGCTGAGCTACTCAAGGAGGTGGAGCTTGCCTCTTGAATTTTAAAGGGTTAAGAGACCCCATCTAACACTCGAATGAAGGGGGATCTGTCATTATGAGGAAGACTCATTTCTTTATTATCATCCAGTATCACATGGAAAGCCTCCAAATCATCCGTGAAAAGGTGTATGCTTTGAAATCTCATTAGGAGATGGAGGCAACAAGAGGTGGGTGGTGGTTATTCAAGAACTTTTTTCAAAGTTGAAGGTTGGAAGTAATTAATGGGAGTCCTGTTTGATAGGAGGAGGAGCCTGACTGGTTGACAAGTCCTTGCAAGTTGATGTCAAGCTTCTGGTCGTTACAAGACGGAATGTAGTTCTTTCGAAACTACAGTGGTCAGTGGCAAAGGAGAGATGAGTGGCTTAGGCAAACTATGCTTGGGCCGAGTTAAGCGACCGCTCAGGAGATAGCTTGTGTACCTTACGAGATGTGTGAGCACACACAACTGGGATTGGCAAGTGTGCATAGCACAGTCTAACCTTGCATTTGGAAGAAGGCAGCCAGGCAGTTGGGTGTGAGCTGTACAGTTAGTTCCTTTGTGTATGCTTTTATTTTTTTATGTGCATTCTTTGAAAACTGGGGATGTCAAATAAAAGCATTTCCAGGGTTTTTTTTTAGATGCAACGTAGGACACTAAATTCTTCAAATGTTTATCTCGGTTAATTTCGTCATTCTTGTTATCCATGCTGACAAGGGTGTTGTTTGTGTGCCTACCGTAGATGGCTTGGGAAGGTATCCTGGAGAAAACCTACTCTTCTTAGGTACCCATATAGAGGTTTGCAAATAGGCCTCACATAGCGGATCCCAAGGCAACACTGATGATAAATGGGGCTGCCTGTAAGCAGATCACTAGGAGGGATCTAAGGGCATGTTCTGTTCCAGAATGAGCTCAGTCTTTTGATAGATGGGCACAGTGATGAATAAGGACTTGTTATCAAGTATTCCGATCACACTGTTTGTGGGAAAGACTTTAATGGCCTTGAAACTTGGCAGAGGAACTGGGGCTGCACACATTAATTTTGTGCATAAGACATAACGATTGCATGTATCTTTTGGTCTGAAAAAATGAGAAAATACAGTAAGAATATAAATGAGAATTCTCTAGCATAAAATATGAATAAAAAAAAGTAAAGGATTGTATGTGTGTGTTACTGTACTTCCGCCTTGATGTAAACACCCCTGTTATTGTTCTCTCTCCACACAGCCCCTCCTCTCCCGTGGCGCGCAGCCAGCTGACCCCCCCCCCTTTCCACCTTGGAAATTTCTCGAGGCCTCCCCACCCCCAAAAACCCTTCCTCAGTCTGTCTGAATGTAAGCAGCATTATAAACATCTTCCTGAGGCTGCACAGCATTGCCTGCCATTGAGGGCAGTTTTTTATTATATATATATATATACTATATGTATATATATATATATATATATATATATATATATATATATATGTGTGTGTATATATATGATGATATATGTATAATATATATATATATATATATATATATATATATATATATATATATATATATATATATATATATATTATATCTTTCAGGCCTTGGTCCCTGGTCAGGGTCTGTCAGATAATGTCAAGTTCCAGATAATGGTGATCTGGATAATTGAGGTATTACTGTATACATTATGTGAATTTGTAGTTAAAGTAATTTAAAGTGATAATTTTATTTTAAGTTTTTCCTATTACTGTAGTACAGTATGTATAATACTAATTAATTTTAATTGTACATCTATATACATTATATTTCTACCAAAACAGAAGAAAATCAACTTGCTTGGTTTTTTCATAGATGCGACCACTGATTTTATAGTACAGTATCCATATTTTTTTTCTTATTGCCTAAATCCAGTGAAAACATTAAAAACTGAAAAAGAGCCAACAAAATTGGTATGGCAAGCAGAACAGCATCAACAAAAGGGAAAATGTTTTATTACTCATAATTAGCATTCATCCTTATGAAACAGTCAAGAGCCTGCAAACTTTTGTAGAAAGCTTCCTGTGGATGTGGTAGAATGACCAGATGTGAAAAGGATAAAGAGAAATAAGAATTGTGAAATAAATATTTATAATAAGATTTGAATACTGTATAAAATTATAATATATGACAACAGTAAATAAATCTAAGCCTGGTACAGTGTGATGTACATGTATATCATTAATTACAAGTAATTTAAGAATAAGCAGAAGTGAGGAAAGTAAATTAAGGAAGCTAGGGAACTCAAACCCAAGATGATGGAAGCCATTAATACAGAGACTGTGGCACAGCCTGACATTTCTTATCGGATGCAGATTACCAAATACATATCTTAACTGACTGTGGTCCACCTGAGATAACTAAGCTGACACCAATAGTGTCAGAGATACAATATTAGGACAACAGTAGAAAGGATGGATTCTGAGCCACACAGACCAACACCTTTTAATAAATTTAAAGTCAAGGTGGGTCAGAGTAGTAAAGAAAAAATTTTAAGTATTACTCTAATTTATTTGAAGTGTGAATAACCAGTTCAAGACTAATAGTCCTTATTAATAAATCTTGAAACTGGATGAATGTCATCAGAAATTATTAAAAAGGATGATTCTGAATGTAATGCACATATTATACTAGGTGTTTACTGTATGTGTTAATCATCCCCCAAAAAATCATAATTCAAAATGCCAACAACCATGTTAAGCAATGTCATTTTATAAAGTTTGGATGGTGTATCTACCATTGTACCTACAAATCAAGTCCATTTGAAAATGAAGGGTTTACACACCTGTTCACAATGTCAGTGTTACTACAAACAAATATATATGAGCTAAAAGTGGAAGGCTGAAGTAACATGGAAAATAGTAAGAAAATTGAATTTATGCTAATAACTTCAGATTGTATTATAGAATTTTTTCATTTACCATAACTAGTTAGGTTATTGCCCTGGTGAGATCTCATAAGCAACATGCACAGTATGTATATCAAACACCTGCATACATTTGCTTAATAGTAAGAGAAATCATACAAACCACTTACCCACCGATACTTGGATACAAAGAGTATGGTATACATCAGTTTAGATGAAATAGCTGTTTTAAAGTGTGGGGACAAGTGAGCAGACTGTACAACAACCGTATAATAGCATTGGGATACTGTACTGGAAAGTTACAAAAGTTACATATTACACATCACATGAATAAGTTAGTCATCACAAACAAATCTGGTACGTACACAGAGCGTGTGTTAAAACACACTCTCTGTATTATAAGAATGTAAACTGGGATGCTCTACTCCTAAGTAGATTTTTTATAATAAATATCAATAAATTACCAGCAAATCTTTAATGTTTGAAAGATTAAGAAGTTTACAAGGATAAAAGTTTTCTCTAGGTTATGACACCAAGTGGTTCAATAGGGAAATGCTAGTCTACAAGAAAGATGTATGCATTGCAGAGCTAAATTATTTAGGTGAGAATGAGAATGAAATAAAGTTATCTGTTCTTTTTCATTCCTACTTTAAGACCAAAGGTTTGTTAGTTATGAAAAATACAAATTGATTTAGAATTTGTCATGTTTTCATGTATCTCTTCAAATTTACATTTGGACTTAACCAGCTTTAGACAGTATGGCTATTAATTGACAAGCATAATGAATGAGTAATGGTCTATAATTCATTGGGATGATCAAATATATTTCAAACAATATTTCTTAGATGCCAATTTATTACCTATGCTGCACTAATCGACCTACTCAAAGACAGTCATCTGACATTCAGATCATAGTTACAGCATAACAACTGAAATGATCATCTGGTGTTTGGTGAAGTATCACAACTGTAGGAGAAGCAGCATTTCACTTGCTTAAATAATCATTTGGCTGGTCTGTCGGCTACCCAGAGGTGCATGCCAATTATCCAGGTTAAGTTCATTCTTGTTTACAGTTTGGTCAGGAACCTAACTTGTTCACAGGCAAGGGTCTAACAGAATTAGTTTTGTATTTTTGTGAAATAAAATTTCTAAACAGTTTTTCATGGATATGTTAATTAAATTTGTTACCTTTCTAATGACTTCTAAGTTCTTCACTGTTCCAGGCATTGTGTGCTGCCTAAACATTTTTATATCTTGAGCTTCTTACTTGGATTTTCACAATACAGTACTGTATACCATAATCTGGGTAGATGTGTACATTAGGTTCCTAAACATTAGGAATAAAAATAAGTATGTAAGCAATGATTCACCATATTTTCACATTTGTACAGTATTTCATGGAAGATTTGAATAATTTTTACATGAGGAATTTTAGGACATTGATTATCTAGGAGTTCAGTGTCACTTCTAAAGTCACAAAGTTAAAATTTTTTTTTTGTTGGTAATATATGTAGTACATGTTTTTTTAATTTTATTGGATAACAGTTCTTATATAAAATTAGTGGTAGGTAGTGGCAACAGACCTTTTCTTATTGCAAGATATGACAGCAAATCCAGCAACAGGAGATTTTGACCAAACTGTACATGTAGTGCAGTGCAATCCTTTGTCTTGTATGTTGTGTAGCATGTTTATGTGCAGAGTTGTATGAAATTGATAAATTGGGGATGTTTGGTGCATACTTAGACTTTATCCAGGGAGGAGTAAACTCCTGATATTTAAGTGTTATTCTGTGCATTTGGTTTTCATATTACAAAAGTGTGTCCCAGTTCAGATGTGTACCCAAGTTCAGACCTAAAAATGTTACATTTCAGTTTGCTTTAATGGGTATCTGGGTGTTACTTATTTTAGTTTAGTGTCATATTTTAGTTTCACTTGATATTTAGAACTGAAATCATACTGAAAAGGCACCTTTACAATATTGTTATGGTGAGTATTTAAACTCAAAGCAAAATAAATACTATCAGTCATATGTGTGTACATTACATTTACTACCAGTCATCTTGATACAATTCAAATAAACTAACATCCATAGGTTTTTTATATATCATTGGTGGCTGAGAGAGGCAGTGCCAGTCAGTACAGTACCTTGAACTCCAATTTTTAATCTATAACTATGAGATTAACAATACTTAGTCTTCCTGTAAATGTTTGATCTTTCAGAAAATTGATAAAATGTATGGAGTCGTCTGCATATTTCTGTGGTAAAATATTAATACACTAGTTGTCAAAGAAAATAGCCACTGGTACCTACTTGCCTCTAAAGCCTTTGAAAATGGTTCTCATTTAGGATAAAGAATCTAGGTATATATAGTGATTTGGGATCCACACTGTGCTGGTGTAGAGATTGTAGCTCTAGAGTACTAGACCCATGTAACCAGGGTTATATACACACCTCATAGGTATTTTCCCAATTCTGCAGTGGGAATGATATCGCATTAAGCCATCATTTAGTGGACTGTTTGTCTTCTTCATAACATGCTCCAAAACTTTTTTTAGATGTATGTACATATTAGTTCTTAACATTTGAAGGAATTTTGCTTTATGCTTTACTTAATGCAAATGACCATTAAGTTGCTGATGCTTTCAAGATGATTTCTCATTTTGTTACTAGGTACTTAAGTCTCATGGACTCAGTCCACTGTTCAGTCCAGATATTGGAGGGTTCACAAAAAGTTCCATTTATCACAATTTCATTCATAACTTTTAAATGAGGTATCGCAGAATATGAATGAGCCATACAGCTTCATTGAGGTGATCCTCAAAAAGTTTTTTGGGGAAAATATGTTGTCTGCTATGTTAGTTTTGGTGTATCTATATCCTTGAAAATAACTACCATATTTTGTAAGTTTCTTTTATTTAGTGGTTGTTAATTTATTTGTTCAAATATTTTTTTTAGGATGTTTGGTCATCAAGCAACTAACCTTTATTGTATCAGTTCTGACAGTGGAAGATATATAGGGTACCACATGTTTAGTAGTGTGTGATGAGGAATGGGAGATATATTTACCTGTAACATTCTTTGTTACAGGTTGTGTTGCAAGAGATGCACAGAATTGCTGAATAAAACTGGAATAGGGTATTTTGATGCCTTAAATTTAAAAGAGCAGAGGAGAGATAGTACCCTCAAGGACAAGCCTTGGAATAATTACATCTGCCTCTTAAAGTTATACTGGATTGTGATACAGGTACTGTACTGTACAGTACTGACAGGGCACTAGAATGAAAAAAAAAATGTGGCATGAGCATTAATTAAGTGAAAAGAAATTGCAAGACCATAGGTAAATAGAGTATCCCATCATTAGAGAGAAAAAATTTATGATGCAATTGTAAGGCTTGCATTACTCAATGCAGCAGACTTGTTTACTTTCAAAGGAAATGGGGATGTTGAACAAGTGGCCACAAAATGTTAAAATCCATGGCTGGAGTACAGGTACAGTACTGTACATTGGAAAATGGAGATTTCAAAGATTTTGATGGTTTAGACATGGGGAGTGAAGAGGGTGAGAAGCAGTGAGTCAGAAATGCTAACTTGGGAGCTAGACAGAGACAATTGCGAAGCCCCTGAAAATTATGGAGAAAGGGCATTAATGAAGACCTAGGCCTGACAGGCATTAAGACAGAAAGTGCATGGGACAACACAGTGGCGAGAACCTTTTTCACAGCCATCTTGTAAATGGAAACTCTGATATGAAACTTAATGATTATTGACAGTATGTATGTGCTTTTCCCTTAATGAATCGGATTCGTGACGACAAAAATAAATTTTCATGAGACTTCGTGCTTGTCATTTGAAAGTACATCACTCTATTAAGCGATCTTTTTTTTAATATTTTAAACTTTTTTAACAGGACTCTCACTAAATGTGTTACAGATGAAGGATTCACTGTCTTGATGAATCCTTATTGTGGTTGTAATTGTTAATGATGTGGTTGTATTTCTTTTATTAGTTTTGATTAGAGGTTTCCACTAATGCAGGTATTTTGTGTTTTGTTATGGTGCAGTACTGTATTAATGGTCAATATTTGCTTTAATTGTTTTGTTTTGTCATGGTGCAGTTGTGTATTAGTGGTCAATATTTGCTTTAATCACTAGCGATGTGTTAGTTTAATTTTGTTGTATATTTTTGGTCTGATGAATGGACCACTTTCACCTATTTTGATATTTTTTATTCCATTTTCTAGTTTTTTTTTTTGGACCACTTTCACCTAATATTTTGATATTTTTTATTCCATTTTCTAGTTTTTTTTTTTACTTTCATGTGTATTTCAACCACAGTATTACATCATGTCTTGATCTTTAACTGTGGTTGATACTGTTTCAACAGGATTTGGGACTTTTGACATTTGGAATTCTGACACCTCTGTATACAGTACTTCCTAAATTCATTGTTAGGCTTTCTATTACAGTATATGTATTCTGAATTAAGTGCCCATGCATTTCTTTTTGTTGAATACCTATTATATACTAATTTTAGCATAGTACTATATTATATTCTGAATTAAGTCTGCATGTATTTCTTTTTGTCGAATACCTATTAGTAATTTTAACTTGGTATTATGTTCTAAAGTAAGTCATGTATTTCTCTTAGTTGAATACCTATTACTGTAGTAATTTTAGCCTATAATGATAAAAGTTGCTTATCTTTTGGCTTGACATTCAGAAACACAATTTATGCATCTGGGGTGTTGGAATTTCGGAAGGATGTGTGGATCCATTTACATCACATACTGTATTTGGTCTTTTGTTTGATTCATTAATTTTCCTAACTTTTGTCCTGGAATTTTGTAATGTATTGATGTACTAGCCAGTCACATTATTTTTCCTTTTATACTTTGCTGATACTTTTTGTGCACTGGTTTTATGTTTTGATATGCAATGATAAATTCATGGTTTTAGAATTTTTACCTACTCTGAGTATGAGATTCAAAAAGATTATTAGGTCTTTTTAGAAGATCTGATCCACAGTCAATAATGGTTTGGTGAATCAGATTTGATCATTCGTCTGACCACCAATGAACCTTCTTTCATATTTATTAGGTGAGGGTATTGGGGTACACTTCTGTGCAGCATTCATAATAAAATATATATATATTGGGTAGTTTCATTATGATTTCTTAAAAGATCATATTGTCTGGTTTATATTAATTTTCTGTCTGCATTGTTTATATTATACACAGTGTTCTTAATACAATATCATGATTAGTTTGGTTTTGTAAGTTATCAGTAGATAAAGATTGCCAGAGTATAAAATCATATAAGACATGCTATTCAATTCTGTTTGTTACAGGTGTGGAGCATAAGATGTCAAGTGATGACTGTTAGAAAAATATGTGCTGGCACCACCTTCATTTAAACAGCGCAGGGTATTATTATTTAGTTGTTTTATGTGTACCAAACCAGCCAGCAGTTTGAATCTCATGGGGTAGTGTTGTGAAGTCACCTAGTACTTGTAAAGGCTGTGGTTGTAATGTAATTTACACGATACTGTATAACAGTTTGGCTAGTTACAAACAGTAAATTACAATTGGTCTAGTATTTCTTGCTGGGAACGCTGGTTACAGTGCATGCAACTGGTCAAATTTATGCTGTTGGGAACATGTAATGCTATGACAGAATATTGAAATGTAGGACTCTGGATTATACAGTATATTACTTTGTCATTTTATTTTGTATGTAAACTGCTGTTTGGCATTAAATACTGTATTACTTTACATAGAATAACTGGTATTTTCATTTTATATTGTCTAGTATTTTGGGACCTGAATGCATGGGGTTATATCCTGTTATTAATCTTCGTAGTTTGTCTAAATAGAATTAAGTTTGACTTCTTAAATTCCATTGCATCATACAAGGATTGAAAATTTAGATTGAGTTTATCAGTCATGATGACCATCAGCCTTGCATTTTTTAGTTTTGAATGAATTTATTTTTATCTGCATTGGTTATTTTTGTGGCCATTTTACTTTCATATAATTTAAGTTCATTATTACTGTATTTGCTGTAGCCTTTAGTTGTTTACTTGAGCATTGATCGGTTGTTTTAGGGCTTCATTTTGAGACTTATTTTTGTTTCAGCCATATTTGTGGTAGTCTTGTTAATGAAGTTGGTAATTGTACTATATAACTGATCATTTCTGACATCACTGATGTTGGGAATTGCATTTAGCTTTCAAGAAACATTTTGTTGCATATACAGTACTGTATATTGATGGTTATTGTGATTCTGTAGACTTTACTATTAGCAGTAATTTATTAAGGGAGTATCACGTTTCCTTATATGTACCTAATTTCTTTATTCCTCTAACCCTAGATCTTTTGGTTGTCCTAAGGACTGGGAATTAAGTACAATATCTATATTTTTATACACTTCTGATCTCCCAAGATAGATCTAGCATGTTAGTATTATCAGTACAGTATTGTTATTTTCTATTTGTCACTGGTGGAGAGGCACTACTGAATAATTTGAAGGTTATAGTATTACTGCTTTCTTCCATGCTCATTTCTTCAACAATTATTTTGTGTTAGCTTTTTTTTTTTGCACTCTTGGTTTGTTTAATTTTCTGTGGAATCATTAGATGATTACTCAATTTTATTATGCAGTAGTTTGTTCTTCTAAGCTCCGCTGGCTTTCCATTATGAGCCATTACCTCAAATTTTGCTTTAAATGTTATGCCGGTTGTATCTAGTAATATTTTAAGCTGGTGTAATGTACGTATAAGATGAACATTCCTTGGACCTAGCATAGTTGTTCTGATCAGAGTTAAAGCAGTTGGATATCTCACAATTTCATAGGTAGTTGTGGTCATTTGATCTGCTGATTGCAAATATTGTACCACTTTTCTATTTTTAGCTTTTTTGACCATCTTTTTTTGTAGTTTATGCAGTTTTGGAATAAATGGTTTAATTTTCATTTTGTATTTTGATTTTTGGGGGTAAGTTTTGCCTTCTGAACTTTGTGCTAACTCTAGTGCAATATCTGTATTGTTAATATTTGTCATAATTTTCTGTTTTTATTGTTATTTTATCTTTCTTGGGGGAGAGCATAACCTTTACTAACTAGTTCTAAACTGGTAACACTGTCCATTGTACACTCATCATGGTACCATGCCTATTAGCTTTAGTATTTGCATTGTCAGTTTATTAAATGTCTGGTAACTTTTTGATAGTAATTAAGACATATCCTTTGATGGACAAGTTAGTAATTAATTCAAAGCCTTTGATAAATGCAATGTTTTTCTTTATTTTATTTTGGCCTAATGTGACTGTTGTTCTGTATTAGTCTTCATTTCTACTTGATTCATAGAAAAGGATAAGGAATATCTGCATTTATGCATTGATTGTCAGCAGTTAGAGAAGGAATAATTGTCATCAGACATCATCAGGGTATATTCCTGTGCCTACTATTAACATGCACTTAAAGATGGTAGAATCCTTCTCTTACTGGCTCCCCTTGGTCCTCTACTATACCAAGATTTATGCAAGGCCTATATTGTCTTGAGGGCAATCGTCTTTTGGAATTGGACACAGCACTTCGAGCATTGCTCAGTCATACTGACTACTACTTGATTTGCATGAATGAGGAGCCATGCCATTTGAAATCACTGCTGGCAGAGTGAGGAAGAAAGGCGAAACAGCTTGGCTAATTTAGCTTAGAACTATGTAAGACTGAGTGATAGGTCAGGTCTAGGTGGTTGGTCTCTGAAGCTGATCCCCACCCCTAGCTTTACAGTCTTATTTGCTAATATTGACAATAATTTTTTGACCTTGCTTTGTCCAAATATTTTAATTTTCACATTCATTTCTCTAAATTTAATTTTGACAATTTTCAGGATCGAATCTTTGGTCCTTGTACATGGAATTTTTATGTTTTTGCATAGGTACTTAGAACACAGGACTTTAGAAAATTCTTTCCTGGGAAGAATTTTGTCAAGTTAGTTCATCTCCCTGAATCTAGGGAGGAATTAAAGCTCCTTAACTGTAATACAGTGTGTTTTGATATATATATATAGTACTTTAATCCCCATAGGGGGTTAGCACTGCCAGTGCATGTCATGCAGTGCACTGTAGGCATTATTTAAGGTTCTTTGCAGCATCCCTTCAGCCCTAGCGGCAACCCTTTATTCCTTTTACTGTACCTCCGTCCATATTATCTTTCTTCCAAATTTCCACCCTCTCCAAACAACTGATTTGTAGTGCAACTGCAAGCTTTTCGGAAAATCCTATTACACCTTTGTAACCTTTCTACTGCCAATTTCTGTTTCAGCACTGAATGAACTTATAGGTCCCAGCACTAGGCCTTTGGCCTAAATTCCACATTCTGTTCTATTCATTTTATACACTTTAATGGCACTCATTTCTTTGCCTTTTTGGAGCGATATGAATTTTTTGTGGTTATTTCAGTCATTCACTATTAAGACTTTTTTATGTAGAACATTTGGTTATCAGTTTATTTTTTCAGGTTTGCAGAATATTTACTTCTCTCCAGCTTGGGAGCTAAACTATTCTCCAACTAGTAATCAAGACTGAAACAATATTAAAAAGGTAACAGCAGGATTTGTTTTAAAATTCAGTCTCTTTTATCCTTACCTATTTCAATTTTGCTTGTGTAGGTTAATAGTAATCAGACAAGACTTCAGATTGCTTGTGTGATTTCCAGTTTATCCTCTAAGCACTGAATGGCAGAAAGTGCCTCAGTGCTTTGCTTTATAGCCTAAATTTCATAATTCACTCATTCTCTAGTTGTGTAATTGTATAATAGCCTAAAAATATTCTTTTAGGACAATAGTCTGCTGATATCAGGTCCAACAATTTGGGCATAGTTTATTTTATCATAATAATTTGGCCTTCCTCGACTACTACAGCTACAGTATTTATAAATTTTAAAGGTAAGGAAGCTTGTCATAACTCCTTCCGCTGTAAAAAGAATGAAAAGCACATTCAATGCTTTGTTTGTTATGACAGTGAAATATCAGTCGCAGCAGAACCTGCATAGGAAAAATGATGAAGGTGAACATATTGGCTAATTTAGCTAGAAAACTGCTCATATGAATTATGAGAATAAGTTGTGGGTACTTGATCTCTGATGCCTTACCATCTAAAGAACTAGTCTTGAGTTCAGAACCAAGTGTTGGTACCCGACAATCTCTCCTTAATCCTGATATTTCTGCTGAAGGCAATGGAATATGCAGATTTGGAGAAATTGATAGATTAGCAAAGCTTTGTCTAGTCAATTAAAATTTCAAATAAAAGAAAACTACGGACATTAAGCCTACTACAGTGGAGTGTATAAATTATGCATCTTTGCCAGCACCAGCCATGAAATTACTGCAAGACCAATCATCACCAAGTATAGATCAGATTTCTGCATTGTTATAAGGGACTTGATTTGCCTGCATCTTTGGAATGCCAAGAAAACTGTATCTCAGTATCAAGGCAGCTACACTTTATTGTACAGATGAATTCTTAAAAGAAACTGACAAACTTTTCATTATGTATTACAGTATTTCTTCATCCCTGCATTACACTGTAAATGCATTACAGTAATATAGCATTCACAATTGCCATTACTTAGTGAATTTTAAAAACAACTGGAGTGTTGCAGTTACATCTGATTTTGATAAAATGGATACGTATGCTTGTACGACAGGATTTCATTGTGACTGCTACTCTCTAATTTATGTAATTACTGTAGTGTCTCTTTCATCTTTTTTTAAATGCAGTTAATGTATGTGCTCCTCCTCACATTTTTTTGTAGATTGTAACTTTAATGTAATCTGTTTATTTCAGGCTAAGCAAGTTTTTTATTTAACCATCAACATTTGTCCAGCACTAGTGTAAATGTCATAGTCACCTATGAGCTGCAATCTCATAGCAGGTGGGTTAGGAACTACCTGACAGTGGACAAAATACTTGAAACTTACAGCAGATTTGAGATCCAAAAGACCATAATGGTTCAGGTATGTGATAATGAGAGAAGATCCCTTTCGTCAGAAATGTGATAAGGAGAGAAGATGCACTTCGTCAGAAACGTATCTGGGCACCAGTGAGAAGGCTCAGACAGTCCTGGAGAAATAACCCAAATAGAGGCTTGGACCAGATTGTAAGTCAGGCAGAAAAACACCACATTGTACATCTACTCCAGAAGGCAGGGAAAACCTGACATAAAACAACAATGATGATTATGTTGTAGAAGCACACCTAGAGCATTGAGAAGGAGACAAATTCAAGCTGCAGGTGGAATGATGTGGAAAAAACATATCCAAAATGAAGGCTATCCATAAGGGCCCAAGGACTGCAGGCCTCCCAGTAAAGTTAAGAGTTCAGAGGTCTGGTTAAACAAATGATTTATAACTAACTAAAAGAGTTGAAGGCTGAAGAAGAAAAGCTTGTAAAACAGATGGATATTGAAGGAATCAATGCAAGTTATATCTGATATATGGTTCTAAATTTTCTCAATTATTGACAGGATTAATATGGGGGTCCTATGTAAACAATTGAGACCCTGAAGCAAGAGACCAATCTGGAGGACTGACAGTTACACAGTAATAATGTGACTGATCTGTTCTCAGAAGCCTACACCTTTGGTTCCAGAAGTGAAGGCTCAGTCTTGAGTACCAGGCTATAAAATTAGTAAGATGTGAGTACTAGACACATAGATGTTGGCAGTGTGAAGCAGCCTAAAGATTTCAAGAGATCTGACAATTACAACAGTGACAAAGGCCTTGAAATGTTAGCCAAATTACCAAGAAATGGTTCTTTAATGTAGGTGTCTTGTTTTAATCATTGAGTTACTATCTGATCTTAGGGTTGTTCAGTTTCTGGACCGTACTTCAGTTGATCCTTTGGCTGAGGTGCTGTTGACCTATGATGAAAAAAAAAAAAAATATGAAAGCTAGGTTCCTGCCAACAAACACGACTTTGCTGATACTGTCAGCAGATCATGTTATCTGCTTCAAGAGACATTTTAAGAGAATAATGTCCTGGCTGCTAAGCTGTTGCCATCTGAAGGCTATTTTGGTCAGAGGGAGTACATCTAATAACTGTACCAGAGTGCTGGTTTGTAAAGTTTTACAGGAAATCATTGCAAAATTTCACTACATATGGGTGAAGTTACCCAGGGATGTATAACTGGCTTGAAATAAACACTAGAGACCCTGGTAACCTCTGCAATCAGAGCAAAAAGAAAAGGATGATGGAGTACCTACTTCTCTAATGTTCTTACAAGGTGACATTTTGAAAGGGCGATCTTAAATATCTCACACCTCTAAAAGTATTCCAACTTGCTGGTGTTATTTATATAGTTTAACCTGACCAGTCAAAATAATTAATTTGCAGAATAACAGGATTTAAATTTTGTTAACTTTTCAGTTATTTAAAAATTTGATAATTGCATGAACTGAAAACTGATTCTGCTGTAAATTTCCTTAATTTCAAGTATCTACTCCAGTTTTGTCTTCTTGAGACAAAATGAATTTGCCTAAGTTTTCATAAATAAGGGATTTACTTCAACACCAATTTGGTAACTTCACACACACTTAAAATAACAAAACACCTGAGAAGATACCCAAGCTGACAAACAAATTTCAACTGTATCTTCTGGTAAAAGGATGTTACTACTAGATGCCCACATACATAATTTAGCTGCACTTAAATGCAGTTGTTGCAGAATATGACAAAACATTTTAGAAGTTAGATAGATAATAAAAATATTTTGTACTTTGAAGTAATAAGATGTTACAGATGTAACCAGGAATAACAGGGTTTTGGAGGAGATAAGCAAATGGTTTATAGAAATCTGGTGAGGATTAAATCCCCTACCTTCTAAAAACTATAATTTCAGCATCATCGTTTAGATATTATGCAACCCAACAGAGATACTGAAGGTCAGAGGCCTCTTCATTTACCTAATGTTAGAAGATAAGAATGTGACCTGATTCTAAATTGAACTGTGACCTTGAGAAATAAGTAAATTGTTAAACCATACAAATACCTTTGGCGCATGTCAGAATCTGAAGCCCAGAAATCTCATAGTTGCTGAGATCTAGGGAAAAAAATTCTAACACTATGACCTTTGACCTTGAAAAAATGTCAATGACAAAAAACTATCAAGAAAATGATTATCAGGCCTCAAGTCCTTGTACCAACCTACATTTTTTTCTAAATCAGATGAAAAAAAAAGTTGGAGACATATTAACAAATCATCCCATGAGTTTTGTTAGTTAAATCTCTGTTAAGAGATACTGTAACAAACACTTGAAAAAGATTTAAACTAGGTATACTTCCACATCCCACTAAACAGCAGGAATCTTCGCATATTTAAGGAAACCACCTACAATTCTATATGGGTTCCATATAATTTTGAATAATAAACATTTCAGTATAGAAATCAATTATCTGGTTGGATAGTGAATTATTACCACTAGTGAGTATAACTTGATCATTACAGTTACTCATGAAATGCCTACAACTGTTTAAATATCCATCAACAAAATAATTACAGTACAGTGCTACAAAATATAAATGAAATGGTAAAATACATGAATGCTACATATCCAGGGAACACTTGAGAGCATTTTGTGCAAAAAAGATTATCTAATTAAAATGCACCGAATGATAAATTCTTGGTCCTATGAATAAGAAAGTCTGACTAATTAAGTATAATGCTTCAAGCTGGTTTAGTCTGTACTGTATTTCATTTTAAAAAATCACATGAGATGCAGACTAAGCCAGCTGGAAGCATTATATAGTACTACAATTTCTTATTCACATGCTAATATATTGCACTATATAAAATTTAAAATCTAACCATCAGATCCACTTTGGACTTTTATGCTGCAACAATCTGATATGTAGTTATTAAATTTCAAACTGCCCTAGACAGTATAAAAGAAATACAGTAAAAATGCATGACATCTACATAAGAACAAAAAGCAATGCCCTTGCTGCCTTTATGCTTTCTATTTATTACAGCAGTTGGAAATGTCTCTAAATCTTTGGTAACTGTACTTTGGCTTACACCATGATGCAAAAATACACTGGAGTGGAGGTAAATGCGCAGATCTGCTTTGTTTTTCTTGTTAGCAGTATTCTGTTTATGGGTTTTGTTGATAAGAACTGAATACTTGACATACATATGAAAAATGAGTATACCTAAGGAAACTCAATGAAATATCAGCAGAATATACACTTAAAATACTGGTCATTTTGTGCATAAAATGGATATGTGGGACTGAGCAATAATAAAAATATAATCTAAAATTGTAATAAATTAACATCACATAAATTAGGTTCACCAGTAATTGTAAAAAGAGTCTTTGGAAATAACTATGCGTTGCGCTATCACAGATCACAAGATTACACAAAAGACATTTTTAGCTCCATTACCGTTGTTCATTATCCTGACTGTTTAATATTTCCCTTATGAACAAGTCTTCCTCATCCGATACTTTGTTATATCTATCTGTTCTGTGCACTGTACCTTTATCTTCCTCCTCTTCAAACCACATATGGTCTTTATGACTATAATCATTGTTATTAATATCCTCCATTAACAAATCATCTTCATTATGATTCATTTTGTGCCCATGTCGAAACGATTCATCAATAAAATTGTCATCTAACCCCCAATGAGGAGCTGCACTGTCCAACTCTGCATCTTCTTCCATGATTTTGTCAGACAAAATTTCGTCTGCAAATTCCTCGAGCTTGCCTTCATGTTTAGATGTGGAATCATACTTGTTCTTTTCTAAATGAGAATCAAAGTTTTGTCCAATTTTAGGTAACATTTCCTTTGTGGCCCACAAATACACATCCAGTGTCTTTTCAGCACAATGAGCTATAAATCGAATGAAAGGCCTTGTGTCCCCCTGATTTGCCAGCTGCAAGCAGTCATAATACATCATACGGTCTTGCTTTCTTATGATAACTGGAGGATACCCGGCCTGAAAATTATATAAAGCACCATTATATACTACAAGACACTTCAACTTTTTATTACAAAATCCATCAATAAACTGTAAAAAATATTACTAAATAAAATCAATAATACACTACAGGCTGGCAAACACAGATTTAGCACAAAATTACACAAAAGTTTTAACTTTTATTGTTCCTTGTTTGGACTAATGTTCTCTAGTGTGGTTTTCTGGAGCTGGCTCATCTCAAACACTTAGATTGTTATGTCACTGGTAAAGTTTATCTTGCCGACTCTTAATGTTGTTTATGGCATAAACAGAGTGAGTTCATGATCTTTGTGGCAGTTATATCTCATAATTCTAAAATTCAACCTAAACAATACCAACTAAAATTTGTTCTGCAGTCTACATTGCAAATAATGCATAATGAATATGAACAGTAAAGAATAATTTTGTATTTATAGAGATAATTTTGTATTTATAGAGAACATTGCCAACAACAGTCAAGTCCACTTCAGAAAATACTGTACAGTACTGGTTATTTTAATAATAATACAAAAATCCATAAAAAAGTACAAAATTGACAAGCCCAGTGCATTTATATGAAAATTATAAATGGAAAAGTGTTGAACATAAAATGGTGGTGTAAAGATGAATTTGAAGCAAGTAAAAAGAAATTGGTAAAAAGAACCTCAAACATGTATGATCTATGAATGAAATGCTTGTGACCTAAGAATGAAAGGGTCACTTGGCAAGATTTTCAGCAGGTTATGCAAAAGGGAATTTCTCAAATGAGGCAAGTTTCTTCTGTCATTTAACTACCATTGCATTCATTATACCCAATGATTGTGCACTTGACCTCTGGCCTTGCTAAGTAATATGATAATACACTATTTTAGAACTACACAATGTAAACTAACCTGCATTAATAAGAAGTTCATAAGGAGCCTAGCTGTTCTCCCATTCCCATCTGAAAATGGATGTATGAAAACCAGCTTGTAATGAGCCAATGCAGCATACTTAATAGGGTTCATGTCCTGGGCCAGTGGTGAGTTTAGCCATGACACAAAGTCCTCCATAAGCAGCTCCAAATGAGTTGGTGGTGGTGGAACATGGTTGCTGACATATACCTATAATCATAAAATGATTTAATATTGTGTCCAGCACATCTGTACTTACAAAAACACTTTTTGTTCTTCCCTCCCTACAGAAGCAATAAAAGTATATTTGAACATAAATCTCTGTCGTTAAAACTGTTTTTGTTGTGGCAATATCTAATTACAATGAAATATTAAAATTTACTCTTAACTGCAGAGTTGAGTCCCCAAAAAGACAAGATAAAGTCATCACAGTAGTGTGGTTGTTAAACTGTTCCACCAGATCATCAAGTTGTAATATTCCATTAATTTGGCAGTCATAAGAACTAATACATGAACACTCAAGTAGTATCTAGTTTACCACATCCAAAAATATAAATAACACCAAGAATTAAGACAGCAAACAAATACTGTAGATATTATTTTTCTCTACTTTCTCACTGTACCTCTTCAAAAAATTGAGAAAACCTCCAAAAGTAACATTATTATTTTTAACCAGTTTAAAAATACATGTCTGGAAAAAGGGCAGATCATTAGAAACAAAATAAAAAAAGATTACAGTTGCACATAGAGAAACTTATCCTCACAAATGAAGTGCATATTCTACAAAGTAAGAAGTGCTTATAGCAACAAAATTATGATTTTAGTAAATCCTTGTAATTCTGCATTATATTATAATGCATTAGAAAAACATCATAAATTCAAGAAATACCCTTAAAAAGAATTGTCTAATTTTCAAAATTAATTTTAAAGAAATAAAGGTGCTGAAATATCATATCATATATATATATATAATACCCTTAGGGTATGACTTTACTGCTTCCTTGCAATAACCAAATGCAAGGATTCATGACTGTGATGCAACTAATGCATGATCCCTAAACTGGAGCAAACACTAAATCAATGAAAATAATTTCAACAAATACCTCCCTCATAGATTATGAATGTAACCTAACTGGCTAATGTATATTATTGTACATAAATCTTCAAGATTCAGTTTTTCAGAAATGACAAATTTTTTAATTAATTTGTATTTTTCATAGCTAACAAACCTACGGTCTTAATGCGAGGATAAAATCTTCCAGCACCAGCTGGAAACTGGTAAAAATACATATAAAATTGTAGAACAAGGTATTGGTGGCAACAGGGTTCAGCCAATCGGATGAGACCGGGGGCATCAGCCAACCTCCCTTAACCCGAGAGTGCCATGACTTATTCAGTTTCTTCCAACCTGGGGAATCACTTTGAGGGGTGGCAAGAGGTGGGCAATGTATGTTAAGACCATTGGTTTGTTATCTATGAAAAATATAAATTAATTTAAAAATTTGTCATTTGTTCAAATGCGGAACAAGCCGATGTCTCAATGTGAGGATAGATTCACCTTTGGTGGGAAGAAAGGAAAGTCTTGAACCAACTGGAGGTTCAGCACACCTGGTCTCATTTCCTGGTTAGGCTAAAGCAGAGGATGGAGACGTATGCTTCTGATCGTCAGGTAAAAAGTTTATCAAACGGTCAGACTACTGGGCTATATACAATGTGGAGGAACACTGTATAAGTGGAAGTTAAAGAGTCATATCTGTTCAGACAACAAACCTACATTAGCTACCAATTTGTTTGTTATAATTCCCCCCTTGTCAGAGAGAGGAAAGACTAGCTTCTGCAAGGAAATATTCTTGCACAAATAAAACTTTCTCAAAACAGAAAAGCCACTCATTCACCTGTATCTAACCAGTTCCAGCTCATGATGGATCACTCTTCCTACTGCCTGTGAGAAGAGAAGTGGAAGAGAGAAGGGAAAAAAGACCAGTCATTTCATTCACTCTCACTTTCATACCATCATCTTAGGTAAATTAAAAACTGTCCTGCTAGGGGCACTAGATGAGCTACACAACTTGTTGAGCAGCCACCACTGGACCCAAGGAAAAAGTGTCCAAGGACGTGAGGGCAACGTCCTGATGATAGGATAATGAAGGTGGTTTGACGAAGCCAAGTACCAGCCTTCAAAATCCTATGAGCAGATAAGTTCTTCTGAAAAGCCAATGAAGGCCCTAAACCCCTAACATCATGTGCTCTTGCACGCACTGAGTTAGAATCTGAGGTTGTAGAAGAGCTATAAGCATGTCTAATAACTCCACGGAGCCATAAGGAGATGGTATTCTTCGACACTTCTTTCTTGATCTGGCCTGACCTTACAAAAAGTCTTCGACACCCCAGCATGAGGTGACGAGTCCTTTTTAGGTGACCACATAGTGCCCTGACAGGACTTAAAAGCAATTTGTCTGGGTTGTTGTCAACAAATCTTTCAAAGGATGGAAAAGGATTCAAATGTGTCGTCATGAACCAAAGGATTTTGAGTCTTGGCTGCGAATTCCAGGACAAATTCGAAAGCTACGGACCTCCAACCCCTCACGTGGTTAACATTAGAAGAGAGACCATGGAGTTCGCCCACTCTCTTTGATGAAGCTAAAACCAATAAGAAGACTGTTTTAAGAGTCAAGTCTCTGTCAGCTGACCATCGTAACAGTTCATATGGGGCTCGAGTGAGACTACTGAGCACCAGAGTCAGATCCCAACTAGGAGGTTTAAGTTCTCTAGGAGAACAAGACTGCTAAAAGCTTTTGAGTAGCATTGAGATTTCCTATGAAGAAGATAGGTCTACATCTTTTAGGTGCAGAACCAAACCCAAAACAGCCCTGTAGCCTTTGATGGTAGACACAGAAAGACTTTTTTCCCCCCAGAGAAAAACTAGGAAATCTACTATTTGCTGAACAGAAGCTCCGACTGGAGAGAGACCCCTTTGACGACACCAATCACAGTAGATGGCCCATTTTCCCTGGTAAACAACTGAGGAAGATCTTCTGAGAGTAGCCAGGCATCTCTGTCGCTGCTCTGCGAGGAAAGCCTCTCACTCGCAGGAGATACTGGATAGTCTCCAGCCATGAAGAGTTAGGAACCCTACTGACTGGTGATATCTCTTGACATGAAGTTGGCAGAGGAGGTTGTGCCATGGAGGGATTTCTCTGGGAACTACTGACATCAGAGCTAGTAGAGAGGGAAATCATTACCCTGTTCAAGAACTGTCGGATCAGGCAAAGGGGAGGGAAGGCATAAATCTCCAGCTGTCCCAAGGATGTTGTAGGGCGTCCCCCCGACTGTTTGCTGGCTGAATGACTGCACTGTGCATGCACACCTATATGAGCCACTGGTTCCAATTAGATAAGCACTTCACTTCTCACGTGTCTACCTTGTATTTGCCAAAGTAGTTTCCTATAATCACATTAGTTTTAGCTTCAATTTTACTCCTTTCCCATGAACTTATGTTAGGTAATTTCCCTTTCTTAGTACCGATTTCTCCCTCATTCGTGTTTGCATATTTTATTGCTATTTTAATAAAATAGATATTAAAACACTTAAGAGCTGCTTCAGCATGCACATTCCTGCCTTCAGTGTTTTGCAAGCAAGTGGTATTTTGCTATCTTACTTTGCCTTGCTACGTGAGCACAGTATGAAGTTTTCATAATAAAACTAATATTGTAATACTTACCTGAACACCTGAATTAGCCCTGGTCACTGACCAGCCCGAACTACATCCCCATAGCTTTTACCCACCAAGTGGGTAATAAACTGTCAGCGTTACCAACGCTTACAGGAAAATCTTGTCATATGAGTTACCTGAAGTACCGTTGGCAACACTGCTGCAAGTCCCGGCCGAGTGAGGCCGAAATCCCCAATTGCGTTGCCTACTATTCAAATTGAAGTGGGGAGGAGGGTGGGAATCATTCAGGTGTTCAGGTAAGTATTACAATATTAGTTTTATTGTGAAAACTTCATATTGCAATACACTCCCTGAATTAGCCCGATTGACAAAATTTAGTGGAGGTGGGATCAATCTAATTCAGCCCGACCTGCCATCAGGGAAAGCAGGTAACTCATTATTCGCCTACTCTGTATAAATGAATGTATCCTCACCTGGTTATCCCACTCGGCAGGTGAGAATGTCTGTAGAGAGAGTACCCCCGACGTCAGTCTCATGTCTAGGTACTGTCTGAGCCGAGCTAACTCTCGTGGTATTCAAACCTCCTCATGGATAGAGAGTAGCAAAATAAAAACCAACCTACCATGTGGCTAATCACAGCCTCCCATGATTAGTGGAGAACGATGAACCTCCCATTTGGCTAATCAAAGCACTCTCATTTATGGAGGGTCTGAGTCGAGCTACCTCTCATGGTATTCAAACCTCCTTATGGATAGAGAGTAGCAAAAAAAAAAAAAAATAAAAACCAACCTAACATGTGGCTAATCACAGCCTCCCATGATTAGTGGACAACGATGAACCTCCCATGTGGCTAATCAAAACACTCTCATGTATGGAGGAGTACGATGAACCTCCCATGTGGCTAATCAAAGCACTCTCATGTATGGAGGGTTACGAAGAAACCTCCCATGTGGCTATTGAAGCCTCTCATGTATGGAGGAGAAGTTGAGTGTGCAGGATCTTCGAGTTCTTCGCCGTCCATTGCCGCCGATGTCTGCGCAGAAGAGGTTGAAGAAACCAAACCTGTCCACTGGATCTGCCTATCTTCACAGTACTAAAGTCAAACTCAATATTCTCACTATGAACCCCGACTAACAGAGAATCCAAAATTCCAAATTTCCTCACACTACATTCATTACCTAGAGTTCCCCCCACCCTTAACATTACTACGTAATTATAAGATCGAGTTGGTCGTCGCAAAGGGACCAAGTGAGAAATTCTTCTTCGAAGAAAACTGAACGTCTTTTAGGTAGAAGTCGTGAAAAACGACACCGACTTCCAAGTGGCCACCTCTAGGAACCTCCGCACTAAGAGAGTACCCCCTTAGCTAAATGAACGCACCCACGATAGAAGGGTTAGCGGCTACACACATACTAAGAGATTAACTTTCATGTAAAAAGGGGAACGATGCATCTGCCAAGTGACTATTCAGAGCCTACCCATTAGGGAGGGAATGAGGCAGTGAGCCGAGCCGATGACCCTCCGCCCTGCAGGTTGCGGCAAAGGCCGGTGAGCGCAGAAGTATCCAAGCGCCGACGAAACAACCTAGGCTAGCCTATGAGAGCACCTCTTTGGACTCTCGTAGGGAAACTATCAAAGACTAGGATACTTAAGATATACTGAACTTAAGTTCATGTGATTATACTATCACTGTTGCTTAAGATTCTAAAGCCTAAAAGGAATTTTCTATCTGGTTAACCTAATAATCACCGCACTACGTGAATACTACCTTAGCTAAATGAGCGCACCCTAGATAATAGAATTCGCCATTAAACGTGGACTACGTGAATAACCTTCCAAGTCTTCGCACGAAGAGAATACCACCCAGCTAATTGAACGCACCCTAGATAGGAGAATTCGCCACTACAGTAAACCCCTCGTATTCGCGTTCTCATGGTTCGCGGACTCACGCATTCGCGGGTTTCTCTGTGGAACGTATCTAGCCATCATTCGCCGAAAATTCGCCCATTCGCGGTATTTTTCACTGAGAAATATTCACTAATTACTGTATTTTCATATAATTTTCATGAATAAATGCACTTTTTGTGATAAAACTATTAAAATATTCAGGTATAAGCATTTTTACAGGGTTTTTCTTGGTTTAAGCTATCAAAATGGGCAGTTCTAAGTGTTTTTAGAGGAGTTTTAAGCATTCGCGGATTTAACCCATTCGCAGGGGGTTGTGGGACGCATCCCCCGCAAATACGGGGGGTTCACTGTATACACAATGGGGCGAATTGAACACCTCTTAAGTGAAGGAAGAAAACAAAGACGGACTCGCAAGCAACTACCTCCAGAATAGAAGACTGAACCATTCCTTAGAAAGGAAGATGAAGTGGACATACTCCGAATACTGTGCGGTAATGAAAAAAAAAAAAAAAAAAAAAAAAAAACTGCTAAATACCAAATATAATGTCACGTCAAATTAAATTGCGTTCAAGGGCATAAACCTCGCACCACACGAGAATCGTGAAGTGTGCCCGCAACTGTGTTCGTGTAGTGAGCGCTTATGAACCAGGAACCAGGAACCATTTCTCCAACAGCAACTAATCGCTTCCTTCGACAGCGGACGGGAAGGATTCCACGGTGAGACAAGAAGTGTACACGGAAGCGGACGGACTTTATCAACCTTTGATAAATATTCACATCGGACATAAAGACATCCCCGCTGATGCCGGAACCGAATACTTGCAAATAAAGAACCTTAACCGACCGAAGCAAGTTTAAGCCTCGGCCACGACTTCCGGAAGAAGAGAAATACTCATCATTTCCCGCCTAGGAAACTGGCCTAGGAAAACTTCCCAAAGCTCGCCCATTGTTTTATCTGCAGCCAAGCCGAAAGAAAGAAATAAAACACACCCTAACCAATTATCTTAACATTAGAACTTCCCACAAATCTCATGAGGGAGCCCGAGAGAACGTAACAAGTCAAAGAAGATCTTACTGCTAGAAATTTTCAGGAAAATAGAAAAATGTACTGCAAAGTGCTGAGCGGTAGCCAGCAATAGCCGAAAACGGAAGAATCTTGACTTTCCGAAGGAATAAGAGAAAACCAGCTATTTCAGTTATGGCAGGCCTAAAGATGAATGACCTTTCTTACGACACAGACTTCCCCATGTCAAGTTGACTTGGTAAAGTTACGGGTTGACTTCTGAAGCTAAAGGAAACACTGTCTAGACATAGCTTTAGTGTGTCTGGACTGTCAGCTGTTCGCTCGGCAGTCGCCCGCAACTAGGTTCATCACGCAAGAGTTTGGATGACAATGGTGAAAATGCGGTTGTCTAAAAAATCTTCCGCATGAGGAGGATCATCGTAACTTCCATAAGGAGCATTGGGAATTCCGGAACCGAGGGCATTAGAGCCAGCAAGGAGCTAGAGTCACAGACGTCTTGACACTACCGCAATTCCTGATTACCTGATGAATGAGACCGAATGGCAGAAGTATACACCTCTAAGTTCTAATGATCTTGTTCCCCCCGAGTTCTCAGATATGACACGGCAGTTACGATGTCGCAAAGCAGACCCACTATTGTGTTGCGCACTAGGACTGAGAAAACACCTGAGGGCTTCCTTTATAGCCCTGAGGTTCCTGAAGGTTATGACTCCTCTCGTTCCCGATCCCTCCAGAGGCCCGAAGCCTGGTTTCCTCCAAGGTTGCTCCTCAACCTTGATATGAGGCATCTGAGTACAGAGGAACGTCGGGAAGAGGGGAGACTATAGACCTTCCGGATGTCAGATGCGCTTCTGACTATCACAGACGATCTGACAAGCGAGAATCATTCCAGATTATACCTGTATTCTCGATGTGGAAGTCCCAGCAATTCCTGAGACATACCTGAAGAGAAAGCATGCGGAGACACAAGACCCTGGAATTGAGAGAGAGAGAGAGAGAGAGAGAGAGAGAGAGAGAGAGAGAGAGAGAGAGAGAGAGAGAGAGAGAGAGAGAGAGAGAGAGAGAGAGAGAGAGAGAACATTCTCCCTAAAAGGCTTCTTCAAGAGGGTACCAGCTGTTCCCTGTTAGACAGGAACCCTCTACTTCCACATTTTGTACCTTCAACGATGCATATTTGCCGACACTGGAGACATGAGTTAGAAGAACAAGTTCGTTATACTGGCCACATCCCTTGAACCTGGAGCACCCACACTACTCATAGCTTGCTGTGACGCTACTGCTGACGACGGCTACACGAAATAGACCATGGAGGAGATATCCTCCTCCCTAAAACTGTTGCAGAGCGCAAAAGGCGCCCACAACAGAACCCTCCTCTTCTGCCAAAGAACGTTGTATAGTCAGGCAACATGTTAACCTGGTATGCCAGCCTTACTGACACCAAAGTGATGAAGTGTCAGGCAGTACTGGACCGGAGGGAGTATATCATCTTGTTTGAGCAACTACCAGTTCTGTCGCATATAGCGACTCGAACATCGTTGCTTCGGTAGTGTACGCTCCTCCGGAACCTTGGATTGAGGATAAGAGAGGATGAAGTTTACCATCCGCTTATACTCATTCTCATTGGCTGAAGGAGAACTAATATCCGATACCGGATCCTCTTCTTCAAAAGAACAATCCTTGTCGGACTGGTTCAACCGAGCCGGAGGATTGTCGGACTGGTCTGACCGAGCCGGAGGATGAAAGAGCACAGGCCAATCCCTGGCAAACGCCGAACTTGAAAACCCGGAACATATGGGAGGCACCAAAGTAGCTTGCGCAAACCCCGCACCACCCAACGGGGATGATGCAACACCTGGGCGGACCACGCCCACTCCTGAGAGCAAAGAGGCCGCAACACCGAACCACTCAAACGGATGTATCAAAACGCATGAGAATGGGAATCCAGAACTGAAGACCGGAATCAACCCCGAACCAACATGGATGCCTAGACGGAGGGACAGAGAAAACCTGCCGGAAAGTTGAGAAAGAAGAAGCCAAAAGAGGGAAGAAGGAAGAAGCCACACTTGCAGTAACCACCGGAGCGCCCAACGCCGATGTTGGGCAGATGGAGAAGGTCCCAACCGGACCGAACTCAAAGGAGTATTGAAGGGGAAGTTATGAGGTACCGAACCGAAGGTAACAGAAGAAGGTAATTACCAACTATCCTGGAGAATGGAAAGGCTGCGGAAACTATCAGTGCTGATACACTGAACGTTGGCGCAGGCGAATCGCCAACTGCCGTAGCATCCACAAGAATCACAGAGGATACATTACAGTTAGGAAAATATCGGTGCTGATACACTGAACGCTGGCGCAGGCAAATCGCCGACTGCCGTAGCATCCACAAGAATCGCGGAGGATACATTACAGTTAGGAACCCATAAAGAATGAAGTAAGGAGTTGCTGACGCCTCCGCAAACACCTGAGAAGCAACTAGACCGGATGCCTAAGAAACTACCGGATTTGCAAAAAGGTGATAAGACGACGGATCCGTAAAAAGTACCCCTTCCCTTAACCCCGAAGAGAGAGAGGGGGGCCACTGAGCTCTAAAATACACGGTTGAAGCAAGAAAGCCTTGCTCTGCTGAGTTAAAAGCCAAGAAAAACAGGATGTGCAACAAAGACCCCGAGAGCCCTCCAAAGAGCAGACTGAAAAGAAGATTGAGAAGGGCAATAGAAGAAGGCCTAGAAGAAAAAGGGGGAAAAACGGGAAATTTCCGTAGCGGCCGAAGAGACCATAGATTTCAAAGAAAATAGACTGGTTCTGTTCCCCCCGGCCCTGATAATCTTGATAGACATTATCAAATCAGAAAATTCTTTAAGACATGATCATGAATATTGGAAAAACTGGATCTCCAGAATTACCACCATCGCAAGACGAACGAAATTTTAAACCCCCAAAGGAAAAGGAACCTTCGAAGGAGAAGTATTCAAGGAAAAACAAAAATTCAGAACCAGATACATCAGAAACCAAATCTGAACGACGATTGATCTAAATGAGAGACCTAAACCCAAAGAAGAAGACCACGCTCAACTACTTTTCCTAAATACTTCCTAATTAGAATTCCTACCCTTCTGAGTGATTCCTAATTCTAAATCCACCTTAGAACTTACGCTTTTAGAGGGAAGGGGGAAATCTGCTGCCAACACTGCCTGCTCCGCACCGGGGGGGCCGCCAGATCCTACCTTCGAGGTTTGCGGTTCTCCATGAACCCCGGCACCCGTTAGGGCTGGTTCTGGAACAGGCAGGGGGGCTGAAAAAGAACGATTAGTATCTACAACACTATTACTACTATCCTTATCTCTATTTTCCGTTAATTTAGTCATAAAGCTAGAAAAATAGACTAGACATACTCGGCTAGTAACTTGTCCTCTAACTTTTTGAATAATTCTTCCATCTGATCTACCGACCAAGACTCGCCGCCTATCTGACTGATACTACACTGTCTTTTCCTACATAAAAACACAAACAGAATGTCGATCATGTTTGAGGGTACTCATCCTACGCTTGCAGAACGTGTAGGGCCGATGAGTGTCAGCATCTCCTGCAGAAGAAGGCTCTGTCGTTGAAGATGTAAACAAAGTGGAAGCATCGGCGTTAGCAGACGGCGACGTCTTCTTGTTTGACTTATCCAAACGAGTCCAAAGTCAAAATCGGGAGAAGATCCAAATCCTATCAATAAAGTATCCATCCAGGAGAAAATGCGTTGCAAACGTCCAAATCGTGATCTGATGTCCAAATTCTTGAATGGGGGTCGGGCTAAATGACCAAAAGTTCGCCTGATGTGGGACACACCCACACAGCATGGCGAACAAAAAGCAATTGGGGATTTCGGCCTCACTCAGCCGGGACTTGCAGCAGTGTTGCCAACGGTACTTCAGGTAACTCATTTGACAAGATTTTCTTGTAAGCGTTGGTAACGCTGACAGTTTATTACCCACTTAGTGGGTAAAAGCTATGGGGATGTAGTTCGGGCTGGTCAGTGACCAGGGGTAATTCAGGTGTTCAGGGAGTTTTACAATACATCAGTTTTGTTAGACTTAAATGATGCTTCATATTAGTGCTTTATTTTATTCAACAGCAATGATTTTGATGTTGGCTGGTGAGGATGAGCTATTTATGAGAAAACAAGTGCAACTGAGAGCAGCGATATTACACTCATTTTCTTTACAAAAACTGCACCATTATTCTTGTTTACTTTGCAGCTATTAGTGCATAAGTTTAAATTAGATTTGTGCTTTTTGCATATTCATGAGCCAAGGTAGGAGGAAGAGGAATGTTAGCCAGATGCAAGAAGGCTCTAGAAGGATTCAACAGCATTACCAGTAAAGTGATACCCTTTGTTGAGCACAGCAAAGCCTCCCTAAGCTTCCTTCTCCTTTTGTCATACTTTTCCTACTGAGGTAGGGTCCAAGAGACATATCCATCACATGGAAAGGAACAAGTACATTTCCTTCCTCTACAAGTAGTATAATACATGGGTCCACCGATATGGGAGTCATAAAATGACAACATAGATACCTACGAGCACCACACTGGCATATGCCTAGGTCTTATTTATTCTTTGTGACTGAGTAAAAATGACCAAAAGACACACAAATATTCAAAAGTAATCACACAATGCATACGGCAATGAACAAGTAGAAGATATAATAGTAGTTGGCTACATATAAAAAATTCAACAAGCACACAAGTGAGAGACAGCAGATATGTCCTTTCTTGATGGCAGCTGAAGAAAGAATAGTGACGAATGTGAGGTGGATGAGGTGTTACCCCTCTCTCCCTCCCCCCATACCCAAGATTCAAAGGCTATTCCAGCATGCACCAAAGGATGCTTCATAAATGAAAGGCTCTGGTTTGTATCCCTTATAAAAATACAATTGCTTGAAAAAGTTGTTATACTGTATTAGTTTCTTTAGTTCTTGTCTTGCACTTCACTAATGTTAAAATGGTTCTGTATTTCTTCTGTGATTTTATTCATGTACTGTATTCTGGTCCTTTCCTAAAGAATTTCTGCTTTTTCTTCTGGTGTTGATAAGTCATTAATGGAAAGTGCTCATTAACCATCAGTAAGTATGAATGTATATAAATTTTGTTAAAAGTGTGTTGTAATTATCATCAATGTAAACCCTGTATGCACTGGTTATTGTCATAACTTATTGTATATTAGTAGATTTCATCTTATAAACTAATTTATTATTAGAGCCTTTAACATTTCGTAAATTACTTGTAAGCTTTATTATTGTCTTTCTTATTGACTAATAGTTGTGAAGCTGTAAATATAATAGCACTAATACAATAAAGTTACAGTTTAGTTAAATTATCTTAGTTCCCTTTTCTTTCTTCTTTATTACAAGAATGTCATACAAACGATATTTTTCTGTTTGGATAAATAATTGTTGTATAGTGTTTTCAGAGAAACAGCTTTTGAAGGTATTTGCTGAGTTTCACTGGAACACTACTTCAAACCTACAAAACAAAGTTTCCCTATTTTTCTTACTTCATGATTTTAACCACCCCATTATTACGAAGTCAAGATTTTAATGAGGCCTAGTCTTTCAACAGATTATCGACTAATTAAGACATTTTTCTGGGAAAATGAGATTCCCAATAAGGTAAATCCTCTTAACAAAAATCAAAACTGGTACATATACTGTACACATTTGTTGGCGTTGCCATTGGTCAAGAAAAGTGCAACGTCCCATATTTTGCTTTTACAGCAGTGCATTAAACATTAATAATAAGAAAAGTAATCACATAGGTGAAAACAATAAATGAAAACATACAGAAATGATAATTAAAGGCAATCCTTCAAACTTCTACATTCTTCAGAATGGTGTAATATAACATGCAAATGAAAAATACTCTAGAGTGACAGTCAGGAACTGATGGATCTATGCATACAGGCAATGCCAACCTATGGCCATTCTTCTTCTCATAAAGAACAATTTTTGTACAGAACAGAGTGTGACTTCTCATAAAGAACAATTTTTGTACAGAACAGAGTGTGACAAATAAAATGGGCAACATATAAGAAATGGGTCTCAAATTATCATGCTAGGTACAGTGCTAGGCTTCATCTATAGCAAGCTTGTACAAATATATAATGTTATATAATGTTAATATAGGTACAAAATAGTACAAGGCAGTTCTAAAATTTTGGGGATAAATAATTAATCATGGCATCTTTTTGCTAAAATTTTGTCTACTACCAATAACTATTAGCAGTAGAGACAAAATTGCTAAGATGCAGTACTAGACTGGTGGTAAAATAGCAAGTATATAAGAACTAGTACTGTTAATACTGGTAACAAATCATGCTTCAAGTTCTCAAATCTAAAGTATACACAATATAATTAATCATACTTATCAAAAAATTTTTTCCTAAATAAGTTGATATTACTAACTAAAATTATAAAATTAGGAATTATCTAAATCTGTACTCTACCATAGACTACCAAATAATGGTAGACTATTGTCCCTTCTGACTTGTATGAAAAAACTACACCATGTGAATATGAATTTGTATTAATTTTTTTCTGAAACAACAGATATGAAGTGATATTAAATATGAGACAAAACACCCCAAACCATACACATACAGCACTACTAAAATATAAAAATTAACTCTTCACCTGTGTGGTACGTAAATGACCTGCTTCCAAAGGATCAACGTGACCAAGCACCCTACGATGAATCTCCAAGATGTCATGGAGGGATATACGGCCTATCCGATGCACCAAAGTAGTGTTTATATATTTGAGAGCCATATCTAGGCCTAAAATCTCGTTATGCTCCATCACACTCTTACCTGAAATATATTCAATGATAAACATGTTTCACTGTAAAAGAAATTTTTGATCCATGACAAAGAAATATCTTTACAAAGGCCTTTATTGCCATTCATAAGTAGTATAGTGCTAAACTAGTCATAACAGAATAACAAGATAATACTCCTGACAGAACACACCATGCTTACCCACTTGGACATGAACCCTGCTCAAGCAAAACAAGAAAATCTCTTATTGTCAAGGATAAGGGAGTGCAGTCTAAACCACATTTACAATACTGTTCTACATGTGGCAAAGAACCATGGGAACTCCAGCTGAAAAATCCTCACCAGGTGGGTCCCTATATCCACTGACAGCTGTAATCGAACCTTGGTTCTCAAACTTAATCCATTCAAAATGTTTACATGTTGAGTAGAAATAGTGCTATACTGCTTATTTAAACCTTTATAATGATACATGCATAAAATCATGAAAGAAAAAATAATACATGGATGAAATAAGTAAAAATTTATCCTGTACTATGGAGACTTGATGGCGTAAGTGGAAGGTGAACAGGAGATATGTTATTGATTGGAAGGGGAGCCACCTCCCATAAAAATGTTGGGTAATTGTCCTGCTGGATTTCTTTCCTTTTTTTGTCTCTTTGCACCAACCTTGAAAGATCCACTATCAGTATCTGAACTTGTTCCACTGACTTTCTGAGAAGTCAGCATGCATGTTCTTTGCTTTTTCACAAATGGTGGCCCCAGAAATACTATCACTGGCTAACTTTTTTCATTTATCCAAGTCAACAACAACTTTTCTACTTCTTAACTATCTGTGATCTTTGCTTTATAAGCATCTTCCAACCTTGGCAACATCTGCTCCTTTGGTGGCCTCTATTTTTGAGTACGGTGCAGACTGCAGACTTTGCCATACTGAACTGCACAAAAAGATCAGATGAGCACCACTTCGATATTCTACTATGAGATCCTTTCTCCACTTTTATCAAGGCTTTTTGGTTTCCTGCTATCACTACCCTTTTTTGCCACAAGATGGTTTATTTAATAATATTAGTAAAACACCCAAAATACAAAGAAAAATAAAATAAAATTAACAGCTAATTTTAGTGCAGGTGGGCAGTGACTGACAGTTATGGGCAAACTGTCCAAATTACCCTTTGTTGCCATGTTTTTCAGCATACATGGGATCCATTTGACAACCAAGATAATTTTTTTTTTTTAATATGTTTGAGAACTGAAATGTTCAAGATTGGAGACATTTGAGTGCCAAGGTTTAAGTGTACTGATTTCTCATGTTTACTAATGAAAAGGAAGGCAGATTTAAAGGTGGAACATTTATCAGACTAATTACATCAACCTGGCACAGGTCAGAGAGCAATGCAAATATCACTGGGCTACTAGAGTTTCTCCATGTTAGCTGCTGGAGGAGACTGTAGTGATAGGATTTATCCCCAGCACCATGTAGAGCAGCCAAGTCTTCTCCATTCAAACAAGCAAATGCAGCAATGGCAACAGTGAAGACTCAACACAGTCTTGAACATATACACTGAATGGCCTTAGGATCATAGTGCTTGGGCTAAGTCTGTAAATTTTATACATTCATCCCTGTTTAGAGTTGTGAAGTTCACGATATTAGGTGGATAATATTGATGAAACAATTAAGTGATGAGTTTTTGTCAGGCAATATTGGGTAATAACTCGAGCATTGTAAATCTTACCTACTGTATCACTCTGTTTAAGAACTATGCAGCACTCAAACTCAGTTTGTCAGCCAGTACTAACCATTACAGCACAATTAAAGGTTATAGGGGTTGTAATCTGTATGAACTACTAAAGAGAGAATTTCACACAAGGTGTAAAACACAGAAATGAAGTTTTCATAATAAATCTAATATTGTAATACTTACCTGAACACCTGAATTAGCCCTGGTCACCTACCAGCCTGAACTACATCCCCATAGCTTTTACCCACTAAGTGGGTAATAAACTGTCAGCGTTACCAACGCTTACAGGAAAATCTAGTCAAATGAGTTACCTGAAGTACCGTTAGCAACACTGCTGCAAGTCCCGGCCGAGTGAGGCTGAGATACCCCAATTGCGTTATCCACTATTCAAATTGAAGTGGGGAGGAGGGTGGGAATCATTCAGGTGTTCAGGTAAGTATTACAATATTAGTTTTATTATGAAAACTTCATATTGCAATACACTCCCTGAACACCTGAATTAGCCCGATTAACAAAATTTAGTGGAGGTGGGATCAATCTAATTCAGCCCGACCTGCCAACAGGGAAAGCAAGTAACTCATTATTCGCCTACTCTATAAATGAATGTATCCTCACCTGGTTATCCCACTCGACAGGTGAGAATGTCTGTAGAGAGAGTACCCCCCACGTCAGTCTCATGTCTAGGTACTGTCTGAGTCGAGCTACCTCTCATGTGGTATTCAAACCTCCTCATGGATAGAGTAGCAAAATAAAAACCAACCTACCATGTGGCTAATCACAGCCTCCCATGATTAGTGGAAAAACGATGTGGCTAATCGAAGCACTCTCATTTATGGAGGGTCTGAGTCGAGCTACCTCCCATGTGGTATTCAAACCTCCTCATGGATAGAAAGTAGCAAAAAATAAACACCAACCTACCATGTGGCTAATCATAGCCTCCCAAGATTAGTGGAGAACGACGAACCTCCCATGTGGCTAATCAAAGCACTCTCATGTATGGAGGGGTACAATGAACCTCCCATGTGGCTAATCAAAGCACTCTCATGTATGGAGGGGTACGAAGAACCTCCCATGTGGCTATTGTAGCATCTCATGTATGTAGGAGAAGTTGAGTGTGCAGGTCTTCGAGTTCTTCGCCGTCCGTTGCTGCCGATGTCTGTGCAGAAGAGGTTGAAGAAACCAAACCTGTCCACTGGATCTGCCTATCTTCACAGTACTAACGTCAAACTTAATATTCTCACTATGAACCCTGACTAACAGAGAATCCAAAATTCCAAATTTCCTCAGACTACATTCATTACCTGAAGTTCCCCCCACCCTTAACATTACTAAGTAATTATAAGATCGAGTTGGTCGTCGCAAAGGGACCAAGCAAGAAATTCTTCTTCGAAGAAAACTGAACGTCTTTTAGGTAGAAAGTTGTGAAAACCGACACCGACTTCCAAGTGGCTGCCTCTAAGAACCATCGCACTAAGAGAGTACCCCCTTAGCTAAATGAACGCACCCACGATAGAAGGGTTAGCGGCTACACACGAACTAAGAGAATAACTTTCATGTAAAAAGGAGAACGATGCATCTCCCAAGTGACTAATTAGAGCCTACCCATTAGGGAGGGAATGAGGCAGTGTGCCGAGCCGATGACCCTCCGCCCTGCAGGTTGCGGCAAAGGCCGATGAGCGCAGAAGTATCCCAGCGCCGATGAAACAACCTAGCCTAGCCTATGAGAGCACCTCTTTGGACTCTCGTAGGGAAACTATCAAAGACTAGGATACTTAAGATGTACTAAACTTAGGTTAATGTGATTATAGTATCACTATTGCTTAAGATTCTAAAGCCTACAAGGAATTTCTCTAACTAGTTAACCTAATAATCACCGCACTACGTGAGTACTACCTTAGCTAAATGAGCGCACCCTAGATAATAGACTTCGCCGTTAAACGTGGACTAAGAGAATAACCTTCCAAGTCTTCGCACTAAGAGAATACCACCTCAGCTAATTGAACGCACCCTAGATAGGAGAATTCGTCACTATAAGCGGTTGGGCGAATTGAACGTCTTGTAAGTAAAGGAAGAAAACAAAGACGGACTCGCAAGTAAACTACCTCCAGAATAGAAAGCTCTGAACCATTCCTTAGAAAGGAAGATGAAGTCGACATACTCCGAATACTGTACGGTAATGAAAAAAAAAAAACTGTTAAATACTAAATATAATGTCACGTCAAATTAAATTGCGTTCAAGGGCATATACCTCGCACCACACGAGAATCGTGAGGTGTGCCCGCAACTGTGTTCGTGTAGTGAGCGCTTATGAACCAGGAATCGGGAACCCTTCTCTGAAAGTAACTAATCGCATCCTTGACAGCGGACGGGAAGGATTCCGCGGTGAGACAAGAAGTGTACACAGAAGCGGACGGAGTTTATCAACCTTTGATAAATATCGCATCGGACATAAAGACATCCCTGCTGATGCTGGAACCAAACACTTGCAGATAAAGAACCTTAAACGAACGAAGCGGAGTTTTAGCCTCGGCCACGACTTCCGGAAGAAGAGAAAAACTTATTTCTCGCCTATGAAACGTCCCGAAGCGCGCCCTTTTTTTTTTTTTTATCTGCAGCTAAAGCCGAAAGAAAGAAATAAAACACCTAACCAATTATCTTAACATCAGAACTTCCGACAAATCTCACGAGAGAGCCGAGGAACGTAACAAGTCAAAGAAGATCTTACTATTAGAAATTTTCGGGAAGATAGAAAAATGTACTGCAAAGTGCTGAGCGGTAGCCAGCAATAGCGAAAGTGGAAGAATCTTGACTTTTCCGAAGGAATAAAGAAACCAGCTATTTTGGTTATGGCAGGCCTAAAGATGGAATGACCTTCCTTACGACACAGACTTCCCCAAGTCAAGTTGACCTGGTAAAGCTTATGGGTTGACTTCTGAAGCTGAAAGAAACACTGTCTAGACATAGCTTTAGAGTGTCTGGACTGTCTAGCTGTTTGCTCGGCAGTCGCCCGCAACTAGGTTCATCACGCAAGAGTCTGGATGATAATGGTGAAAATGCGGTTGTCTAAAAGATCTTCCGCATGAGGAGGAACATCGGAACTTCCGTAAGGAGCATTAGGAATTCCGGAACCGCGAGCATTAGAGCCAGCAAGAGCTAGAGTCATAGACATCTTGACACTACCACAATTCCTGATTACCTGATGAATGAGACTGAATGGCGGAGAGTATACAGCTCTAAGTTCTAATGATCTTGTCCCCCCCCTCCCTGCCCCCGAGTTCTCAGATACGAAACGGCAGTTACGATGTCACAAAGCAGACCCATTACTGTGTTGCACACTAGGACTGAGAAACACCTGAGGGCTTCATTTACAGCCCTGAGGTTCCTGAAGGTTATGACTCCTCTCGTTCCTGATCCCTCCAGAGGCCAGAAGCCTGGGTTCCTCTAAGGTTGCTCCCCAACCTTGATATGAGGCATCTGAGTACAGATGAACGTCGGGAAGAGGGGAGACTATAGACCTTCCGGATGGCAGATGCGCTTCTTCTGACAATCACAGACGATCCGATAAGCGAGAATCGTTCCAGATTATACCTGCATTCTCGATGTGGAAGTCCCACAATTCCTGAGACATACCTGAAGAGAAAGCATGCGGAGACACAAGACCCTGGAATTAGAGAGAGAGAGAGAGAGAGAGAGAGAGAGAGAGAGAGAGAGAGAGAGAGAGAGAGAGAGAGAGCAGGGAGACAGGGGGGACATTCTCCCTAAGAGGCTTCTTCAAGTGGGTACCGGCTGTTCCCTGTTAGACAGGAACCCTCTACTTCCACATTTGTACCTTCAACGTTGCATAATTGCCGACACTGGAGACATGAGTTAGAAGCAACAAGTTCATTATACTGGCCACATCCCTTGAACCCAGAGCAGCCACACTAATCATAGCTTGCTGTGACACTACTGCTGACGATGGCTACATGAAACAGGCCATGGAGGAGATATCCTCCTCCTTAAAAGACTGTTGCAGAGCGCAAAAAGCGCCCTCAACAGAACCCTCTCCGAATATCCGGATAGTGAGGTGGAAGCTTCAAAAGAAGCCCCTCCTCTTCTGCCAAAGAACGTTGTACAGTCAGGCGACAGGTTAACCTGGTATGCCAGCCTTATTGACACCGAAGTGTTGAGGTGTCAGGCAGTACCAGACCGGAGGGAGAATCATCTTGTTTGAGCAACTACCAGTTCTGTCGCATATAGCGACTCGAACATCGTTAGCCGGTAGTGTAGGCTCCTCCGAACCTTGGATTGAGGATAAGTGAGGAAGTCTACCATCCGCTTATACTCATTCTCATTGGCTGAAGGAGAACTAATATCCGGTACCGGATCCTCTTCTTCAAATGAACAATCCTTGTCGGACTGGTTCGACCGAGCCGGAGGATTGGCGGACTGGTCCGCCGAAGCCGGAGGATTGTCGGACTGGTCCGACCGAGCCGGGACAGGAAAGAGGCAGGCCAATCCCTAGCAAACGCCGAACTAGAAACCCGGAACTTACTACACCTGGGTGCGTGAGAAGGAAACCTGACGTATCAATCGCGAACATACTGGAGGCACCAAAGTATAGGTTGCGCAAACCCCGCACCACCCAACATGGATGACGCAACACCTGGCCGGACCACGCCCACTCCTGAGAGCGAAAAGGCGCAACACCTGAACCACTCAAACCGGATGTATCAAAACCGCATGAGCATGGGAATCTGGAACTGAAGACCCGGAATCAAGCGAACCAACATGGATGCCTAGGCGGAGGGAAGAGAAAACCTGCGGAAAGTTGAGGAAGAAGAAGCGGAAGGAGGGAAGAAGAAAGAAGCCACACTTGGAGTAACCACCGGAGCGCGCAATGCCGACGTTGGACAGTTGGAGAAGGTCCCAACCGGACCGAAACTCAGAGTATTGAAGGGAAAGTTACGAGGTACCCAACCGAAGGTAACAGAAGAGGGTAGTTACCAACTATCCTGGAGAATGGAAAGGCTGCGGAAACTATCGGTGCTGATACACTGAACGCTGGCGCAGGCGAATCGCCGACTGCTGTAGCATCCGCAAGAATCGTGGAGGATACATTACAATTAGGAAACTATCGGTGCTGATACACTGAACGCTGGCGCAGGCGAATCACCGACTGCAGTAGCATCCGGAAGAATCGTGGAGGATACATTACAGTTAGGAACCCATAAAGAATGAAATAAGGAGTTGCTGACACCTCCGCAAGCACCTGAGAAGCAATTAGACCGGATGCCTGAGAAACTACTGGATTTGCAAAAGGTGATAAGACGACGGATCCGTAAAAAAAAGTACCCCTTCCCTTAACCCCGAAGAGAGAGAGGGGGGCCGCTGAGCTCTAAAATGCAGGGTTGAAGCAAGAAAGCCTTGCTCTGCTGAGTTAAAAGCCAAGAAAACAGGATGCGCAGCAAAGACCCTGAGAGCCCTCCAAAGAGCGGACTGAAAAGAAGATTGAGAAGGGCAATAGAAGAAGGCTTAGAAGAAAAAGGGGGAAAAAAAAAAACGGGAAATTTACGTAGCGGCCGAAGAGGCCGTAGATTTCAAATAAAATAGACTGGTTCCCCCCGTCCCTGATAATCTTGATAGACATTATCAAACCAGAAAATTCTTTAAGACATGATCATGAATATTGGAAAAACTCAATCGCCAGAATTACCACCATCGCAAGACGAACAAAATGTTAAACCCCAAAAGGAAAAGGACCCTTCAATGGAGGAGTATTCAAGGAAAAAAAAAATTCAGAACCAGATACATCAGAAACCAAATCTGAACGACCCTCCACGGATCTGGAAACCTTTGTTGCACAGAGCACGAAGCAGGAAATAAAACCCACGATTGATCTAAATGAGAGACCTAAACCCAAAGAAGACCAGCGATGTCTTCTTGTTTGACTTATCCAAATGAGTCCAAAGTCAAAATCGGGAAAGAAGTTCCAAATCCTATCAATAAAGTATCCATCCAGGAGAAAATGCGTTGAAAACGTCCAAATCGTGATCTGTCCAAATTCTTGAATGGGGGTCGGGCTAAATGACCAAAAGTTCGCCTGATGTGGGACACACCCACACAGCATGGCGAACAAAAAGCAATTGAGGTATCTTGGCCTCACTCAGCCGGGACTTGCAGCAGTGTTGCTAACGGTACTTCAGGTAACTCATTTGACTAGATTTTCCTGTAAGCGTTGGTAACGCTGACAGTTTATTACCCACTTAGTGGGTAAAAGCTATGGGGATGTAGTTCGGGCTGGTAGGTGACCAGGGCTAATTCAGGTGTTCAGGGAGTGTATTGCAATGTAATAATTTCATAAACAGCATGATGAAATTTAAGCAAAGATCATAAAATACATCCATATTAATAATCAAATTTACACACTAAGCCACTACACAACACCTACACAAGAAAGCATTATATACATATACTGTACAGTGGACCCCTGCCTACTCACAATTCTGGATTCGCGGATTTTTGTGGCACGTACATCAACATTATTCACATAAAGTTCGCCTATTTGTGGAATTTTTCAGAGAAATATTCACTAAAATTGCTGTTATTTTCATATCATTTTCATGACTAAATGCATTTTTATGACAAAACTATTAAAATAGTCAGTTATAAGCATTTTTAGAGAGGGTCTTTGGTATTTGAACTATTAAAATAGGGCAGTTATAATCGTTTTTAGAAGAGCGTCAAGTATTCGTGGATTTTAGCAATTCGCGGGGGGTTGTGGTACCTGTCCCCCGCAAATCCTGGGGGTTCACTGTATACCTTACAGATATCTTGAAGGTGAAACATGCCAAAAAAATTCAGTGATACATAGCGTAAAAATCACCAAGCAAATAGCATGTCAATGGTGTAAAATCTAATACAAAATGTAAATTTTATGGTAAAAAAAATAACAAAAACTACAAAATCTGAAAGTTACCTCCCACACTAAGACGTGTTTCTAAGATCATCCGCGTCTGTGATAGTGTCATTGTATTTCCCTCAATACCAGCAGTATGGTATATGTACTGATAATAGGCTTCCTTTTTAATACGACGAAGAGATGAAGATGAATTTGGTATTTTCTGAAGATCATCCCTTTTGTTATCAATGCGAGACAGAAGAACTGCATCCATTTCCTCAACAAGGGGTCGAGTGCGTCTACGATTCCTGTTGTGCATGTAAAAGAAATGCAATTAATAAATGCCAAAAGTACAAACATTTTCTCAAGGAATACAATACTCTAAAAAAATCACATATGTATGCCTAAAATATACAAGGAATGCAATACTCAAAAAAAAACCCACATCAATGCCTAAAATATTACTATTAAAAGTAAATTTATATTGTATTACTTAACAAAAAAATTGGTTTCAAAAGATCATCCAGATTATTCGTGAAAAATTACTTTTGCAAATAATAACTCATGATAATATAGTACTATGGACCCGAACAAAGAAAGCAAGGCAACATACAAAAACGTAATATACTGTAATTGGGTGTTCCTTAAACAAAAGCCTTTCATTTTACTTAATGTAAAATATCTGCCAGTGTTGTGGTGTTAGCTCATAAGTTATCAATAAAAATCAATCTGTCTGGTGAGTATCTCAGTGAAAAAAAAAAAAAAAAAAAAAGAGGTTTTGACATAGGAAAAACCTATTTTTGATAGTAGCTGTTGAGTCCTCAAGGAGTTTACCTTCCATGGTCTACCAGTGCTCCATGGTGACCAAACTAATATCAGAGAATTCTCTTCTAGTTGGTCTTATTGGCCAGGTGTTGTGTTGTAATGATTAACATTATAACACATGATGGAGTATATAATGGACTCAAAGATGAAAGGGCACTTTCCCTTATCTTCAGTGATGCTGAAGCCAGTTTTTCCAATGTCAAAGAGCGGTTGTCAAAAATCCACTCTGTTGAGGCTGTCGTTTTCCTTGATAGAGAGTCTGCTATTCCAATGAGACTGCCTGTGAGGTGAATTGCAGACAGGTGCCACTTCCTTGCTTGCACCACCTGAAGGATGGCTAACATTATCATATTGAGAGGAGGTGAACGTTATCCCGACCTCTTGATGTAGGACACTGTAGTCATGTTGTCTCTCTCTTATGGAGGTTTGAGTTTTTTGAGACAAAAAGACAGCCATCAGCTCCCGGGAATTGATATAAGAACTCCTCAGAGTAGCTGATCACCTCCCTACCACCTGACAATCCTCCCAATGTCCTCCCAACCTTTGAATCTGTATGTATCTTTTCCTATCCAGAACCTTAGGAATGGGCGGATGGGAACAGAGATGGGGACGTGCCAGTAAGCATCATTCCAAGTCCCTTTTAGCAAACAATGTGTTTGTTCAATGTTGATTGGTCGAGGATCATTCTTCTTTTGGAGGAATCCTTTTTGAGGACACTGAAGAGACATACTTGTTGGCGAATATGAGCATGTTTCTCTATGGGACCTATTAATAGGGCCTTTCTGCACATATAAATAATGCTGTCCCACCCCCTCAGGGAAAACTTCCATTGTCTGTGATGCTGTCCAAGCCAACCCCAACCATACAATTCCTATTGGTATCTGCTTCTTCCTTTGCCTTCGCCTTTGATAGACATTCCAGGTGTTGCTTTTCCTGTTCCCCATATAAGATGGTTTTTGGACCTTGTGAAAAATGATGTCCTTTGCTGTTGTTGTTGTTGTTCCTTTGTAGGGAATTGTCCCTCCTGACCACCTACCTGTTTTTTGAGGAAAACTTTTGGGGGTGACTGAAGGCTTAAACAATTTTTTATCAAAGCAAGCCTTTTTTGGGGTTGGGTAAAGGGAAATTTTGGGTTCTTTGTTTCCTGAATTCCCCTTTCCCCAGAAGAGCTTACACTGTACAATTCTGTTGGCAGGCCTGCTCGCTGAATTGAGCCACAACAGACAACTCAAACAGGTCCTTACAGAAGGGCTTAGAATGAAATAATGCAGTGACATTGGAGAGTGATTTGATGGAGCCCTCAAATGCTTTCATTCGCACTTTTATGCACCATTCTAGGAAGTCACAAAGTGCTTCCCATCGGGTTCTCATAAGACTTTTGGCCTCAACAGCAAAAATTATCCTGGAATCTTCTGGAAGCCTTTTGGTGGCAACTTCCAGCAAGGTGGTAGAGGTTACAATAGTAGGTAGTTGGAGCCTAGCATAAAATTCTGACAAGGCTGTCCCCTCTGAGAGTCTTCTCATAGGGGTCCCAAACTGCTGCGTAGCTATATCTAAAGGGAGCTGTTGCCTTTCAAAAGGGAGTTTTAGCATTGCCCATTCCGTGGTGGAATTTCCTGAAACTGGGATGACCGTGGCAGATGGTTTTAATTCTGCCAATGTCTCTTGTTTTTAGTCACTACAAACTCTGAAAATCTGTTTTCACTTGATTTATAACTCTGAAAGTGCAGGGACAGAAGCCCTGGGGCTACTTGGTGAGCACCTTGGGTCTTATTCAAAATGGAAGTAGAGATCCATTTTTTGCTGACCTGGTAAAGGGTGATTTGCCCATTCCTTGGTGGAATTCCCCAAAACTAGGATGACCATGGCAGATGGTTTTAATTCTGCCACTGTCTTTTTTTAGTCATTACAAATTCTGAAAATCTGCCCCCACATGATTAATAATCTTGAAGGTGAAGAGACAGAAGGCTGGGGCTACTTGGTGAGCAACTTGGGGATTGATTTCTATAGCTTTTAATGCTATAGGCACTGGTATGAAAACTGTTTCTGTTAGTGGTTTCTCCATGTCTGGTGAAGATGGTACCAGGTGCCATTCTGTATTAGGGAATGCTGCCCTAATTCTAAATTCTACTTGTACAACTTCGATCATAGTTTTTTTTTCTCATTAATTATATACTTGCCATCGGGAGAGAAAATGCACATTGAGGCGTCTCGCCATGGATTATCAGTATCATCAGGGGTGAGTACTGGAGCCCCTATTGTGTTTTGATCTTAAGTTCTGTATTCCGAACTGACCATTTTGTGGTTTCCAGTCAGACTTCTAACACTGGACCGTTTGGGCAGTATTTGTATCGACACTCACTTTTCGGTTACAGGATGTAGTACTTTTACACTTTGGGGTGTACATGAACGACTTACTTTCCTTTTCAGAATCATGCTTCATGCCCCTTATATACTGACGTTCTGTGGCAAGGGCATCTTTAATGGTACAGTACTCAATTTCCTCACGGAATTGATCAAAGGTCGCAAACTGTGTACAGTATTCCTTTTGGGAGAGCTTGTGCAGTCTAACTGAGCTTCAGCAACTGAACTGTAACTGCCTAAAAATAGTATAAAATAATACAGTATCTTTAACAACCCAGAAATAGTTATAGAGATAAAGAGTATCATTTCTCAGCAAACATCCATACTTGCACACAAGCCATGAAAACTAGACCTCTATGACTTTGTGAGTAAGGTGGGTCTATTTTCTGTGTGATCACAGAGAGAAAGACTTTACTGAACTAGTCTCACTGAACACTACCATTTTGGGCGCACACACACACACACACACACTGGTCAAGTTCTCATAAAAATGGTAAAATAATAAAAAAGAAAACTAATGGAACAGGAATACTTCAAACAAGGTAAGGAATTTAAATGAGCTTTAAATAACTGTTATTACCTTAATGCCCTAGAGTTAGCAGGAGATATTGCTAAAGCACGTAAATACATTTTGTCCGCTTCAACAACATTATTTCGATGTTGTTCCAAGTACTCGCCATAATACACGAGGATGTCTGGATGTCTAGGAGCTATAGACAGAGCATGTTCCAGCAATCTGCCAGCACGCACACTTTTCCCTGAGTGAACAAGCTCCTTGGCTGCTTGAAGAGTATTCAACACTTCTATTTCTACATCTGAAAATAAAAATTTAAAAAATTTTAAAAATTTATGTAAAATTAAGTCTTGTACATGGCATCTGTAAAATAACTATACTGTAATTCTAAAAACAATTTCAGGATTCCCTACAGTCTGACGACCGAATAGATTTTAAAGGCTATCCATAAAAAAAGTTTTCATAATAAAATTAAGTTTCATATATACTTACCAAGTAATTACATAGCTAACATTTCTACTCACGCGGCAGCCTATTTAAAAATTCATGGTCTCTGATTCTGTAATTACTTGGCAAGTATATATGAAACTTAATTTTATAATGAAAATATAATTTTCATATAAGTAACTTACCAAGTAATTACATAGCTGAATCCCACACTGAATGAAAGTGGGATACATGGACATATTCTACTCCAAAACGTTAAAGCATGGTAATGACTTTGAAATAGAAAATTTGGCCAGCATTGATACAATGCTTGTTGTTTCCTTACCTGATAAGAGAGCTACTGCAGGTGAATACTGCCTCTGTAGTAGCGTAGCAGTTGAGATATGGGTTGCCTCTACTTCAGTGGGAGCTTTGAGGAGGATAGGCCTGATTGGCTAGCAAAGCATACAAAAGTGCCCTTGCCCTGGACGCAGTACCAAATTAAAAACAACCAGACAACTCTGTCACCTACTCTGAAAACACCACAACCCATCCACTAAGACTGGTGGGTATTTCAGATACACTGTATCCCAAGGCTTCCCAAAATACTCGAAACCCTACACCAAGGTGAAAGGATAGGAGAAAAAGAGTGCTTCCTATGAATCCTCCCCTAATACCATGCCAGCCACCAATAACAGCCCCAAGGTACTGTGATTATCAAACACTGTTTCCACCTCCTTTAAATAGTGAGATGCAAAAATAGACTTGCACCTCCAGTAGGTCGAATGAAGAATTGAAGACAGGAACATATTGTGCCTGAAAGATAAAGAAGTAGATACTGCTCTGACATCACGAGCTTTCACTTTAAAAGTAGGCAAAACATCCTCCTGAATTCATGAATGTACCTCAGAAATTAAGTCCCTCAGGAAGAACGACAATGCGTTCTTATTTAGAGGATGAGAAGGGTCCTTAACTGAACAGAGGTTACTGGATGGACCTCTGAGCTTTTCAGTCCTGCTCAAGTAACACCTCTGATCTCTGACAGGACAAAGTACTATCTCTCCCTCCTCGAAGCCAAGGGTGTCCATCAAATTCTTAATGGTAAAAGAACAAAGCCAGGGCTTGGACAAGTCCTCGTTCTTGGCTAAAAAAAAAAAAAAAACCTAGGGTAAAGGAGCAAACTGCATCTCCTCAGGAAAAACCTACCCTTTTATTGATAGCTTGAATTTCGCTAATATGTTTAGCAGTCGCTAAAGCAGCGAGGAAGAGTGTCTTACCAGTGAGGTTCCTCAGAGAAGTGGAATGAAGGGGTTCAAAAGAAGGACCTGTAAGCCACTTCAATACTATGTCCAGGTTCCAAGAGACCAGGTCATCCTTCCTCTGCTTGGATGTATCAAAGGACTTGATGAGGTCATTAAGATCCAAGTTTGACGAAAGACCCAGGCCTCTATGTTTGAAACCTGAGTTAGGCATGGCTCAATACCCCTTAATGGTGGAAGACAACAAATTTCTAGAGCATCTCAGATATAAGAGGAAATCAGCAATATGTGTTATAGATGACTCAGAAGAAGAGCCATTATGGTTGATGCACCATCAATGGAAGACTGCCCACTTAGCCTGGTAGACGAGGCTAAAAGAGTTACGCCTGCATCGTGCAATAGCCTCTGCAGCTCCCCTTGAAAAGCCTTTCGCTCTGACAAGCTTGTGGACAGTCTCAAGACTATCAGAGTAAGAGTGGACAATCCTGGGCATCTCTTGAAGTGGGGCTGTTTGAGTAAATGTGGTTTTTGGGGAGGAAGTCTTGGAAAATCCACCAATAACTATAGAAGGTCCGGGAACCACTCCTTCAGGGGCCAAAGTGGGGCTATGAGGGTCATATTTATATTGTGATGAGTTTGAAATTTGTTTATCACCTCTCTGACCATGCTGAAGGGTAGAAAGGCGTAAAGATCAAGATTGGACCAGTTTAGCAGCATGGCGTCTGTTGCCCATGCAAGAGGATCTGGGGCTGAAGAGCAAAAGAGAGGAAGGCGATGGCTCCTGGAGGTGGCAAACAGGTCTAATGTTAGCCTGCCCCATAGTTTTCAAAGACCCAGACAGACCAGGGAACCCAGGGTCCAGTCGGCAGGAAGGACCTGCTTCCGATGGCTTAGCTCATCCACCAAAACATTTCATTTCCCCTGGGTAAACCAGGTGACCAGAGTCACTCGATTTTGATCCACCCACTGGAGTAGATCTCTTGCTGCCTGATAGATAGAGAAGGAATGAATGCTGCCTTGTATCCGGATATAGGCTAAGGCTGTGGTATTGTCGGCATGCACTACTACTGTCTTGTTGTGGACCATGTTCGAGAAAACTGAAGGCCTAGATGAACTGCCGTCAGTTCTCTGACATTTATATGTAGACTTTGTTCCCCTGGGGTCCATGTACTGGATACTTCCTGATTCTCCTGTAGGGCTCCCCAGCCTATGTCTGGGGCATCTGAATACAAGTCTAGGTCGGGGCTCAGTGGTTGAAGGGACTTTTATATGTACTTGAATGCTGTAACTAAACCTGGGCAGTAAAACTTCAGCCTACTGAACAGCCTTACTTAGAAGAGATATATAGTCTCTAGCCTAATTATTTTACCACAAGGGGTATGGAGACAAACCATCTGTCTCGTTTAAAACAATCATTAATATGGTTGCACTTCCTGATGGGTTAACTAAGTCTGTCCTCAATGGTATGATGGTATATCATCACTGAATTATAGTATTGTACATAAAACTTCTTTATCACCTCCTATAATTACCAGTAAATTTTTTCATAATACATAATATGTACAGGAATATTCAAATCATCAAAGTCAGTCCCACCATCAAATGGTGTTTGGAATGTGTACAGAGATGTACAGTCGATCCCTGCCTATTCATGGTTTGGGACTCGTGGCTTTACCTGTTCTCAGATTTTTCTGTGGAACTTATCCCCAAATCATTCACAAAAAATTCTGTAATTTGCACATTTTTTTGCTGAGAAATATTCACTACATACTGAATTTTCAAGTTATATTTATGAATACATGATATACTAATTTTTAAATATTAATATTAATGTAAGCACAGCAAAATATTGATAAAATTATTTTTTTAATGCATATTAAATATTTTGGGACAGTATTTACCTCTACTTGTGAATTCCCAGTATTTCCCCTTTGTACTGTTACTGTAAAAACAAAACAGGACTGTTTCAATACTGTATGAGAGAAAATGGATGTTCCTGGATATAGGAGTAACTTGAATAGTTTTCATACTTAGCTTTAAGCCATATAGCTTTAAGGGTAAGATGACTTTGAAATTATATTAAAGTGTTTTAGATGATGCTTATAATTTATTTGGTGTAGGATGATACTTTAAGGTATACATTTGGTGTCTGAACTATTAAAACAGGCAGTTATAAGCATTTTTAGAGGGGGTTTCATTATTCGCGGATTTTCAGTATTCATGGGTGGGTGTGGTACACATCCCCCGCAAATACCGGGGGACAATTATACACAGTAGGTAGTAGGGGAAAAACCAAAACTAGTCAACAGCAACAATGATGAACTAGTTCTAAAGGACATGAGAATCAACTAAAAAATAAGCTTTGTTTCCAGAAACAAGCTTATACCAGAAACTGACTCTCTGCCAAATCACTGGATCCATCCTACCCTGACCAAATAGCCAAGCATCTACTTCACTGAGAAACCTTAAACCTATTGCTTACAGCACCTAAATTATGGAGGATGGTCTTCTTGTCATACCATCTGTCATTCTTCCATTTCTAAAGTCTGGGAAGATTTCAATGCTGCAGAGCACTAAAAGTCTGGTTATGTTTTGCAAGATTTATTTGTTCATGTGGATGGCCACTGAGAAATTTGTTTGCAGTGACTATGAAAAACCAGAGCTCTTTTTAAAAAATTTTGTCAGTTTATTCTAATCTCACCAAGCTAAGACTACCTTATTTACAACTCTGGTAATTCAGTACTACAGTACATTAGTTTCTAGCCAAACACATGAACTGTATATTTTTCCAACTGTTTAGCTTGTTTTCATGTATATCTAATCATTAGTGAGGCAAACCACCAGAAAATAAAAATACTAGTAATATACTGCATGCAAAAAAAAAAAAAATTAGAAGCAAGCTGAGACATGGTCCTTGACTGAAAAGTTGGTCAATGGTATTCACAAGGATATGCCCAAAATTTATATTACCCAACCTAATCCACAGTACTGAGTCCTAACTGGTAGAGGCTCCCCTTACGAAACCTTCAAAATACTGCTTGCTTTTGAGTGTTGGAATAATTATGGATGGTTGTGTGGATTTTACTACAGTACTAAAGTGAGCTAAGGAAGATGACTCAATGTCATTACATCTATAAAGTTATTTTCATAAATGGTAGTATATGGCAGGATAGGGTCCTTAATAACCATAAATGGACTAAAATATTTTTTTGCTCATTTACAGACACTAAGTTTAAGACTTTTCATGTCCAGTGGAGGTTATACGTTGAGCATAAATGGCACTGGATGAATATATTTATCAATAAATATAATCTACTGTAACAATTTTAACTTTTAAGATATGTAATTATTTCTACTAATGCTTTCAGTACCACAGCTAGTCTCATAGGCAACTAACATCAAAAGAAAAGTGGGTGATATATGAAAATATCCAAATATTTAAATATGTTAACTTTAAATAAGTTGACAATATGCCTAACTATTCTGTCAATGATGAGAAAAATAGATTGCGAAAGTTTGAGTTCCTGGTGCATGCACTCTCTTTGCTTAGGTGGTTAGCAATGATCTCTGGATAGATTATGGAACTTAAAAAAGCACAGGAAAAGTCAAATGTTGGCTTATCCCTACAAAATTTATAGCTTTTCCTACACTAGAATGCAGTCTCGTTTATCAATAGGTTGCCCTTGAAATTCCATAAATAAAATATCACCCAGTAACTGGCCTTAATAAATTATGTGCTGGCAATAAATTAGTTTATTATATGATTTCCCAATTTTCAAAGGTCATGCCAACCTTCAACCAACAAGCAGATTGGTATTCATTTATTACCGAACCAGGATATATACTTAAGACAAAGCAAGCCAGTTAAATGTACCTAATCTCATCCTCATTTAGGAACCAATGTTCCATTTATTTACTCTCTCCCTAATTATTTAATAGTAAATATATCTGGATAATGGAGTGTTTGTCTCTAGATTACATTATTATTATTACTATTATTATTATTATTATTATTATTATTATTATTATTATTATTATTACTGTATTGTTATTATTATTCTTATTATTATTATTATTATTGTTATTATTATTATCATTATAAGCTGAGTTGCAACCCTGGTTGGAAAAGCACAATGCTACAAGTACAATGGCCCCAACATGGAAAGCTACCTAGTATTTAGGCTATAAGGAAACTTAGAAGTAAAGAATAAACTATGAAAGATATATAACAAAGAAAAACATAAAATCTACATACTGTAAAGACAAATAAGACTAATAAAATTAAAATATATGACAAATAACAAAAACCTGACTCATGTCAGCCTGCTCAACAAAAAAACATTTGCACCAAGTTTGAACTTCTGAAGTTGCAACAATTCAACTACAAGATTGAGATAATTCCATAATTTGGTCACAATAGAAATGAAATTTCTAGAAAACAGAGTTGTATGTAATCTAACAGAAGAAAAGTCATGAATTAGAATTAACTGCATAGCTGGTATTAAGGTGGATGGTATAGGCTAGTCTGGGAAAATCTGAATCTTATGTAAGATCAGAATTATGAAACATCTTATGCAACATGCCAAGTGAGCTAACTGTACAATGGTGCCAAAGAATATCATAATCAGAGGTAAGAAATTTAACAGAACTCAAGGAATTGTCCCACAATTTTAAGTTAGCTGCTGAAGATCGTAAAAGTGAGCATTATTCAAAAGACTGAAGAATATAATACAGTAATTTAAACCTTCCTCTGGAAAGACAGGTCTCTAAAAATCTTGATACACTCTCTTGGTAAACTGATTTTGTGTATAATTCAAAAAGGGAAGAGTTATCCAAAAAAGGGATTGGGGGCATTTTGGCCCTCCCCCTTCCACTTAACCTAACCTAGGGCACTGTAAATTAAAATTAATAAGGCTGAGACCTGACTCAACCACACTGACCATGGATGCCAAGACATTACCTGCCTGGGAATCATTCCCCCTTTGCCTCCCTGGATCCCCCACTAGGGTGAAAATTTGTTTGTCTGTCACCTTGCTCATTACTGCACTTCCAGAAATGTTTTTGAATGAAAAGCTACCATCATCAGCAGCAGGTCTGCCATCTAGCCTAATGTAACCCAGGTCACCAGATCCTTGTTTACCTAGTGCACAGTGTCACTTCAAAAATATTCAATAAACCTTTCTCACTGAGGTTCCCCTCATAATAATAGGATATAAGGGGTTCCGGTGTTTTTATATAAGGGGTTCCGGTGTTTTTAAACTACTAATGTTACAGAAAAGACTGCCAAAAACACTAAAACAAGCTCAAATCAGTTGCAATAATCAAAGGAACAAGGATTAAACATCGGTATTAAGAGAACCATGACTAAGAACCTGAATTCCAGTATGTCACTTAATCAGTAAAACTTACAATAAGGTTTCTGCATTTTTGACATAGCCTATCCACAATTTCCAGATGAAAATAACAAACGACATTCTAAATACACCAGCCATTCTTACTCACAGTGTACTGGGATGAAAAAAATCTGATTGAGAGCCCACTCAAGTGAAAGTTGAAAAATAATGATTTTCAAAGTCCCACGGTAACAACATTCTTTGGTAACTACCTCAGTCACAGGAAATTTGCAATAAGTTTAGAATGATTATTGGGTATTATTTTACTTCAAACCATTATTGCCTTTTGGACTTTAAAATAGAATTTTCCTTTGTTTTAATGTGTGCTCTGAAAGTTTCTTACATCAGTTTCGTTAGCAAATGAGTATTTTTAAAAATAGTGGACTCCACCCTTATATAATATAATTTGGTATGACCATAGTGGGGAAGTACGGTTTTTGGGTGGGAAAAACACAAAATGAGTGAAATACAAGGCCCTTAATCACATTGATAATTTTCATTCACATTAAGGTAAGTTCATGGAATGTTTTCAAACAAATATTATTCACTGTGGTAAGGACCTGGTATCCAAGGTTCGGTTCGGTAAGGTCATTTGCTAAGGAAACTAATTTAAAAAATGTTGGTTACAATTTTATTTCGTGTATTGGCAACTTATAAAATAATACAAAAGGCTACTTACGGCGATCTTCCAATTCAGTCGTTTGCTTCTTAGAAACAGCATGGTCATCTTCATGGGCATCTAACATTGCCATTGCAACGTACCCATCATCCATCAACTCTAAATCCGCTCCTGCAGGGATAGCCCCTAAGCTCCTCGAGCTCTTTCCAGATGTCCATGAATTACGTAAAACTGACACTAAAACGGCAAATATCACACCACAGAGAAACACTAGCAGTAATGCCACTTTGTTCATCTCTTCACTCTGTAATTTTCGAATGCTTTCGATCGAAAAAACATATTTATAACTGGACACAGATGAAAACGCTGACAACACCCGTGCCATTTGTTGTTACATTGCGTCATCATATTCTTGTAAAACGCTATTGGTTGCAAACCATGACGTCATCCATCCCTCTTGATCATAGATATTTCGAAAATAGAGATGGTCTATTTTCGGCCTTTGCTTTAGGAATCCCTGTTTGATAAAAGGATATTGTTTTATCAAATTTCCTCCGAATACCCTCCACAGGGGCTTTATTAAAACACCTGTCTGATTAAAAAGTGACCATCCGTAAATCTGATTACATAAACGCACTAAAAGCATTCTGCTGATCTGAATTTACCTCTTGCATCAAACATCTAGATTTTTTATCTCTCGTACACTTTCATTGATTCATATAAATGACATCATTACGTAATACTTTAATTTCACAGATATTCTTGTTCTACTATGTTTATATTAATAACACATGATCGGAAGAACAGAGACAAAATTTAATTGTCGTTTGAGTAGTGATACGTGGCTTAAGCATATGATACGTTAGCAATACGAGGTCAACTTCCACGCACGCATATTAAAACTTAGTCTAGCTGGATTCTCTGATGTAACAGTGTTAAGAATCTCCGAACGCATCTGGAATAACAATAACATAATAATTTAGTAACGCATAATCCATTATTGTATGTATGGTACAGAGACACTTAAGGGGTATGCCGATACTCGTCATCTAAAAGCTTCAGAGGAATTCGCTAAGCAACTTGTAGCACCTGCATCAGATTACGTAAGCGTGCTTAGGGTTCCTTATCATGTAACTACTCAAAGGTCAGCTATTGTCTCATATATATATATATATATATATATATATATATATATATATATATATATATATATATATATATATATATATATATATATAACATATATATATGTATATATAATATATATATATATATATATATATATATATATATATATATATATATATATATATAGTGATATCACAAATATTACTTTTATATTAATTTCTAGTTACCTTGCGAATAACTTTCATCAGTATCATCGCCAACAAAGGCTACCAAAATACCCCAACGCTTTGAATACCCCGCGTTTTCACCTCCACCAAATCTGATTCATTTATGACATAATGATAACGTGAAGAGAGTGATAAAAAGAACTTATGTTGCAGCAGCGCAGTTAGAATATGAAGGGATGAAAGTTAACGGTTTAGATTAAGTGGGTCTGAGACAGGGGTGTAATTGTGTCTCTATGCACGTTTAATACCTGCATAGGTGGAATGATGTGAGAAGTCTCGGAAAAGACAGTGGATGTAGATGTAAAGTTGTGGAGCAAACAAATAAATGAGTCGTAAATGGGGTCTGGAATTATTGTTTGTAAATGATGCAGTACTGACTGGGGATACTAAAGAGGCGAGGGCATAATCTAGTGAAAGAACTTGAAGGAGCTTGCAAGGGGAGAAACAAGAGTAAATATGAGCAAGAGTGAAGCCATGAGGGCAAATGGAAACCAAGATGATGGCAATAATGAAAGTTCATATCAACAGTGGAAGAAGGAAGTGGTTCATTCACATAGGTAGAGGTATTTTGGGGTAAATATGACAGATGATGGAAGGATGAGGGGAGTCACAGAATAAGTAAAATTAGGCAACAACGATTGTGCCAAAGTTTCAGAACAGACTTGGGGTGTCTATTGAAGCAAAGCTTGAATTGAATGACTGTTGAGCCAACTCTCCCTTAAGGAAATGAATTGCTATACTGAATGCTAACGAAAGAAATTTCCATCAATAAAAACTTTTAATAATTTTCGACAACTTACCTTCTATAATACCTGTACCGTACATCATTAACACCCAGCACATTGCCTCTTTATCGGTTCAATCATAATTTTTTCTTGGTTTTACTATGCCAAGCACCGCTGTTTCTACTCTCAAATTTCTTACATAACTGTTTCAAAATAAAACGTAGTCCCACAAACCTTTTATTTCTAAACCCATACTGCTATTCTCCTGTATATCAATCCTCGATCAAAAATAATTATATTCCTGAAATTCTTACAACTGCCGATATCATCTTCCCTTCTATGCAGTGCACTATTATTCTCCTCGCCATTTCTTCGGAACCTTTAACGCTTTTGTTGTCACCTCGGTTTCTCGTATCTTCTACGTTCAAACACACACACACACACATACACACACACACACACACACACACACACACACACACACACATATATATATATATATATATATATATATATATATATATATATATATATATATATATATAGTAGTACAGTGAAGCTGATCTCAATTATATAATGAGCAGCACAGGAAGGGGATGACGTAACCGAACCTTCGGTTTCCATGGAGATATCGTCTAATGGTATTCGTCCTGGCGCACCCTGCTGTCTCTCTCTCTCTCTCTCTCTCTCTCTCTCTCTCTCTCTCTCTCTCTCTCTCTCTCTCTTTTAATATGTGCTCCCGAAATTATTATAAAGAATCAAGCAGAAAGATATAATTGTATAAAAGATGTACATGACGACGAGAAGAGATTGGGCACGAGGGAAAATTGGTCAACGACGACAGACGGAAATTTTCATTAATTATTATGTAGGGAGAGAATATATTCGATGCATTCACACTATGTGGAACCAAAATGGCGAAGTAAACGAACAGAAAAGTGGAGGGAAAACGATGCGTTTACTATACAATATGAAAAATACTTACTACGGGTTTTTTAATATTTAGACAAAGGATATAATCTAGAATGACGTTTATGTCATATAGGTTACTGCTCACAGCAAGTTCGAGATTCTAAGAATAGAACCAGACCGCTTATAAAATTAAGTCTGTAATCAACCTTTAAGTGCATTACAATGCTCATTTAGATAATTGGCATTTGCTTCACTTCATGGTGCGAGATTCCTTTTAGAGAGAGAGAGAGAGAGAGAGAGAGAGAGAGAGAGAGAGAGAGAGAGAGAGAGAGAGAGAGAGAGAGAGAGAGAGTTGCCTTCATAGAAAAGCAGAACAACAGTTACTGACACACTCATTATTTAACTGCTGAATTTAGTACGAAAAGTTCGGTAGGGAAATACAACATCTGCTGCCTCATATATCTACAGTGCACTAATTCACCAACAGCAGACACTCCCTTATCCTAGACACTAGGACCTTTCCGTTCCAGTACCTCTCCAATTCCCTCTAACACGTCTTTGGTTTCTGTCCTTGTGTTCATCACGAAAATTTTCCACCAACCTTGCGTCCTCTATTCTCTCCACAGTGTCAAACCACCTCAATAAACTCTAATCCATCTTCTCACCTATGCTGACCATCTAACCAGTATCCAACTATGTATTTCTCACCCTTTCAGCCATTCTAACTCAATGTATACTACGCAAATACGATATCTTACCAGCTTTTACCTGTCTCTTTTATGTGTACTCAACATGTACTTTTCACTTCCATAAAGGAGCGTTGGCTCAGTCTTCCCTTCACACATTCCAAGTTTTGATTTCCATCGACATTCTTCTTCTCGTCAGTGCCTCTCACAGACAACCTTTCCTTGTCTCACCTTTTCCCTGACTCATCTCTTCATTCTGACTACCATCGTTTGTAACATTTCATCTCAAATGCTTAAATGAACCAACCGTTTTCATTCTTCTGCCTTTCGTAGAGACTTTGATGTCTCTATCTTCGTAATTCCTATTTCCCCTCACTACACTTCTCTTGCTATTGCTCTCATTTAACTCATTCAATAAAGTCTTCCCCACTTTGTAGCTTGTCTTCGCAGCTTCTCTTCACTAAAATCATCTCCTCTTATGCAAAACCTTTGCATCTATATCTCCCGTTGTTGCTTTAACATCTCTCGTTACTCTAGCCATGAAAGGAAGAAAAAGCTACGGGAAGATAACGCATGATGTGCTGGACCCACTCTTACACCAAACCAGTAACTCTTGCGTCTACAAACACCAACACTAACCTCACTTTCATCTTAACAACGTGCCTCCCCGGTCAAACAACAACGCTCCATCGGGAGCATCGCCTTCATTAATCATTGGGGACAGATTCTTTTTCCTTCATTTAAAACGATCAGCAATTACTATTTCGTGCTGTGACAATTTACTGGCCCGGCGAAGTGTTATTCTCTAGAGATCATGTACGAGAGGTATTTTCTCCGTGATTTGTCACCCTGCCAGTGTATGCCGATGCAACTTTATGCAAAGCAAAAAGATTAAACAATATGAAACATGAACATTACTATAAGTGTGTATCGCAGACTGAAACACTTTTCCCTCATGATGAAAAGTACTTTACTCAAATCGAATTAGTAGGAATGATTTCACTTTAAATCTTTAATTAGAATGGACTGATTATTATTAAGGAGTTTAATGAGATCCCTGAGTTACATTTCTAAACTGTCACAGTTTTCGCTAGAAAGAACTGTTTTTACATAAGGACAGCTGAGAAGCGAAGACTGAAGCAGGTGTTGGACAGCTAGGAGCGAAGAGACCTTGGAATAAATGGTTCCAGTTCTATTTAACTGAATGGATTTACTATATCCAAATGACAGTACAGCAAAGCTAAATGAGCTGGACAGCTATGGTGAAAGTCCACATGGATAGCACGAAAGGCAAAGCCGGAGAGCAATGCAGCTGAAATGAAGAGGACACTACATGGACTCGCCGAAGGACTTCATTTAAGGACTCGCCCTTAGAACCATGTGTCATGCGCGGTGTAACTGAATTAGAAACGTACAATAGTGTTGTGTTCGTTTGTAGCAAATTCAGTTATCAAGAATATCTTCACTGATTTGAGATGAAACACTGATTCTATAATCGTTATCGAGAGGGCAATGAATAGACGTAGCTTCATTAGATAATCTAGGTCTTAGAAGATATCAACACAACCTTGAAATGTTCGTGATAATCGTTACAGAGAGCAGTGTCTCGTTGAATCTACTCAGCTTATGGTTTGCCAAACAGAGCGGGGAATGTGATAAGGGCGTTGCTGTGTATTGCCAAACTTCCGGAAAAAAACAAATGGAGTCATTTTGATATCCAGTTTTCAGTACAGTAAACCATTTATCATGATCTACAGTGTAATCTTTCATCTCGTGACAAGCGAACATACTTGGAGACCTAATTTTCTAGTTGCCAAATAATTAGCAATACAAGCGCTCACACATCTACACGAATAAACTGAACGTTGTCTTATTCCTTTACGCACTAGAATAAGGTGGACTGTATTATTCTGATGCAACGTTCAACACCAGACTCTTTCTCATTTCGGAGAAAATGCAACGAAAAACCTACTTTCTTAAGCACTGTGCAAATGGGAGACTTCACCTGAGATAAGAAACTACTGAGAGAAATTAAGCCAACTGTAGCTCATGATAATGAGGAACAACACAAGCATTTGGCACACTAACTTTCGATGATCTGCAATAGAGCAGAATTAATAACATTGTGTATTTAATTTGTGTATCTATTTGCGTTTGAGGGGCCTGACCTGAATTATACATCTCTCTCTCTCTCTCTCTCTCTCTCTCTCTCTCTCTCTCTCTCTCTCTCTCTCTCTCTCTCTCGCAGTTTTGTATAGAAAATGTTCCTACAAATAAGAAATATTTCACCAAAAAATCAATCTCCATTATTTACCCGTAAATGATTTTTATTTAAAATAAGCAACTGAATTTACACCACCCAGTTGCTATTTGGATGACTGATTCAATTCAAGCATCAAACCTACTGGCCTGTTTGCAATCTGTTGCATACTGGCGTTGTCGGAATTATTTTGAAATCTTCAGCAAAATGCGGATGTCCGGAAACACACGACAGCGGAACGAACAGAGTTATAATTAACAAACTGATAACTGCTTTGCAGCATGAAGATAAATCGAAATTCCACCTCCCTTACCATGTTAAATATTTTACTGTGCAACTTTATAATGCAACTAAGTATATAATGGCTAATCGCCAATACTCGTTTAAACGTGGATATCTATTCTCTGCGACTGTCACTTTTTCTACTTTTTTGATAGTGTGCCCTAAGTCAGAAATTCTAGTAGAAAATACAGTACATGCGTTCATACTTCAGGAAAAAGCAGAAACAATTAACAGCCCTAAGAAATTAGCATACTGTTTTTCATTTACATTCGAACTTGTTGTTTTTGAGTTTCCTAACAAAAAGGCTCTCGGGAGAAGCCGTTTTCTATGAAGCAAGTTGAGTTCGTAAAATCTCTTCTTATCAAAATGAGATAGGAACGACACTCTTATAGAGTATCAGATACAATTTTAGATATTTTCTGTTGTTATTACCACTGCAAGGTTCCTATTGGTTAAGTTTTCAGCGCAGATAATAGACTTCAAAATGCATCTCAAAAGGTTTAAGAAACGCGATGGCATATATGGACTGATGTTGGACAACTGGCCACTGTTCATTCCCCATTGCTGATGATGTAATTGCTGAATGCTGATATACCTTCATATGCAGATAACCAGGGTTGTGAAGCTGAAGAAGCCTGTCAGTCGTATGAACTCTCTCTCTCTCTCTCTCTCTCTCTCTCTCTCTCACACACACATTATATATCTATATATATATATTATATATATATATATATATATATATATATATATATATATATATATATATATATATATATATATATCTTTCCTTCGTGGATTTTGTCTTTATTTACATATTCATCACGTTCCATATTTTCGTAATTCAGTTATACATACAAACATACAAATATATATATATATATATATATATATATATATATATATATATATATATATATATGTATGTGTGTGTAATTTGTGAGGGATTCCTCTAAGTATATTTCAGAACAAATACTAGTTAAACAGAATAAACTAAGTGGTCCACAGAAATATCCAAGAAAGTTCCCAAAATGTGAACTTTCGTATAGGAAGAGAAACATCACATTTACCCATCAATTAACTTGGGTGATAACTTATTCGACGGTGTTGCGTCTCACTGGTGGCGTTTTCGTAAACCATTAGGCAACGATTAGCGTCACAGTACAGTGCAGGATTAATAGAGTATTAATTCTGGTACAGTGAACCTAGTGTGCGGAACAGAGGATAAACATATCTCAACTATTGTCCCCAATGTGAAGTCATCCATTGTGTAAAGTTAATGAAAATTATTTTCGCCACAACGTAAGAGGAAAGATTAGAACTATAATAAAAAAAAACTAAAACTAAGGACTATGTAATACTAAATGTCGAGTTTCTGTAACGTATATTTTGGTCATTTTGGTTAGCAGTTGTCAGAATCATGGTCATCATCATCGTAGTATACTGCTGATCACTTAATATTATCGTTATTTGAAGTTCTGTCATTTACGTTTTAATGATTATTATTATTACCAACAATTGTTATCTGATCACTGAGCTCAAAATACAGCTCTCGTTGGCGTGGCCTCTACCAAGAGGAGAGGAAGGTGGCCCTGGGCTGGAGTTTCTGTCAAGTTAATCAGCTAACATTCTAAAACTAATGGACCATTACTACAAAGAAAATTAAGCTTCAACTTGAGGACATAATTGTTCATATAGTCAGCTTATTCTTCTATATAACCGTTAACTATGATTGAGAACACCATCAGAAGAGAAGATATCTCTCGTGGTATTCTGCAAGAGTCAATCCGAATTCTCTCAAAAATCAATCACGAAAAGGCCCCCTGATCAATCACGATAAGTTTCACCTAATTCTCTGCTGCTCTTTTATCTATTAGCATTTTGTGTATCCTCGTACCGAATGGTGCAATACATAATCTCTATCTAAACAAATAGCTCTATTATTTTCCATATTATACGTACCCTTGAATTTAAGATCTCCGAGAAACGTTACATTGTGAAACTGATACCTCTAAATATAGGTTTCACGAGTTCAGCCACGGAAGGAGCAGGTGTCCTCAGTTATTCCCGGACTGGATAAAAGTTTGCAACGATAAGCGTAGCCAAAATGGTGTGAGGAAACTGAGAGGAAAAGACGTCATTGTAGTGAGGCTAATAAAATATACACATATACGTGGTAACAGTATGTACTATATATACTTCCTGACCTACCTGGCGCTGCTGGGGAAAACTCTGAATGACAGTCGATCATTTACCTTAGAAAGGAAGTAACACGTTGTGTGGTTTTGATTAACATGTTTATTTAAAGCAATGAATTCTAGACAGAATTATTAATCACAGGAAAGAAAAGCATTTTCAATGATAGTAAACATACTTTACGCAACAAAAGAATTAAAAGGAGATGCCGGAAATTTTTTTTTAATTGTGGCTGCAATTCCAGTCGTGTTACTCAGCCTGACACTGAGTGAGTCACACGTCGGCCAGTCGCCACTGCAGAGCCCCATTCTTGCTAGTTTGCACGTTCGATACAAAAGTGAACGAACCTACGTTCCCGACACTCCACGTTTCACACCAGTCCAAAATGTTATCCCATGTCTGGGTCTTTGCCCGGACCCGCAGTAAATAAGGTACCATGGAGGGCAGGGGTACTGGCCTGAAACCTATGCAAACACCTTCCTTGGTTCAAATGAGGGCTGTGTGCAAAATTTTGCCTAGATCGGTCAAGCGGTTCGGATTTCTATAGAGCACAAGTTTACTATCATACAATTTTACAAGTTTAGTTACATTCACATTTATATATATAGATTTCCCTTTTAGAGAAGATGGCTCCAGAGGGTTTTTACCACCAGATTCTCAGCATATTTATTTGGGATGAGCTACTTTGGTAATACATTTCTGAACTCTGGATGTGACCGAACATGGCACAGTCACAATCAGGTCACCAGAGGCTCTCTCGTTGGTAAGGTGAGGTTGGGAACCATTCTGTACAGCGTCTGCTATTGTCTCTTTGCATAACTTCCTTCGGATGTTAAAAGTGACGAAAATTTTTTCTGATGAAATTCATAAAAGACCAAGTACGTTGATTTAATTACTCATATATTCAGAAAGGTATTGCGTTATTTCTGTTGTGAAAACTAAAAAATAGATAAAATTTACTTAGTGATACAGAAGTTTGAGTTTATAAGCAATTAAATGGGTTTACCTATTCTTTGGGAGCTAAAATATAGTTGCCATTATTAACATTTGAAGAAAGGCAATCACATTTACAAAAAAGAAACGGACAGGAAGTAATTATAGGTGAAACAGTTTAACACAAACATATACAAATACATATGCATACACAACATTCATTCCTTAGCTGAATAATCAGGGATGACTCCCACGAGCAGGAAAGTTTCATAGTATCAGAAAGCTTCGTATGCCATCACAGACTCGCATCAGCAGTACGTCAGTGTTCCCAACACACACAATGTGGCAATTACCTTTCATCTCGTAGCCTACGCATTCTTGTGCTCCCAGGATGTTCCTGTTATGAAAAAATCGCTTCCGAAAAATACCATAACTGGTAACACCCTTTCTTAGTTAAGGGGATGTTAAGATATACTTTTAAAACTCTACTGATATAACCATCATCATGTAGGCAACGTACCTACGTATCTTGTTTAATTTACGTGGTAAAGTGCGATTCAATTCATTTATCCGTTATCAGTGAAGTTTTGGTGCAGTGTCCTTGACACAAGTAAATATTGTTTAGATTTATGAACATTAGAATACCTATACTAAACATTCAATGTTCGTTCATTTTTCTTGAAATGCTACCGGAGATATTAAAGGTACACCCACAAGAAAAATCAGAAAACCTTCTTGGACCTTGAAATACTTTCGTAAAAAATGTATTTGCGATTTATGCTATCCTGCAAAAATATTTACAAACACGAAAATGATACTTGAAATTATAAATCAATTAAGATGCAGAGAGAGAGAGAGAGAGAGAGAGAGAGAGAGAGAGAGAGAGAGAGAGAAGTATCGTGCCTGTTATTCCTTGTTTGGCGGTTAGTGTTAAAATATGAGACGCCAAATACGAGTCGACAGATGCTGGGAAAGGAGTTGTTAACCCGACGCCTCTCTCTCTAGACCGTTGGGGCGATTCAGTGAACTTTTTCCCGCTGAGTCACGACTGAATTGTGCGGTGCTTCGTTTACGGTGGCAGCCTCTGCGCCTTTCGCTGTTTTGAATTCGCCAGGAAACTTGTTTTCTTCCTCGTCGGTGGGTGCTCTATGAGATTCACAACAGCCGTAATAGACTGACTGACTGGTGACAATTTTTCTGTCAGTGCATCAACAATCACAAATGTGCCGAACATCTTGTTGCATCAATATGTAAGTAGTTTGGATTTCTTGACCATTTTTGGTTGTCAAAAGAAACTTGTGTGCTCGATGTACGATGTGCATACACATATATATATATATATATATATATATATATATATATATATATATATATATATATATATATGTGTGTGTGTGTGTGTGTGTGTGTGTGTGTGTATGTGTGTGTGTGTGTGTGTGATTGATAATTTGCTTCCAGATAGTTTTATACTTGCAGCAACTACTACAACATCCACAAAGTCAGCAATCATCATAATAATAACAATAATACGGACGATCAGAAGTCCATAATAATAACGATGATAGCAACAATGAGTCTGATGATACTATGATTAACAGAAAAAAACTATGCCAAGAAAATGATGATTTCATAATGAATTATAAAAAATCAACTTGCAAAAGGCAGAGTTCTAGGAAATAACGATCCAGTTGACTATGACACTGGGACTCTAGTCAGTTAATCATTTCTCCGTCAAACTCAATACAAAATCAGCATTACCCGGATTGCTAAACATAATGTCCAGTGCACAAAATTTGCAAGGATGAGTGGCTTCCTGGCACGTTATTAACTTCTGCGTAGGGTTTGTGTTTAAGCTTGTGTACAACCCATGGCGTTGAATAGTCATATGACTCGAAGCACTAACTCGATCATCAGACTTCAGTAAGCTGATTGTGTCACAGTAGTAAGGTACCACAGATACACTTTCACGAAATGTGGTAGGGAACCGAAGGTAAGACATCGGACTTTTACAAACAGTGATAAAGAACATTTCAAATATTGGTAAGGAACCACGCTTCACAAACAGTATATGGACCTGTGGTAAGGCATCACATCTTGACAACCAGTATTGGAAAACGAATGGCAAGGAACAGAAATTTACAAACAGTGGTAAGGTATCACACTTTTAAGAAATTTGGTAAATAACCATTATTGATAAACAGTGGGAATGAACAACACTTTTACATACAATGGAAATGAACCAACTTTTACATACAGTGGTAAGAAACCATGCTTTTGCGAACTGATATGGAACCACACTCTTACAAAGAATGGTATGGCATCACAATTTTATGTCATAGTGGTAATCAACCACATCTTTTCCAACAATGGAAAAGGAAAGGGAAAGTATTGTTTTCAGTAATTTGGAGCAACTACCGTATTAAACGAAAGGCATAAGATATAAAAGTAATCCATCGCGTACTGAATGACTGTTTCATGGCTATACACGCAACTGATTCTTTCAGACAGAACTGATGGAAGCAACTCGGTCTAATGGAACTGGTTTAATAGCTGATAATGGTGGATAGTCTGTCTAAAAAATTCTCTCTCTCTCTCTCTCTCTCTCTCTCTCTCTCTCTCTCTCTCTCTCTCTCTCTCTCTCTCTCTCTCTCTCTCTCTCTCAAAAGGAAATAATAAATAATATATATATATATATATATATATATATATATATATATATATATATAAATATAAAGTACACAAATATAAAAAACAAACTTCTAAATTCAGAAAAATTATTAATAGAATTCTTAAACTCTAACCAGTTAATCATCTCCATATCCACTTTGTTATTATCCTATCTGCATAGGAAACTTCCGTAATTTCTCTTATGGTACGAATTCTTACTCGATGCTGTTATCTGACCTCTAATAATCATAAGGCTTTAGTCACAATAAACAAAATCTTTTAGCTACCGTTTCGTTGTCATATCTTGATCCATGTCCATACAGCAATTAAGGCTGTACTATAACTATGTGTAATCTTACTTTGCAATCTGTTTAATTTCCAAGCTTTGTTCAGCCTGCCCGTGATTGATTTGTCTTTACTAATCTTTCACTCAATTTCAACTCAGGAGAACCAGTTTTGGATACATCAGCCCTTTATGCAACCTCAATCCTCCTTACTTCTATTTTTCTTAGATTTATCTCGAGTCCCATTTCCTTGCGATATGATGAACGCAATTTAGCAAGCTTTGTGAATCTTGTGGCGTTTTTCTGATTAAAACAGCATTTCATCAGCGTATTCTAAATCTGTCAAGTTCTATCGTTGCTGCAGTCTGAACGTTCTCCCATCTTCAGCCACAAAATCTGATATCAAACAAATTTAGTGTCTACTTAAGACATAAGTGGGAGTAGTAAATACTGAGCTACGGTAGAGAAATTAGACATTGTTTTTATCGGTTTCTAGATTTTATTCCCATTTACTTTTTATATTTTTTTATATCATATTGATTATTGAGAGTCACAAACCCGGGTTCTGATACTCTATATTTTCAATTATTGTTTCAGAGAAGAAAATATGATACTGAGGCAGAGTCCACCAACAAACTAAGGTGGGACAAAAAGTACTTCCCACACACACACACACACACACACACACACACACACACACACACACACACACACACACACACACACACACACACACACATATATATATATATATATATATATATATATATATATATATATATATATATATATATATATATATATATATATATATATATATATATATATATATATATATATATATATATATATATATATATATATATATATATATATATATATATATATACCACTGCTTGGAGCCTTTCACTTTACTTTGAAGCTTCTCACATAATGACAAAGCTTTTCATAACTTTCGGACACCTGTCTGTCCTGAGGTGAAGACCCGTGGACAGGCACGCTTCGTTAAAAAAAAAAAAAACCATTGTGCCACTCATGGTCTATACAGTGAATTGGGTACTTGGTAGCTGGACGATTCTAGTGGTTGAACCACGCTTAGAAAGAGCAAGAGGGTAGTAGCCTCATCCCAAAAGACTCACTGAGAACCTGAAGGCTTACATCCCCTGGCGGCATGTCCTTTAGATGGAAAATGTTGTTGTGTATGTGTATATATATATATATATATATATATATATATATATATATATATATATATATATATGAGTAGATAATTATACAAAATTGTCTATGCAATATTTCATTGGATACCCAACAGTGCACATAAAGACATTTAGAATTGGAATATCTTCAAGATTCTTTAAATTGCTGTAGGTGCAGAGGTTTTCTTTACTACTGGAAGCTGCTTTTCCCAAGCAGTGGCCCAGACTCCATAAATCATGGGAATTGTAACTTATAACTGATGCTAGAAAGTAGCCTGTCGTCTCACTAAACAGTCCATTATAACTGGGAAGAGAATCAAGAGAACGTTTACAAGGAATATATGTTACACGGGTACTTAAACCTAACCTTCCCTTCAAAATCACGCAAATCCACCGGTTATATATTTGTTTCAAGTTAGAACAGAAGCCACGCCCCCTCGGTGATTAGGTATGCCATTTGTTTCCAGCAGACTGACGCGATCCATTTCTACGCTATGAGGCAGGCGAGGTTTGCGTCTTATGCTGTAGCATAAATTTGTATAATCTGGTCGCGCAGAAGACGGAAGACCATTATAATTATTGAAGAATCTTCCCATATAGTACGGCCATCGCTAATAAAGTCCTCGATCTAACACATCTCCCACGGTGGCGTGATCACGGCTTTATCGCGGGCAAATACCGAGTAATGCATTACATTTGGGAAAAATTTTCTCATGAAAAAATTTAGGCTATATTTGGTTTAAGTATAGGATAGAAACTAGGCCTTCCCACTCCGCTTATCTGGTTACGTAGAAATGGGAACGAACCTTCTGTTGAAATAACGAATGAAATGACAATACACCAAGGGGAACTGGGGAACAATGTGAATCAGAATGAAATTATATATTATTAATCGAAATTAATTTACATTCTGACTAACTGGACAGATACGTACGTAAATAAACTAGCAGAGACAGATACGAAACCAAAACACGAATACACCATTATGTGATTCAGTTAGTTCGAGAGGTTATCGCAAAAGGGTGCTTTTCACTCGAGGACATAACTTTCCTAAATAAGCTATGACTTAAAAAAGATTATTTGCCTTCAGCATCCTACTCTTCCAGTGACACGTCATGTGATCAAACTTAAAATTGACATGCACTTACCATAAATCTTTTTAACATAATTGTTTCCTGTCTTCGGCGGAATACTAAAAAAAACCTAAGCGTCATTTGTCAAGATGAAAATCTTATGTATTCAGTAAAATAAAAAGACTAAAATCTTGTATATTCAGTAAAAAAAAAAAAAAGACACGAACATCCAATCAGTCTATCTTCTATACGTCGCTATTTGGTCATTCATAGATTTATTGCTTTTATCTTTAGCTGAAAACAATCCTTGAGACCAAAGTTTCTACATCGTAAAAACTTAACGGATGAAAATCGCGCTCGTTGTTAGGCCATAAAAAGACTTCAAAGGAAGTAAGCATGTGAAGATCACTCACATATGATATTTAAAGAAAATGCTTCCATTCACTTATCCATAAATCAAGACGGAGGTTTCTGTAACACGGCATATTGCTCTTAAAATGCGCTGTACATGTTATTATAAATTTATGCTTTTAATGATGTTCTGTAAAGAGTAATATCGTAATATTCACAAGCGTTTATGAGGGAAATGTTTGATGCCATAAAATCGCAGATCATCAATATTTCACATTACTGTGCAGGGAGTTCATTCAGATGATCATAGGGAAGAATGAGATTGTACATGTTGAGAAAAATGAACCATCATGATTTAAAAAAAAAAAAAAAAACTTAGCTTGACAAATGAACGTTTAACTTTGATATGACACGAATACTAAATACATTGTTACCAAATTGATGGATGACAGTCATTATCCATAAGTATATCTCAGTTTAACCAGACCACTGAGCTGATTAACAGCTCTCCTAGGGCTGGCCCGAAGAACTAGACTTATTTTACGTAGCTAAGAACCAACTGGTTACCTAGCAACGGGACCTACAGCTTATTGTGGAATCCGAACCACATTATAGCGAGAAATGAATTTCTATTACCAGAAATAAATTCCCCTAATTCTTCATTGGGCGGGCGGAGACTCGAACTCGGGCCTAGCAGAGTGCTAGCCGACAACTCTACCGACTTGTCCAACGAGGAGCTAATCAATGAAATGAAGAATAATAATATAAATTTACAAGTACTTTGGCGATCTGATCAGCAAATGCCTTACGAATTTAGGCCAAAGGCCAACCTCTGGGACCTATGAGGTCATTCAGCGCTGAAACGGAAATTGACAGTAAAAAGGTCTAAAAGGTGTAAACAGGAGGAAAACCTCGCAGTTGCACACTATGAATCATTTGTTAGGAGAGGGTGGAAAGTAAGATGAAAGATAGAGAACATGAACGGAGGTACAGTAAAAGGAATGAAAAGGGTTGCAGCTAGGGACCGAAAGGATGCTGCAAAGAACCTACAGTGCACAGCATGAGGTGCACTGACGGCACTACCCCCTATGGGGCTTTCGCAACAAAAGACGGATAGTTATTAGGTTATACTTGTTTTGCAGACACGATTTTTTTTCATTAGAAGCTATAGAGTCAAATTAAGCTTTCTAGGCGCAGATACCTTAAAGACAGAAAAACAAACATCCTCTGTACTATTAACCAAAGAATAAGTAATGATGTGTCAGTTCTGGGTTATCCAGCCAAAGTAAAGAGATATATTACGTAATTATTTTTTGCCATGCGCTGTGAAATACTGCTAATACTCCTACTTCTTATAATATACTGACATCTAGAACTTTTTTTGCTTTCATGTTTACTGTACAAACAAATACTCACACGCGCACACACACACACACACAAATATATATATATATATATATATATATATATATATATATATATATATATATATATATATATATATATATATATATATATATATATATATATATATATATATATATATATATCGACCCCACATAGTGGGAGAAGATGCAGAGAAACATTATATATATATATATATAAAATACATATATATAATATACAGTATATATACAGTGTAATTATGTATGTTTATGTGTGTGTGTGTGTGTGTGTGTGTACATATCCACATTACATATGCATGTGTGTGTGCGCATGAGAACGTCTTTGCGAACATCAGACACAATTTCTTGACCTACACAAACACGCACGTATAACTCTTAGGAGCAACACGTAACACTAGAAGGGGGAAGATCGAGCGCGCACGTCATCATGGAAACACGGAAATCAAACACTTTTTGACAACCGACTTTCTAACGTCCCGCCACCACGCTGATCGATCGCAGTGATAGACCATGAGAGAGCACAATCGGGTCCTCCGCTTCGAAGTTCTTAGAAAAAAATGACGTAGTTCTGAATGCGGAAAGAAATGGTATTTGCGAGTTTGTGTTGTGAACGGCTTGGTTTAGTTGAGTTTGGAAACATAGCGTTATAGCACGACAAACAGAAAAGATAATATAGAGGCAACTGACCTTCCTTGCCCATTTTAATTTTCCTCTGAGTTGTCTCATGCCGTAGTAAAAAAAAAAAAAAAAAAAAAAATATATATATATATATATATATATATATATATATATATATATATATATATATATATATATATATATATATATATATATATAGACAAAATCACGAAGGAAAGAGAAACAATGGAGTGCTGCAAGGCCTTTCGACGTTAATCCTTTACTTAGCAGACTGAGTAAAGGAATAACGTCGAAAGGCCTTGCAGCACTCCGCTGTTTCTCTTCCTTCGTGGATTTTGTCTTTATTTGTATATTCATCACGTTCCATACGTTCCATATTATATATATGATTCATATATATATATATATATATATATATATATATATATATATATATATATATATATATATATATATATATGTATGTATAATATGAAATAAAATAAAATGTTAAAAGAGGCGCAAGCCTTGCAGTAAAGAGTCTTCCCCTACACCAGGCAATTATGAAAATAAGGACAGGAGGCCATGTTCGGAGTCTCGTACTGATAGCAGGTGCTCAAACGCCTGCTTGGCCAGAAGAAAAATTCTGGATTTCCTCCACAGTCCATCATCTTTTTCTGGAAAATGTCAGAGTAGTCACAACCCTAAGATAGATAGAATATACAGTTTAGGCCAGAAGGGCAAGCGCTGGGACCTGTGAGGTCATTCAGCTCTGAAAGAAATTTGAGTAAGAGGTTTGCAAGGTGTAACAGGAGGGTATAAGTATATTTCTTAGTTTAACCAGACTACTGAGCTGATTAACAGCTCTCCTAGGGCTGGCCCGAAGGATTAGACTTATTTTACGTGGCTAAGAACCAACTGGTTACCTAGCAACGGGACCTACAGCTTATTGTGGAATCCGAACCACATTATGACGAGAAATGAATTTCTATCACCAGAAATATATTCCTCTAATTCTTCATTGGGCGGGCGGAGACTCGAACTCGGGCCTAGCAGAGTGCTAGCCGAGAACTCTACCGACTCTTCCAACGAGGACCTTATAACAGTAGGGAAAACCTCGCAGTTACACTATGAACAGCTGTTAGGACAGTGTGGAAAGTAAAATGGAAAACAGAATATGAATGGAGGTACAGTAAAAGGAATACAAGGGGTTGCAGCTAGGGGCCGAAGGGACGCTGCAAAGAACCTTAAGTTATGAACAGGAAAAGCGTTAGTAGAAACACTTTTTGATCGGCAGTTCGAAAACCCCCACACTCCCTTTTGTACAACCAGATACCTTGAATGTGACATATGAGTCTCATTCCGAATTCTTGTTTTTCAAAGGAAGCATTAATCCTAAACAAATGTGCTGTTTTTAAGATAATGTAGATAAATTCTTACATTAATGAGGTCGTGGTTTGAGATCATTATTTCTTTCACTCCAAAAGTTCTTATAAGCCAGAAGCTTGCTTGAACACTCCGTCGACCATCCCCATCTACAGTGCTCCAAAATAACTGTGGAAACAATTTTTTCCAAGTCCTCAATTGTGGTTCTCGGACATTTTTATCATTTCTATAAAACGTCTCTACTGAGGACTTTTCATTTAAAAGCAGTGCTAAATCTTTTCTTGGTTAAAAAAAATCCACATTTTTATAACCAGATTTGCAACTGATTGAAGAGTTATAGTTCTTCAGGAAAAACCTGGATCACACATTTTATTATTAAGCAAAAGTCCACGGCACATCGTCCTTCGTCGACTAGCAATCAAGAAGCAATTAGAATACAAAACAGGAGTCAGAGAGAGAGAGAGAGAGAGAGAGAGAGAGAGAGAGAGAGAGAGAGAGAGAGAGAGAGCGGCAGTAGTGGTACTAGTAGTATAGTAGTAGTACATTTATGAGCAATTGTGTATAAGAGTGCGTGCGTGCGTGCGTGCGTGCGTATCATCGAAATCAGACGTTCCTTCTCCCGCCAGTGGAAAAAGTTCTCATTCGGCGTCCAGAAGGTGTCGCGGAAAGTTCTTCGTCGGGTAGCTGCAATTCTCTTACAGGAAATATAGTTCGACTCTTTCTCGAAGTTCGAAATGTGTTCTCCAGCATTTGTCAGGCAGGTAGTGACGTTGTAGCTCTCTTTATGGGTATTTTTATGGTACTCTTCTCATTCTTTATAAAATATGCTGTTGTTTACAATTTTCATACTTAAATAAAGTTAGCGTTTTTGGGAAAAAAAGTAACACTAAACAGTATTTATCATCTGTACATTAACGAATCTACCTTCTCTCAAAATTAGACATCTTCACCCGATATTCAATGTCTGATGGTACAAACTGTTGACTTGACTTCACAAGAAAGACGAAGGAACACAAGACAATATTCTCGTCACTCAAGCAATCTTTACCGGTTACGTAAAGAATTTTTAAACCGTAGCGTGTTTAAGGTGCGTGCTCCGTTAATGCTTGCGGTATATTTTCAGCGTAAACGATAGTGAATGAACAACTTGTGTGAAGATTCTGAACAGTCTGTTATTGCTGGTTATCAGCATTCACTTGTAAGAATTCTATTGCTGCACTCACAAATACATACATACAAACACACACAGACACAAACACACACACACACACACACACACACACACATATATATATATATATATATATATATATATATATATATATATATATATATATATATATATATAATGTGTGTGTGTGTGTGTGTGTGTGTGTGTGTGTGTGTGTGTGTGGGTGTATGTGTGTGTTTGTATATACAGTATATTCGATTGTGTCCAGAGATGTAATTTTTAGCTAAGTAGAAGTGTTTAACTTTTAAAAATCCATATAATTTTTAATAATAGAAGTGTTTAACTTTAATAATAATAATAATAATAATAATATTATATTATAATTAATAATTATTATTATTATTATTATTATTATTATTATTATTATTACTGAGCACTCAAACAACAATAAATAGTACTCGTAAGAATGATACGATTCATTCCCGGAAACGTCGGAATGCAGTTTTTATTTATCTTCCTATTATTTTCGTACATATCTGCACGAGGAAAACCAAGGTCAGATCAAGAGCAGAATCGAATCTGTTCCTGGTGGTGTGTTCGCATAAGCACGCGCAAATCGATGTAATACTGCTTGCTGTAATATGGAGTCATCTTTTTTTTTTTTGGCAAAAATTATCGCCTCTATTTCCAAACTTATCATTGCGAATAATGTTACATTATTTGTGATGCTAAGTTAGTGATTTAACACTTATTTTTTGTGTCTTGAACTGAAGGCAGAGATTTTCTACATGAAATTACTGCAATTACTTGCAATCTCAATGAAGGTTATGCATTCTTAAATGAAAAAAGTCGGCGTACGTAAAAATCTACTTTGATTGCGAGTGCAGTACTCTACACTAAATGATAAAAACCACTGAGTAAAACTTTATTTAATTTCGATAAAGAAGAAGAAGAAGAAGAAGAAGAAGAAGAAGAAGAAGAAGAAGAAGAAGAAGAAGAAGAAGAAGAAGAAGAAGAAGAAGAAGATGGACGGGGAAAGGAAACAGTGAGGTTTAAAAATCTGAAAGAACGAGGAGGAGTTTAATGCATATACACATGGCAGAGTTCAGTTGCTTGTCTTCCACTCCGTATTTACCGATATCAACTTGAAACTAAGTTGGTATCTAGAGCTTGTTAAATTTCTAAATCTAATCTAACCCGGTGAACCCGTGCCGTTCACAGTCGGCTAACGTCCGGAAGATCAGTGAACGGACACTAAACAAACCAGAAGCGCGCACGCGCCGTGGTACGAGTCGAGTTGCAAATGTGATTAAATTAACTAAGTCTAAAGTTAATTAAGTGGAGCGGCTGGATTTCAGTGTGTGATTACAAAATAATGAAATCGTCATTTATACCTGATTTTTTAAAAAGAATTACTCTAGACACACTTGAATCAACACAACCATCGACGTATCACTTTTCTGTACGTCGCCTCCCATCTTTGCATTCACAATTCATTTGATTCGATGGAGAAGCATATACCATATGACAGAGCAAAGTTATCCTTTAATATGTCCCAGATCTAACTGTTTGTTGCGGAAACTATAGACATTTTTACCCGACTGCTAAAACGATAAGGTTAAGGAAAATTTTCAAAAAATCGTAGTCGAAAGACCCAGAATTGTCAGCTATCATTACACTATTTACTTTATGTTCGGTTGCCTAAATTATTAACATCACGATTACAGCTCATGTTTCTAAGAGACAAATATCACTGTAAAACGGCACAACACACCTTTCCGAGTGTGGCTACTGATTAGTCTCCGTACCTCAGAGTGGTTAGAAATTTCTTACTGTTGTGAGGAAAACTGATAGGAATTCAGTCATTAATCCGTACCAGGACACAAGGGACGTTTTTCAAAACATTAGAACTCACTTAGTACCCAAGTAAACAATTACCTATACAAGAGGCAAAACTATTTTCAGATCACATGAAAAACGGCGGACGATCTCACACAACATATCAGCAATAACATATCAATCCCCGGCCAATGAAGAATAAAAGGAATCTATTTCTGGTGATAGAAATTCATTTCTCGCTATAATGTGGTCCGGATTCCACAATAAGCTGTAGGTCCCGTTGCTAGGTAACCAGTTGGTTCTTAGCCGCGTAAAATAAATCTAATCCTTCGGGCCAGCCCTAGGAGAGCTGTTAATCAGCTCAGTGGTCTGGTTAAACTAAGGTATACTTTAACATATCAGTCCGGGGTGGGGGACTGCCAGTGAATCTCTCTAATTTCCGATGATGTATCCATCTTCCAGAAAGAACTCTAGCAAGAAAAAACAAAAGTGTAAGATACAGAGGGTCTACTGAGTAGAAAAAAAAACTTTCATAGTGTTCAATTCACCTCCGAAACGAGGCTTCATGGTAGCATGAACACATCTTTCGAAGTTCACTTGTTTGTTTCCTAATCTGTTTACAGTGCATCTGAAAAAAGATATCTATAGAATGTATTTCGCTGAAATTTAGAGGGAGAGTGGGCGGACTTCATTAGATTTTTTTATGTTTCTAGATGTGGATTCAAGATTTCTTTTTTTTAAAAGAGTTTTCTTGAATGTTGTTAATTTCTGTGAAACAAGTCCTATGAGTCTCACGTGTGCCGTGAAAATGCCTTTGAATCCGGACAGTAATTTCTTTGGCGCTGGCAGGTTTATGCGTTCTGTGGTTGCTTTCTAGTTGTGTGTTGGGACAAAACATGTGTTGTTGGGGTTAATACTTCGCTTAAATCGGTGATATTTAACTGCAGCACTGACTATTGATCGCCTCATAAAAATATCTTGTAATTATCAGTAACATAACGACTGGACTACTATATTACATCACACCGTCTGCTAACGCAAATGTAAACATCCATGACATTGGGACAATATTAAATACCCGCCCCACCTGCTCTTAACAAACCCTCCCCCCCACCCTCCCTGTGCCTCGCACCCTGAGTGACCACCTAACGTTAGTTGGAACTCTTACGACACCAGAAAACTGTGGCCTACAGGATGACAACCGAAACATCTGCGCTGGTAGGCCAACCTCCGAATGTGTAATTTGTATCAACCTCAACTGCCAAAGCAGACGATGCAACCAGAGCCCCATTTAGACTTGGTCATGATATTATTCACGTGCTGAAGAGGCAAAAACCTATATTCTCTTTCCTAGGAAATTATTTGATTGAAGCTAAATGCTAACTGATTGAGAGATCGACTTCCATAAACTGGTGGCCCTGACCATGGTCGTCGGCACCTACAATATATTATTAGATGTAAATCATGTTTTGTGTTTGACATAAAGTAAATTCGTGATAAAAAAATTCCTAAACACACTTTCATTTTATTAGGTACTTGGTGCCTCGAGAGGTCACATTGCAGTAGTAGTGAGACAGACAAGTCGTTTCACAGTTGTTGTAAAGAGAAATTTTTAATAACTGAAAAGCAATAAAGGGCAGATGCCACGCCTAAATATTTGAAGAAAAATAATAAAATTATAATTCAGATGGCATTTATGAAATTGTTGTAAATGTAATCCAGCAGTTTTCCTGATTCCTCCATATATTTTAGCTTATTTTTATTTCATATATTAAACATATTACGAGTAGAGAATCGGGATGAAATAAAAAGCTATGCAAGCATTAGATAATGCACCAGGCAAAACCGTACATTCGTGGGTGTCAAAGTCTGGAAGCTTCTGCAGGGAAAGTCTTCCTAGTTGGCTAATTAGCACGTAAATTCGTTATGACATCTGTGATATCACTTGTGTGATGCGTCAGTGAAATGAAACCGTATGTGATCTTTGAGGAGATTGCAGAGTTACCTTTGCGAATCGGTAACATTCATGCAGTGCTGGATGAAACTGAAGCGATGGGCCCACTGTAGGAGTTGGGGTTTTGGTGTCTTTCCATTTGGGTGACAGTTTCACCCAGCACTGCATGAATGTTACCGTTCGCAAAGGTAACTTCGCAATCTCCTCAAAGATCACATACGGTTTCATTTCACTGACGCATCACGCAAGTGATATCACAGATGCCATAACGAATTTACGTGCTAATTAACCAACTAGGCAGACTTTCCCTACAGAAGCTTCCAGACTTTGACACCCACAAATGTACGGGTTTGCCTGGTGCATTATCTAATGCTTGCATAGCTTTTTATTTCATCCAGATTCCCTGTTCGTAATATGTTTAATATGTGAAAAAAAAAACAAGCTAAAATATATAGAGGAATCAGGAACACTGCTGGATTACATTTAAAACAATTTCACAAAGGCTATCTGAATTATAATTTTATTATTTTGCTTCCGATATCTGCAGATACCCTATACTCAGTTTTTCAAACCTACCTATTCGACCGGCATCTACACCTATACCTTGTACGATATGCTAAACTGTTATACACAACCTGCATCGTCTGTGTTCTTATGCATAGCTGACGCGAGAAAAGTATTTGACAGATAATCTAAATCTCTTCTTGATGCTTCATAGCGGAGGTCTAGCCTTGTCCTGAACACTGCCTGTACCCCACACAAACGTTAAGTCAAATGGGGTTAATGAGATAGCACAGAATGAACCCAAACAATGTGGAAATCTAGCCATATCTTCCGGTGCCTACACGGACCAGCTAGACGTACAACTAAACTTCTCAAGGGCTTCACCACCTGGGAAATGAAAGCAACAAACTCTGCTAAGCTGATGTCAAGGGTTCAATTTATCCTTCAACTAAATCCCTCTCGTATCTGATCGATACCTACTGCAGATATGCAAACGAATTTCATATAATTTAAACCTGAACAATGGCGGAATACAACACGTCCTTGAACCCTTAGGCGAATTGAAAATCCCCATACAGCATTTAAGAATCACATAACTAGAATTTGCACATGAAATCCGTACCAGCGGCTCATTGTCATGAGAGATCCAAGGGATACAAATTATGACTCGGAGTGAGCTTTTCCTGATCAGCGATTTGATTTCAATGTTTACTCTTGTCACCCTGTAACATAGCTCCTGGGGCATCACTTGTACTGCTGTACGTTCAAGATGAAGTTTATGCCCAGAGATTAACTTAGACTCGAAAGACCATAAGACGCCTGTTCCGTAGTCTACAGTTACATTCCACTGCCAAACGCACCTCTACTATTCAAGTAAAGTTGGTCTACAGTACATCCAGTCTGGATCTAAGCTTAAGAAATAGACCAAAAACACTCAAGTCATGCTAGATTAACGACGAAGTTGTTGGAAGAAAATGGAATCCCCCTGCCACCGGCCCCCCACCATCCCCCAGCGCAACCCCCCATATGGTGGGACGCCTTGATGTTTTCCAAGCAGTATACAGGCAACACCGTTTAGTGTTGCCTATTATGTTGTAACGGTGTGTCCTGTGCTGGGTCTCATGATGCTGCATAACTTTTTTTTTTTTTTACCTTTAACATTACCTACTCATCACTTTTTTTTTTAAATGGTCATAAAGACCAGCTCTACCGTCATGAAGTCCGTCTTTTATTTCCAATGAAGATCAGCTGCCTATAATTATGTTACGCTTGCAAGTACCCTGCCGACATGCATTGCCATCTTATTTCCTGACATTGTACACTAAGCTTACAGTTAACACCATTGCTACCGGTTTATTATTATTATTATTATTATTATTATTATTTGTGGATTAGCCGTCGTCACTACCTTCGTAATGTATTTTTTTTATTGTATCTGGATTGTATCGGTACGAGGCCTACGGCCCTAGGCTGAGTTTTTAAGAGATGTTCCATCTCTTCGGAGAAACTTGGCTTTGTCAGAAGGGGTTATAAAATGCACATTTAAAATCGAAGATTAAACAAATGGATCAAACAATGGGCGTCTCGTTCTTGTACAAAAATTCGTAAATTACATAAGAAAATACACGTGTCTGAGACGGGTGCAACGATGCCGTGCTTTAAATACGAAAAATAAGTGAATAATATATAAATAAATATAAATAAAATATCGGTCATCCATAATGTATATTTTATAACCAATCTAAGTAAAGCACTTCTACAAATTCACCATTCTTAGATTTATTGTTCAATATTTCCACAAATTTTTTTTAAGCGAGTAAGTATTCAACAAGAACTGAAAGTCATGTTGTTTTCATAGGCATAGAACGGACGCCTCAGGACAAGACCGGGCATTTTGCATTTACAGTCTGTCAGTGCAACGGTTCTCTTTAAAAAGTGAATACTATAATAAATTTCATCCATATTTTTAAATGTTCAATAATCCCCTACATCGAAATAATTGAACGTATGAGATGAGAGATTATTTGAAGTAGGTCTATATGAACAGTACTGCATTTCGCTGCTTACAATCTCGACTTATCATATCATAGTGTTGAAAAAGAAGTATAGCTACACAAAAATCTAATGTTCAATCGATACCTAATTCAAGAAGACCTACTAATCTTTCTATGTTTCCGCTTGGAAAAACCGCAAATCTTTCCCGCCTCCCCGGTCCAGTGAGCGCGACATCTAGTGGGAACCGTTTTGTGCTCAAGGCATGAGCAGGTTATTGGCTTTTAATCTTCATTGCACTCGTCTTTTACCACAATTCTATTGAGAATCTTTGGAAAATGACGCACTGAGATTTCTGTGAGTTAGACTCATTCACAGTACTGTTAACCTTTTATAAAAATAAGAAAAGGTAACAACGTACCACCCACTTCATAACACGGCCATCCGGACAAAATAACTGTTACTTTTTACCTCTTCACTTAGCACATGCAAACTCATTTTATAATCTCACTAAGCACATGCAAACTCATTTATATAATCTCACTTAGCACATGCAAATTCATTTATGTATTCTCATTTTACAGGCAAACTCATTTTTAAAGAGTTAATCTTGCACGCTCAACTTACAAATGTTTGTATTGCGTTCGCAACTACTCCATCTAATGAATGAATGTTTACCAGTAAGCGACGCTCTATCAATGCCAATAAAGTTCATCCTAACCGAGTGGTTTTTTAAAGAAACTGATGCAGGTCTACTGTTTTTCTATAATTTAATAAATAAAAAATAATTTTGTTGGTTAACACATTGTTTTACTGTAACGCAGAATTTTTAACTTAACGTACCTTCGAATCAAAGACTTTTCCTTGTTAATTTTATTTTCATTGATATCTACGTGCATTCTTAAACCTTTAGGTTACAGCAACAAGACATGACATTCACACAAACACACACATTTATATATATATATATATATATATATATATATATATATATATATATATATATGTGTGTGTGTGTGTGTGTGTGTGTGTGTGTGTGTGTGTGTGTGTGTGGTGTGTGGGTGGTTGGGTGGGTGGGTGTGTGTGAGTGAGCAAAATCAGGTATATACTAACCAACCCCAAAAGACGTGGGTTCGGTGAACTTAACGTGCATTATTCTCTTTGGGTGTAAGTTACCTACAAGATATGGAAAATTCGATATTAATGGGTTATTCGTGCAAAACTAACTGTAAACTGTCACACACACCCAACACACACACACACGTATATGTGTATATATATATATATATATATATATATATATATATATATATATATATATATATATATGGGGAGAAGAATAGGAAGGTCAGCCTTCGTCCTTCAGTTAATGAATTTATTTTTTAATTACGACAAACAAAGGTACACTGAATATAGGTAAGAAAAGATGAACATGATAGTACAGCAAAAAACAAATAAGCGTGGCAAACTGGACTGAAAAATGGGTTGATTCAACATATTGAGACATTTTTTAGGGGAATCATATTTGCATACCCTAAAGAATTTATATTTGTAATTAGTTTATTTGATTTTTTCTCTAAGAAGAAAAAATAATTACTGTTTATTAATTAGCGGTTAATTAATCAATTCTAAAGGTGGTCTTTATCCGTGAAATCAGCATACTTTAATTTGTTACACTTGATACCCTCGTGGCAAAAAAAAAAAATAATAATATAAAAAAACACGAGCGAAAAACAAAACACACAGTTGTGTGTTCTTCTGCAGAGATGTAAACACTATTGAGCAGAGGTCGAGATTAGCACCTCGGCAAATACCCTAGATTTAACCAGCCATTCCAAAGTGGGGCGAAATAATACGAGTAACAAATTGTCTATACGAGAGGAATAGCATACAATGAGCTGGGTGAGAAATTAACGTCAATACCAACCACTGGAGGTTTTTGTTCTGCACTATTTTCATTTTCATTCATGAATTCAAAACAAATCAAGTCAGAAATTCAAACATTTAAAAAAGTGAACTTTTCATTTCTGCTTTCCTGTTTTTGTGCTTGTATTCTAATCCTGTACTCTCTTGATTTGCTGTCTCTCTCTCTCTCTCTCTCTCTCTCTCTCTCTCTCTCTCTCTCTCTCTCTCTTTGCTTCAGTAACCATTGATGTTGTCACTCCAGTTTACCCTTCGTTATAAATATGTTTCTCTAAATATAGTCTCTCTCTCCCTCTCTCTCTCAACAAAAACCGAAAGAGCACAACAGTAAGCCAAGTGTAAAAATCAAAACAGAAAACGCCTAATCACTACGCATATATCTCGTGATATGCAGTTGCTGACAGAATAACCTGGTTCTCCACTGACTATATATCTTTACAAATTTCCGGGTGCAATCCATATATTTTATTGTTATCATTTTTATTTATTTTATTATTTTTTTTTGCTATTATTCTCCCTATAATTACTGTCATTAACGTTATTATGAATTCTATTTTTTCCTACTTCTTTAGCAACTGTGTGGATACTGCCGATAATTATTTTTATCATGTTATCTTATGTCTCTAGATTGTGTGTATTGTATTTGTATATTCCGTGTATATGGCCCTGAGCCGAAATCAAGATTATTATTATTATTGCGTTTAACGGACTGCAACCTTCCATTACAGATGGCGAGTCTTTCACTTCCTTTTTCTTCTCTGTTTTTTTCTCTTGAATCCTTTGGGGGGTCAAGTACCCTCCGTTTTGCTTCACAATTCTCTTTCTTTCTTTCTTTCTTTTGCGTTTGCATCTTCCTCACTCCCTTTTATTCTATCGCGTTGTTTTCTTGTTTCCTTTCTGGTTACGCTTTCCCTTTTTTTCTTTCCCGTTTCTTCCCCGGGTTCTTGCGGGTTACCTCCTTTTCCCTTCTTCGCCATTTTTTCCTCTTTTTTTCGGGTTATGCCCTCCACTTTTCCTTTCATTTTTCTTTCTTCTTTCCTTTCAAACTGTGCTCTCCATTATTCCTTCCCCCTTTTCTTTAATGTTAGGTGCTTCCTACTTTTTTCTTTCCATGTTTCCTTCCCGGTTAACATACCTTTTCCTCCGTTCCCATTTTCTTCCTTATTTCTTTTGGTTTAGGTTCTCCCTTCTTTTATTTTCTATTCTCTCTCTCGTTTCCCCTCGGTTTAGATTTTGTCCGTATTTTCTTGACTGCTCTCTTTTGAATCAGTTACTCGCTCCTCTCCTTCCACGTTCCTTCTTTCTTGTCATGTTAGGCTTTCCCTGATTTTCTTTCAGTGGGATTTTTCTCTGCTCCGTGTTTTCTTGCTTGCTTTCTTTTGAATCAGACTCTCCCGACATTAAAGTAGAAAATTATCATTTTTAACTGAGACACTGGTTCAGGAAGAAGTCTCTGGCAACACAAAAAATGTATAGTGAATCTATTATATTTACTGGTCGAAATACTCTCTCTCTCTCTCTCTCTCTCTCTCTGCTATTTCTGCTATTTAAAGGACATTACAACTTCTCAGTTCGAGGAAATGGAGGGTAAACAATTTTTGACAATAGGAAAAAGTATACCTTAGTTTAACCAGACCACTGAGCTGATTAGCAGCTCTCCTAGGGCTGGCCCGAAGGATTAGACTTACTTTACGTGGCTAAGAACCAACTGGTTACCTAGCAACGGGACCTACAGCTTATTGTGGAATCCGAACCACTTTATACCGAGAAATGAATTTCTATCACCAGAAATAAATTCCTCTAATTCTTTATTGGCCGGCCGGAGACTCGAACTCAGGCCCAGCAGAGCGCTAGCCGAGAAGTATACCGACTTGTCCAACGAAGAACTTTTGACAATAGGAGAGCGAACAATTTTCAAAGAAGAGTAAAGCGGATGCATTTTCGGATTTCCAGTTTTGTAAAAATATAAAGTAGACGAAAATCCGAAAACCTGAACCACCCCCTCCCTCCCTCCCCCTCCTCTTCGCATGAGAAGAAAATAACATCCAGTCAAAAGACCGAAGTAGGACAGATTGTGTTCAACCAAATCTCCCCGGGTTACTCAGATAATAATATCATTTTTTTTTATCTGAGAAGTTTGTACGGTCCACGCATGAAGGTTACTGGCTAATATGAAAATCATCAGATATATGTAATATTTCAACATTAAAATCATTTAAAAAATCATGTACTCGGGATTTTTGGGTATAAACAATTGTAGTCAGTTACGCCGCAAAATTACAAATGGTCGAAATTTGCTAAATTTACAATAAGCGCATTTCAAAATTACTTAAAAACCTCAAAACGGTCAAAGAGTATCAAAGATTATGAAAGAGCCACAAAATTATCACATTCGGATTCAAACCTTTCATAAATCAAAAATTGCCGCAACTGCCAGAAATGGTTCACCTGAGAGCACTACTTGTGGAAGGAGGTTGGTGGGCTGTGCGAGGCACACTGGTTGTTGACCCACATTGTCTAAAAAAATGAGAGGTTAGCTTTCTTTTCACGCTCTCCTTTCCTCATACCACCGACCAAAACTGCCAATTACTCTTGTGATCGGCAGTGATTTTACGGCTAATCTAATATACGTGGGTGGTGTACTTCCAACCCAATACACTAACACTGACATTTGGGCTTGAAACGGTTTTCTCTCTCTCTCTCTCTCTCTCTCTCTCTCTCTCTCTCTCTCTCTCTCTCTCTTGCGTGTATCGAGTTCTTCATTGGAGGGGTGGGTAGAGCTCTCGGCTAGCACGCTGTTGGCCCCGCGTTCGACTCTCCGACTGGCCAATGAAGAATTAGAGAATTTATTTCTGGTGATAGAAATTCATTTCCCGTCATAATGTGGTTCGGATTCCACAATAAGCTGTAGGTCCCGTTGCTAGGTAACCAGTTGGTTCTTAGCCACGTAAAATAAATCTAATCTTTGGGCCAGCCCTAAGAGAGCTGTTAATCAGCTCAGTGGTCTGGTTAAACTAAGATATACGTGACTTAACTTTTCGCGCGTATCTGTACCTAATCTCGAGTGCTGCGACCTTATCAACGTGCGTATATAAATATATACTGTAAATATATCCTCTGACAACATACATTCGAACTGAACAAATAAGACATGCAAGTGGTGTAACTTCTATTATTATAGCTATATACCATTATCATTATTATATAATCGTTTCATTATCACCTAAAACGTCCAGGAACTGAGACCATTAATAACTAAAATAAAACCAAATAAATCGACTCGCATGTAATGCGCTATATGAGAGGGATTATCAGATGACTCGGATCACTGCCTACTCGCTTATTCAAATACGCCCACAAAGATGTCATGCTCATGTACAAGTGTATTGGTGTGCGTTTCTACTTGCATGTGTATGCATGTACGAATAAAATAAAAAAAAATTAAATGTACGTATGGGTGTACAGGAGTGGAATGGAATATAAAATTGAGGCCAAAGGCCCATCGCTGGGACCTGTGAGGTCATTCATCTATGAAAGGGAAACTGACGGTGGAAAGATATTCAAAGGTGTAACAGGAGGAAAACGTCGCACTTGCGGTATGAAACAAATCTTAGGAGAGGATGGAAAGTAAGACTGAATACGTAAAATATGAACGGAGGTACGGTAAAAGGAATGAAAGGCGTTGCAACTAGGGGCCGAGGGGACGCTGCAAAGAACTGTAAGTAATGCCTACAGTGCACCGCATGAGGTGCACTGACAGCACTACCCGCCTACGGGGCTATGGGTGCGTAAAACAAAGCAAAAAAAAAATAATAAAAAGACCAAACGCCATGAGTTTCAGCAAGCTATATTAAAAATACGTGCCTCCATCAATGTCATCGATCTAACAGCTGATTTCGGTTCGATTGTGCTAGATAAAAATGATCGTCATCGGCCTCCGCAATTCACTGCTTCTTATGCAGGACGCCTAGCTCTTCGTTGGGTGAGTCGGTAGAGTTGTGGCCTAGCACTCGGGAGGCCCGAGTTCGACTCTCCGGCCGGCTAATGAAGAGTTAGAGGAATTTATTTCTGGTGATAGAAATTAATTTCTCGTGATAACGTGGTTCGGATTCCACAATAAGCTGTAGGTCCCGTTGCTAAGTAACCAATTGGTTCTTAGCCACGTTAAATAAGTCTGATATATAAGTATAAAGCTCTACTATCAGCGGAGAAACTGCTATATCTTCCATGGGAAAAGCCACCTACCCGAGACGAAGTATCGACGAGTTCAATTCACGTAAGGAATTTTTCCGAAGTACTTTAGTGGTTTTTCCTCTTCGACGAAGGGAGATTATTTTGCAATCTCACTTTCTTCGGAATGCAAATGATGATGCGAATTTAGGCTAAATTTAATTATGCAGTCTTATTACCAAAATTATGAGAAGGTTTAATGACCGAAGCTGAGACACATCGGCGTCACCTAATTTTCTGTTAAAGTGTTCGGGTGAACGTCGTCATGATGACGTCATCAGCGGACATTTATCAGGACTTGACAGAGAGAGAGAGAGAGAGAGAGAGAGAGAGAGAGAGAGAGAGAGAGAGAGAGAGAGAGAGATTCTGCTTTAACAAAAGTGTTTATAAATAATAATAATAATAATAATAATAATAATAATAATAATAATAATAATATACGTTCGTTCACCATTAATTGTAACTAAAGGTAAAACTATGATGGACTTTTAAAAAATTAAGTTGCATAATTATTAAGGGAAACACTTTGTTGCTTTCGGTGAAGCAAAGTTTGATATCTGACTGAAAATATTATTAGCCAAAAGCTCTGGAAACGAACGAACAAAAATTAGCACAAGAGTTATTTCATTAAATGTTTTGACCTCACTTATACCATAAAATACTCACCGATGACAAAGCGAACAATCAAAGAGGACAGAGAAGAAGATTGATATAAAAAGATACATCGGAAGAAATTTAATTACGAAGAAAGAAATGGTGCCCCTCTTATCAAGAACAGATGGACAGCCGCGTTCCTAAGAGAAAGGCCCACCAGAATTCACAAACCTAACTGGTAACCATTCTCGTCATTGGGAAGAAAGTTTCCCTGTGCTAATTACACGGAACCTGAGAGATTAGGTGTTCCTCGAGAGAACGGTAATTGCAGTCTACTGTAACTGCCTTTCGCAACTGTGCATTGAATTTTATTGTTTGCTTATCTATATCGCGTCTTTTTTCGGAGTACAAAAGACATTCTCTCGTAACCTAACAGTCCTTTCTCCATTTATCACAAGTAACACTTGTTCAGTGTCTCTAAATACCTTACCACAAAGGAAAATCATATCTTTAAAGATTTGCACTAAAATTTTCAATGTCAGTAATTTCTTATTTATTATCATTAGCCCAAATGATTTTCCCGACCGTTATAATCTATTTTTTCTGTATCAGTACAGTTTCCTCTGAATTTTGCAGAACATCTTTTGTCCTTCGGTAAAAATGTAATGCCCTATACGTGTGTGTGTGTGTGTGTGTGTGTGTGTATATATATATATATATATATATATATATATATATATATATATATATATATATATATATATATATATATATATATATATATATACATATACTGTATACCGATGATTGTGGGGTGTGGTTTCTTAAACTCCGACCAGTTGCCGTTCGCATGAGACAGCCTCTCAAGAATCTCGACCAAGTAACATTAGAGTAGAGGAAAGAACAAATTGATAGAGGTAATTGTGAGAAGCAAAAGTAAAACAAATAAGTTCAAGTATAGAAATGGGTGAAAATGTGTCTTCGAATATAATTACAAAAAATTATCTCATAGAAGGATGTGAAAAAAACTGGTAATGAGAAAATGGACTACATGTGGGCTAGGTTTAATGACAGTAGTGGAATGAGGAGACGAAGAATTTCCAAAATTCCCTGGTGGGTTCATAAGGACAGCGAAGACTCTATGTGGGGACAAGGCAGAAGGAGGGAATGTAATCACTAGGTGTTAGGATGAGATCATGTAGAGAGATAATGGTAAATGGATAGGACAGCCAAGAAGAAAATGAGAGAGAAAAAGACAGCAAGTAATAAAACTGAGAGAAGGAGAGCAGTAACTTGAAAAACACCCTCTTCCTTAACCTGATCCAGTGCGCTGTAAGTAAGAGTAAATTACAAGGATGCATCTTAACCTTGCGATTCCTAACCTGACCCAACCTAGCCACTGGGTCCCTACCCAACGGGGGGAGGGAGGCTTGACCCCTTCTGGATTGCCCTACCTAACCTGACCAAGAGCACCATAGTCATAGAGTAAATTACAAGATTGTACCCCAGCCTTACCATCCATGTCATAACTTAACCTGACCTGGAGCACCACAGATTGTTGGAGTAAAACAGACACTCATTTCAACCTAGCCTTGCACACTGGTCCTGACAAGGGAGCCGCTTTGTGTCTAGTCCTTATTGTTGTGTAACCTTTCCTAAAGTTTGGAAAGTACACAGCTAGGAGGCATAAATTTGCTCTTATCCCAACTGATTGCCTTTTCATCAGCTAGTTTGTTTATTTTAGTCATTTTACTGCCTAAACAAATTCGGTCAGGTACTTTCAGTCCAGAGCATGTCGAATCAGATTAAAGAGGGGCATTCAGACAATACAGGTGGTGCAATTGCACTGGTGCAGTTAGGCAGTGGTGCATCCATTCCACAATCCAACAATCCTGTGAGATTACCACCATACTAGTGGAGCAACGATAAAAGAAAACGGAGCTAGCAAGAGCCTTCACCTAGACACTCAAGGGAATGGTCAGTAGCATACTCAATTGGTAGCTGCTCATAAAGGACCAGCACCACGAATCAGAACTTGCCAAAATAAGAGGAGAACCTTATCTCTGATTTACCTCAAGAGTGATTCCTTTGGTTATTACCTACAGAATAATATTTTGATGCAAACGTGGAGTCCATTGAAGAGCCAGCCGACACAGAGTGGACAATTTTGCACCATACCATGTAAAACCACCACGGTACCAGAAGGAGATTTTAAGATTAGCCCATGAACAGCCCAAGGGAGGGCTTCTAGTGATAACAAGACTAGTGTCAAATGACTATTAAGAAAGATTCAGATCACCATACGGCACCTTTGCAACCCATCTCAATCACTGAAGAGCCTGTCTCGATCAGAGAGAAGCGGTGTTTTCAACGTGGTATGGCCGTTGGTCTTTGTCGATCATGATGCACATTGTTGGACCTTGCTAAAGATAAAGAAAGGAAACAACCATCTGCTGAAGCTGATGTGTGTCAACACACTTCCCTGAAGCAAGTACTCTGGCGCAGTTTGCGACATCACTCATTTGGGTTGCCCACAAATTATTGAAACAGACAAGGGTAATAGTTTCTTGTCAAAAATCGTGGAAAGAACGATGAACTTAAGAGTGAAACACATCGAGTCCTGAGTCTACCATCCAGTCCCCAGGGGCTTTGTGAAATTCCACACCATCCCGGAAAATGCACTTCACGCATGTTGCAGGGATCAGAACACTCGAAAATGGGATGAAAATGTATACCTTAGTTTAACCAGACCACTGAGCTGATTAACAGCACTTCTAGGGCTGGCCCGAAGGATTAGATTTATTTTACGTGGCTAAGAACCAATTGGTTACCTGGCAACGGGACCTACAGCTTATTGTGGAATCCCAACCACATTATAGCGAGAAATGAATTTCTATCACCAGAAATAAATTCCTCTAATTCTTCATTAGCCGGTCGCAGAATCGAACGTGGGGCCAGCAGAGTGCTAGCTGAGAACGGTACCCACCCTCCAATGAGGAACTAAAAAATGGGATGGAATGCCGTTCTTGTTCGCGATTCGAAATCCACAAGAATTATGGGGGTTTACCACCTGCACTTGCTATTTGGAAATAGAGTGCATACACCTCTCAAGCTCTGAGGAAGGCATGTGCCAAAGTAGAACAGAACGTTAGTGTACTGGGCTTCATAACTGTCTCCTCCAAGCCTTCATTCAACATTTGTACTTTCTCTCCATATTTATTAACCTGAAATACTCACGTTTCCGAGTGAGGTCCAGTCTTTTTTTGTTGGTATCAAAATACATTCTTCGATCAGCAAAAGATTTTTGTTCTTTTTAATTTTTTTGTGAAGTCCGTTCCCAGCAACTTGTCAAAATGCATTTCCATCGTTAAGTAAAACTTTATTCGATCCTGTTGCTTTCTAGTGCGTTCAGGTGCTTTTTTATTTATTCATCAGGCTTTGTTATTATGCCTCCTAATTTATTTCTCTTTCTCTAGCCTTAATACGTTTTCCCCGTTTTTGAGCGGTTCTTATTTCTTTGTGGAAAAACCTTTCTTTCCATGTTTAAAAATGCGACCTTTTTTGTGACAATAGTGTTTTCACATCATTATAGCATCACTGTTTCATTTGTCAGGAAGTAAGAAAGTATGTTAATTAAATACTGCACACGCATTTTAAAATACTTTCAATTGTATTTTCCGTCCATTCATTACAATTAACCAAATACAACTCCTATTTCACCATGAATTTTTTTTCAGGTACCTGATATCCAAAGACGTAAATAATCTCGATGAAAACTAGCTACACTGAGAATGGAACAAGAGACGAGAATGGCAATTTGAGAAAAGACAGCAACAGAAAACAAGGTCAACCTCCGGCTAGCTCCTGCGTTCCATCTGAATGAGTCGAGAAAGGACCTGACGGTATCTGTCGGAGGTTGAAAAGATTAGAATAGAATTCACAAACGTTCGTCGCCTTTTTCCCCGGTCTTCGCTCTCCCTCTTGATTGTGAAGCCAACTGTCCAGTGTATATTACAAATATCAGGAAACATGACAAAAGTGAGAATAGCGACGGTATACATTCGGTAGCCCATGTGATTAAAATTTTGTCCGTGCAATAAACTCATTTGCAAAATCTGTTTTGTTCAGGATACTTCCTTAGTAAGCAACAACACAAGCCGCTGCACAGTCAATCAAAGACGGCTGATTAATATTAACGACTGTGATTACTTAGTGCAATAAGATTTTGACAAATTTGAAGCGATAAAATCGATAACATTTTCGATTTCCTCGAGATCCAAAGCCACCACAGAAGCAGGGATATATCATATACGGCAGAGTCATTAATTCATTAACCATAAGAAATTAAGTAAATTATTTAAATAAACTCTTTCACGAACCGCTCAAACAGACCAGAGCCCGAGCAGGTATGAGGCCAAGTAAATCTAAGACCAAAATCCTAAATTTAAGTGAAACATTAACATCAAGACAACTCGAATCTCTTCTTTTCGTTTCGCTCTGATATGAGAAACTATAACTAGTTGGAAAGTAAACAGGAAATCAAGAGTACCGAAGAAAATTTGAAACAAAAACGCGTAAAACTGAATACTGTATAAATTTTTTGTGAAACATTCAATTCATTGTGCAAGGGCTTAAAAGTTCAAGTGACAAGTGATCTAGATCAAGTCCATACCCAGTGAATTACTGCAGTGTCTGAAATTATTTTACCTTGAATCAAAGTAAGTTCTGCCATCATTTCCTATAGTGAACTCAAGTGGGAATCTAAAATTATAAGTGACCTGAAGTACAGCAAATGGTGTCTAAGTAAACTGGAAAGGATTTAGAAATGACTTTCTCGTGAACTAATGTATAAACTGAATTTATTCCCCAGTGAACTAGTGTACAGTCCAAAATAACTTCACAGTGAACTAAAGACCTGAACTTAGTGAAAGCTCACTGGCGGCGGTAGAAGAAGTCCACACAAACTTACTGAACACTCGAGGCATTAACAAAGAAGCCAGTCACCATGAGGGTAGTCATCACTGTCTTCAGTCTGGTGAGTTATTTGGCAGAAACTAAACACATAAATTGCCTAACTTAAACCTTGAACATCTGTAGACTGTGCACCTGCAATACAGAGCACCGTCTGGTCAACAATAGCAGTCTACAATAGCTTACGTTCCTTCATCATTGTTTTATTCCTTTTTTTTAAGAAACTTCTTTTTCTTATTACCGTTATTTTCAACCTACTTCTTTGCTGTTGCTTTTTCCGATGTGGCAGAGTTTTTTTTTTCATCTCTGACCCGTTTTTTTTATTCTTCTTGTCTATAACTTGCTGTTCTCACCAGCTTAAAAAAAATAATAAATAAATAAATGAAAATAAAAGACCACTCGTCTTTAGAACAGTAATTATCTTCAGACTTATTTACACTAAACTTCAATATGATTTTAAAATTTTCGTTTAGTTTTCAATTGGGATTTACCTTCAACAGCGGTAGCCGTATTGACACTTTCTATATCTTGCATGGTTAAAGCATACATATATATATATATAAATATATATATATACATATATATATATATATATATATATATATATATATATATGGTTCTCGTGGTGTGACAGGTAGTACTCTCACCTACCAAGCTGGAGGGCTGAGGTTCGAATCTATTAAAAAAACATAAGATGCATCTGAGGATAACATCACTGAATTGAAGGTCTATTTTTAAGATCAAAACACTACACACACACACACACACACTCATACATATATATATATATATATATATATATATATATATATATATATATATATATATATATATATATATATATATATATCATAATCATTTCGTGTCTGCAACTTCCGTTTATCCAACAGTAATGAAAACAGCAACAATTTTACCTCACGAGTCCAGAAATAAGGCATTAAATTAAAGATAAAAGTTTCCAATATTAATAACATACTGATTTTTATCGTTGTTTAAAATCACATGCATATGGGTCACAATTCTGAGAGCATCACTGTCATCTTTAGAGATGACTGTAAACTACACATTAGTAAAAGAACTGAACTTTTTTTACGAATAATACCTTTGCTTATTTTTAATGTGCCAGTAGTTCAAAATCTGTTTCGAAAGGAGTAATATTGCCGCGTATCCAATGCAGAAATTGGAACATATTTATGCTCGCTGCTTTTGGTTCCCTATCAGTTACGTCATTTCCCCTTATTTCATTTCATACTATCTAATGGTCCTTGGCCGGACGACTTACGATGCAAGACCCTGAAAATGAAAACTTATAGTTTCATTACACTTTTTTTGCTTTGCGACCAGACGTCCCTCTCAAGCAAGATTCATGATGTTTTTTACAGCTAACAAGTTCGTTCTGCCACTCCTTGTTTTAGTTAGGGCAGATCAAGTGAGCAGAAATAACTAGCCTGCACACACCATCCAATTTTGGTATTCCTAAGTCTACCGTTTACGTTCGAATGAGTATGCCAAGGGTATTGCATCACTTTTTCTTTTTTTCAAGGGGCTCTAGTGGGTATCAAGGAACTGCAGTTATTGAGAAAATGTATCAGTCGTGAAGATTTCTGGGTCAAAGCCTGCACAGTAATCCTTGCTCTGATCAGATTTTCTGGGGAAAATTGTAATGCTGAAGACATTACGCCTTCCTAATCTGAAACCGTTCCATAAATTATTATTATGTAAGACTTTCTTTACTAGAAATCTCCTTGAATGTAAAAAAATCAATTAGTTTTAATTCTGTTTCATTTCATATTCATATTCTAAAGGATTTTTTCTTCTTTTGCAGCTTGTGTGCAGCGCAAATGCTGGAAATAAACAAGAAGCCATCACAATTGGAGATGAAAAATCTACACTGCATGAACCACACGTCCAATCAAGTGATACCAGGGAAAACTACGGCAAAGGGTTAACCACTGGTGAAGCGTACCAACGCACCTCTACCGCCCAAGCCGAGGAAACTGTACGCTCAAGGACTGAGACTGAAGACCTTTCTATGGTCATACTTTGTAGTTCTAAAAACAAAACGATTCTCGTGAAGAAAGACTTCTTGTTTAATGATGCTGTTTTGGATCAGATTTGTGCAGAAGGAAAAGAAACAGTTCATGAAAACACTCAATATGATAATAGTGTAAACCCTAGATTATCTAGGGATAAACGAGATATTAATAATACGGACCCTCCTGTTAGTGACCCCAATTCCCAGGAAACAGAACTGCCCAAAGCAGAGCCCTGGGTATGGACAGGTCCTGTGCATCAGCAGAATCACGGCACGCCTACAAACAGACCCATATCTATAGGAAACATACTGGGTCAACGAATAGCAAATCACCACAGAACACAACCCTCCCGTGATTTAAATCTACCCGCGTCATCGACGCGGAATTCTCGGTTTCACCCCACGCCGAGTGCATCGCAGATGGATGACCACTTGCTCGATACGAAACTTAAGCAAGACAAAGTTTCGGCATTCAACGGCATTCCCAGGCAGTATCCTTTGGCTGATTCTTACTCAAGATATCCTGAGATCCCTTCTCGTCCTCAGCAAAACTATTACGCGCCCCCTCCTTTCCCGTCTCTTGGTGAAGCAGGAGCTAGCCTTCTTAGTCTACTGAATCCTCTAAATTTATTCAGGTCACCTGTACCGCCTCAGTTACCTATAGGCAACAACCAGCTACCCTACAATACCAACCACTTATCACCCACCACTAATCATTTATCCTACAATACCAATCACCTGAGACATATACCCAACCCTTTGAAGCCATCGTCTTACGATTTTCGTCAGCCAACCTGGTCTCAAGAGGAACATTCCAAGGGAGGTGATCCTTTTATAGAGACAGGAAAAATCAAGTATGAAATAATCAAAGACAACAAGAAACACGAGTATGGCCATGAGTTTATGAAGGACTCCCCACTCCGGGATGACATCTACGTGGGGAAAGATGGGAACTTGTACATCAGGGATGATAACACTGATGAAAATTCATATTCAAACTTTCAGGCCAGTTCATATGCCGGTGATGTTAATGACCTAGCATCTCCTATGCTGAAGGAGGATGTTAAAATCCACCATGGCAGATACGAGGAGGAGGGCATTGAGGACACTATATTTGACGAGCAGTATCAAGAACTACTGAAAAACCACAACATGGATGAACAAGACCCAGCAGATTACACTACACATTTTAAAGACTTCGTCAATGACCATCAAGATGATTATGATCTCAACAGTTTGGATTTCTATAATGACGATGACAAGTTTTCAAAAAATCAACAATCAAATAGTTTACGTGAAGTTCCGCTTGACTGGGTCCCTACGCCACCTGGTCGTATTAATTATCCAACATACTTCTACGTGCCTAGACCTGTAATTATGCCATCAGTGTACAGATCCAGGCTAAGACGCCCTTTACCGCCTAGAGTTGGGGGTCACCCAACACCTAATTTAAGACTAAATGGCTTTAATCCTCTGAGTTCATATCTCTTTCCATCCTCCATTTCTCGACCACTATCACAAGGATACGACGTGAGCGATTACCAGCGTCTATTGCTTAATGCCCAAAGAAAGTCCACAAATTACGAAGATCCCAGTGACAAGAGGACACAAAGCACCACCCCATCAGACACGAGAACGATGACAAACGCCCATGGCTTTTATCCTGGGAATGGATTCTTTGATGCCGATTTTCCCACGGTCTTCCAAATGGCACCATTTAAACAAAGCACAGATGGCCTATCTGCAGCATTACAACCAAACGGAACGCTTCAAATTGACATGAAAAATTCCACAATTACCTCTGTCCAATGAGAGAGAGAGAGAGAGAGAGAGAGAGAGAGAGAGAGAGAGAGAGAGAGAGAGAGAGAGAGAGAGAAAATACCTAAGGTAATGCTAGTGCCTGAACAGGTTTCTGCAATTCGTTAACAGAGTTAATTGTAATCACAATCGAGTGCCCAGTAGCACCTCAATCAGTCCCAGAGATGCTGTTTTAGTCATTCAAAACATAAACTGCGGACAAAGTTGAGAAGAGTTTTCTACAGAAAACTCACTGCTTGAGCTTGAGCTAAAATTCACCACACAAGTTTAACGGAGCCATTTCTTACTGCAAATTACTGTGACCGTGAGTCAAGACGGGTTTCAGTTAACATCACCCAAGCAATGACTGTGGCTAACTGCTGGCCTTGAGGCTACAGGTGGGAGTATTTTCGTCATGCTGACTAAGGGGCTTCAATGCACGGTTACGCGGACACAGCTAAAATTGGTGATTGATAATTGGCGAAGATGACTAATGATCTGACGTCATCACTCGGTGTAAATCACTGAACAAAGTTTCTGAAGACTTCAACAATCCAATGTGACATTTTCTTGCCTCAAAAAAGTGGTGAAAAGATCTGTAGGTTATATGCGTTACTTAAAATATATAGGCCTACTATTTGTCTGGCTCATCACTAAATAAGTAGCAACAAATGGAAATAGCTATAGTTAAATGTAATAATGCACGCGATTGCATCCAAAACTCTCAGTAAGATTTCCACGAAAATTTCACTCTATAGATTTTTTCATCTAGTGAAACAGAAAGAATTTGTGATTTTACTACTATGGGTATTATATTTTTATAGATCTAGAATAAGTTGTAATAATAATAAGAAAATAATTTTAGACTGTGTATCCTTTAATTTTCACCTTCAAACTAACTTTCAATAGCCGAAAAATAATTCGTTAAATTATGGTTTGTCAACTTCCTAAAACTATTGGCATCCAAGCAGAGAATTTCTACTTGCGCTCGAAACATTTGCCTCTCTCTCTCTCTCTCTCTCTCTCTCTCTCTCTCTCTCTCTCTCTCTCTCTCTCTCTCTCTAGAAGTGGTACGCAAGTGAAATTACAAGTCTACGATAAACACGAAACAATCAAGCAACCAATTTACTCTGAAGCGAAGGAAATAAACCACGTTTAAGATCCTCATTTTATGGTTATTAATCATCCTTCCAGAAACTGCTGATATCTCTCCTAATCACTAAAGTCATCACTGACTGTCCCGTTACCAATGTCTAGTCTGTTCCGGCTGTACAGACGTCTGTGAAACCTATAGACGCATGCTGATGCTAAATCACATTAGCTACAGCAATGCATTACTATGGGACGAGCCTAAGTCATAGTTTCTTAGATCCGTAACAATAATAATAATAATCTCATTAGACAGGACACCTAATTTCAGGTTTTCATTAGCAATACAGCGTTCCTGGTTAAATAACTGATGCCTAAAGATTTATTTTCTATTAAAAAACAAGCAATAATTCCGTCAAAACCTGGTTATAAAAACAATTCAATTATTGTTACATTTAGGTACATGGTATTAAATATTAGAGACCTAGAGTAAAATACAGCAGAATAATGGAGCTCGTTCAACCTGTATTAAATAAATTCCGCCATTTTTTAACTTGACATTGCGAACTTTGCCTAAATACTCGTTCTGCTTTGGATATTTAAATGATAGACCTGTCTCGGTTTCCTTAATAACTACCCGTCCCGGTTTCCTTAATAACTATCTGTCTCGGTTTCCTTATTAACTACCGGTCTCGGTTTCCTTATTAACTACCGGCCTCGGTTTCCTTACTAACTACCGGTCTCGGTTTCCTTACTAACTACCCGTCTCGGTTTCCTTACTAACTACCCGTCTCGGTTTCCTTATTAACAACCTGTCTCGGTTTCCTTATTAACAACTACCTGTCTCGGTTTCCTTATTAACAACTACCTACAGGTCTCGGTTTCCTTATTAACTACCTACAGGTCTCGGTTTCCATATCAACTACCGGTCTCGGTTTTCTTATTAAGTACCTGTCTCGGTTTCCTTATTAACTACCGGTCTCGGTTTCCTTACTAACTACCCGTCTCGGTTTCCTTACTAACTACCCGTCTCGGTTTCCTTACTAACTACCCGTCTCGGTTTCCTTATTAACAACTGCCTGTCTCGGTTTCCTTATTAACAACTACCTGTCTCGGTTTCCTAACTAACTACCTACAGGTCTCGGTTTCCTTATTAACAACTACCTGTCTCGGTTTCCTAACTAACTACCTACAGGTCTCGGTTTCCTTATTAAGTACCTGTCTCAGTTTCCTTATTAACTACCGGTCTCGGTTTCCTTACTAACTACCAGTCTCGGTTTCCTTACTAACTACCCGTCTCGGTTTCCTTATTAACAACTACCTGTCTCGGTTTCCTTATTAACAACTACCTGTCTCGGCTTCCTTATTAACTACCTACAGGTCTCGGTTTCCTTATTAACTACCTACAGGTCTCGGTTCCCTTATTAACTACCTGTCTCGGTTTCCTTATTAACAACTACCTATCTCGGTTTCCTTATTAACTACCTACAGGTCTCGGTTCCCTTATTAACTACCTGTCTCGGTTTCCTTATTAACAACTACCTGTCTCGGTTTCCTTATTAACTACCTACAGGTCTCGGTTTCCTTATTAACAACTACCTGTCTCGGTTTCCTTATTAACTACCTGTCTCGGTTTCCTTATTAACTAACAAGTCCAGGAAGTCACGTAGTTATAGTCGTGTCTTTGCAGTAGGTTCGTCACCAATCAGGCAAACTACAAACAATGGGGTTCAAGGAAAACTACTCACGCCTTTGGTTCTTCTACAATGGGCGTTGGTTTTTATGAGGGCTACTTCGGTAAAGGTGACACAATGGCAAATGAAGACTTCACCCTGACTCCCGGTTACAAGATTATCACTAATGATAAAATGTAATAAATAATATCTATAGGCCTATAACGGAAATAACACAGAACATTACCTGTACCCCCATGTGTCAATAACAAGGTCCTAAGCCACGTTTTGTTCAAGGGAAAGGGAAGTTTGAAGTGCCGATTGTCTAAGTGCAAATTACGATCTCAGCAAACCTGTGATGAGAAAATAATTAAAACAAAAATTACAATTAATTAATTCCCAAACACAAACTTTATACACACACAATATATATATTTATATATATACATATATATATATATATATATATATATATATATATATGTATATATATATCTTATACATATATGTGTGTATATATATATTTATATATATATATATATATATATATATATATATATATATATATATATATATATATATATATATATATATAATGTCACAACAGATATTTGCATAAAAAACACAATTATTTCCGCAAATTACAAACTTATGTCTACAAATATATTTTGTGGAATAATGAAGACAATGATTGGTTTTACAATTAGATCAAGATGGCCTCGTGCCAGAAAGGGCTCTTGATCGTACAGGCAGCCCTGAATAACAAAATTAGTGAAAATGGTTTTTGTTTATTCTTCTCTTTAATCTAATAAGTAAGCTGATCCATAGTAATTTGACGTCGCAATTTTAAGTTATTCTTATCCTTGACTAAACGGCAAGAGGGGTGAGTTAGAGAACAAATATGAGAACGATAATGGATTTGTTTTCCTGGCGAAGGATAATCATTTTTATCGACAGGAAAATCAAATCACGCCACCACAAGACAAATAATCTAACATGGTTTTCATTCAAAGTAGCCTTGAGTAAAACGAATGACTACTTGCACCCTGAAATTTGATTTTCTAGTTTCGGTTGACCTAGAATAGTTTTTATAATTTAATAGATATTATACTAGCGCTATCCTTGGCTTCTAATCACAAGGCTTCAATGTTTATCATGCCATTTTGATGAAAAGCATTTCACTCAAAACCATAACATTCTAGTATCTCTACAAGTACTGACAGGTATACCAAAATAATTTACAAAGAGGATAGCTACTGAAAGCGACACCTAGAGGAAGCCATACTTATATGAACCTGAAAACTGTCGTTCAATATCCAGCTACAGCATGATTCCTCGTATTACCAACGAGGAATGATTTGGGGTTTGCGTCAGCTGAAAATTGCAGGTCCTCACCATTATAAATGCAAAAAGAAACGAAAAACTTTAAAAATATGTAACTGCGATGGGAGCTACGCACTGTGAACCTTACAAAAATGGTACACCTGAGCATCAGTTGTTAGCATACTCTGGTATCATTCTTGGTTAAAAACAGTACGAAGTCATCCAGGAATTTACAAGAACTAGTATTGCACAGATGTAATTTCACATCAGATGTATGAACACTGTTGCTTTATCATAAGGGTTTCAAACAAATATACCAAAAGAATGGAGAGAAAGCTTTATTGTTCCTACCTATAAAGAGAAGGGTGACCTCCATGACTGTGCAAAGTACAGAGGAATAAAGCTAATGTCTCACACCATGAAAATCTGGGAAAGAATAGTGGATCAAATATTTGAGAAGAAACATATGTAGGTGAAGAGCAGTTTGCTTTTATGCCAGGAAGAGGAACAACAGATGCAGGGTTTGCACCCCGACAGATGATGGAAAAACACCGGGAAAAGCCAGGATCATCCAGTTCCCGGAGGAATCGGAGTCTTCGCCCAGCCCACCTTCAGGATATTACAAGGAATAGTGGAAAGTGTCCTGTTCCAAAGGAGGTGCCTTTCGATCGTATCGTCTTTGCAGTCCGCATCGTGGTTTAAAGTGAAGTCATTTTCGGTGTCATTTTTTTCTCTTATCTCGCGTCCTGGAAAACTGTCAGGCTGCTTCTGTTATTTTGGGAGGGGGGGGTGAAGCGGGGGAGGGAGAAGCGAATAAATTGACCATCTCCTTGGACAATAACTCAGTGCCAGATACAACATGTTTTCTTTTCGAAAGCTTCGTTACAGGAGAGCTGCAGTATCGGCCACTGCCTAATTTTTTTTTTTCATTTTTGGCAATAAAGACGCATTTTTCAGAAACTTCTTTTAATTCTCAAAAATTTCCCATTGAAAGACGTCAAAATAATAAATAAATATATATATATATGTATAGATAGATATATACAGTATATATATATATATATATATATATATATATATATATATATATATATATATATATATATATATATATATATATATATATATATATATATATATGGTTGATCTAAGTAGTAGCTCTGCGGCGGCGATTTCCTTCTAACTTGACTTTTTCTACAGTTTTTTGGTTGCTAATTATGGATTTATCTTCATTTTTTGTCGCACGAATGTAATTAACCTGTAATTAACCCCTGAAGTCCATCCAACAAGGGGTTTCCATACGCGATCTTCACAAGAGAGCACGGGTACGTCTGTTTGGAACGGTGCATTCCCGTCCGGCAAGTGCAATAACTTGTTAACGTATGGGTAACACCCCGGGCCAGTACTAAACGTGGCGAAGGAACATTCCATCCCCCCGATGCCAGTACTAAACACGGTGAAATGCATTTAACTCCCTCCCGTTGGCGAATGGCTCCGTCTCGTTTTTCCCCTCCAGAGGGCGCCTCCCCTACGTAAACATGTCCGTTCCATTTCTGTGTTCTCCCCCACACAAAACCCCTGAATTCCCACAGTCCCCCTTTACTGTTGAGTAGAGTTAGGGGGGTGCAAAATAACAGTTGGCCGACAACAAACAAACTCACCGCCAGTATCAGAAGCCCTAAAAGTGTAGAAAAAACTAGTTTCCAAGGTTAAAAACAGGCGCGGAGCTAGTACTTAGAATTACCATATATATATATATATATATATATATATATATATATATATATATATATATATATATATATATATATATAGATTAATAGATAGATAGAGGTTAGTTGTCAAAACCAGGGCTAAACATCATCGGCGAGAGAATGAGAGATAAGTCGTCCAGTATCAGAAGCCCTAAAAGTGTAGAAAATACTAGTTTCAAGGTTAAAAACAGGGGAGCTAGTACTTAGAATTACCATATATATATATATATATATATATATATATATATATATATATATATATATATATATATATATATATATATATATATATATTATATAGATTAATAGATAGATAGAGGTTAGTTGTCAAAACCAGGGCTAAACATCATCGGCGAGAGAATGAGAGATAAGTCGTCCAATCATGTGTACTTCATTTCAGTTCAGCAACCTTGAAAATGGGACGATTGTGAACCGGAATTTTTTTATTGAAATAAAGTACATACAAACGGCATGTCTGTCCTTCTCGCACTGCACACGTATATATACGATATATATATATATATATATATATATATATATATATATATATATATATATATATATATATATATATATATATATATATATATTATATATATATATATAATATATATATATATATATATATATATATATATATATATATATATATATATATGTATAACTGAATCACAAAAATATGGAACGTGATGACTATATATATAAATAAAGACAAAATCCATGAAGGAAGAGAAACAATGGAGTGCTCCATTGTTTCTCTTTCCTTCGTGGATTTTGTCTTTTATATATATATATATATATATATATATATATATATATATATATATATATATATATATATATATACATTATATATATATACAACATATATATATATATATAAATATATATATATATATATATATATATATCGTGGCGTAAGTTACCGAACGGGTGCTAAATTATCAAACCCCGAATTTTCATGCATAAGAGACCACGGGAAAAAATGCAAATATAATATCAATTACAAGGATTTCAAAATAATAGGCAAAGCTCCGAATGACCACCAACTGTCAATACTAGAATCTCTTTTTATTAAACAACTCGTTCCCCAATTAAATACTCAGTCCATGTCTATACCTCTCGTGAGTTTCCGTTGGAACCAAAACGGACCCTGAATGTCACTCAGCTTTTGCCTTCAGCACTATTTGGTATTCATTGTTCCTTTCTGTTATGTTTCTTTTTATACTTTTATGTAAAATTTCTTTTTTCTCGTTTTTAAAATCTGAGTCTATTTTTAATTCTGTTGTCTTTTTAATTTATAGCTTTGAAAATGGGACACATGGTCCTGAAACGTCAGCACAATAAAGTACATTGAAAGGAAATACAAGGAATTCTCCTTCTCCCCTAACTCGATGCTGTTCATCAGGTTTAAAGCAACCGCCTTCGACTTTGATATATATATTTATATATACGCTGTGAAGTGCCGTCGTCTTTTGCTGGTATATCGTTCTTGTTCAGAGTGTTTATGGCAGCGTTTCCTCTCTCAAGAGGCAAGGTGAAGATGGTAATAATTATCCTTTTTCCGTGAGTCTTAGGAGGGATTTCATTGTGTGTGGGAGGATTATGTTTAGATAAGAGATTATCATCTTCTGAGTGCTATACAGGCTTTAGTTTTCTGTAAATGAAAACTATTGTGCTGGCTTTGCCTGTCCATCCGCACTTTTTTCTGTCCGCACTCAGATCTTAATAACTACTGAGGCTAAAGGGCTACAAATGGGTATGTTGATCATCCACCCTCCAATAATCAACACACCAAATTGCAGCCCTCTAACCCCAGTAGTTTTCATTTTATTTAAGGTTAAAGTTAAGTCATAATCGTGCTTCTGGCAACTCTATGGGATAGGCCGCCACCGGGCCGTGGTTAAAGTTTCATGGGCCGCGGCTCATACTGCATTATACCGAGACCACCGAAATATAGATCTGTTTTCGGTGGCCTTGATTATACGCTGTAGCGTCTGTACGGAAAACTCGATTGCGCCGAAGAAACTTCGGCGCAGTTTTTTACTTGTTTTTCAGTGTATAAATAAGATCTGGATTACCTTCTAAACAACTGCTTTGTATTGAAAACATTAATTAATCTTTACGTCTATTTTATCAAGTTGCGCGTTTACCTCTGACATTTTATAACCTTTGTAGACACTAATGGAAAGTAAACAAGATAACTGTTAAAGTAAAAGTGTTGGCAGTCCATTACATTCGGTGGGTTTACTAAATATTCTTCCATTGTTTGCTAAAATTCACTTAGTAATTGATAAACATATTACTCCCTTCAAGAACTCGATATCTGTGATCGTTTCTGCTAATAACGCAGGCAATACATGTTTGTTTAAAGAGTAGTTTTACCAGCCGGCTTTAGAAAAAAAACTCTTCCAGTTAATCATTTTACATGTGAAATATATTTGTAAGTAAATTAGATTAGATTTCATTTAAGAGGCTGCAATGTTGTCAAAAGTACTTAAGTATCCAAAATCATATCGTTCCTTTTTTAGCAGTGTCGCATGTGCATATTTTTTTTTTTTTTAGTTATCGGTATCCACGGTGATTTTATTACTGGTAACAGCTTGACCGATCTACAAAATTTGGCAGGTGGCCATCATCTGATCCAAATTAGATCATAGGGTAGGTTTCAAACACGTACCCCTTCTCTTTGTAACTTATGTGATAACAGCTTGACCGATCTAGGCAAAATTTGGCAGGTGGCATCATTTGACCCAACTTAGATAATAGCGTAGGTTTCAAACCCGTGCCCCCTTTCCCTTCCCCCTCCCCTTTGTAACTTATGTGGTAAATAAACTGTACGGGTTTATCATACCTCATTTCATGTACTCGATGCCATATAAATATATTATTGAAATGCTGTACTTCCGCGATTAATAATTCTGTATCAAGGTTTGTGTTTTAGGTTTATTGGGGGTGCATTTAGGTTTAGTGGAGGTGTGTGTTTAGATTTAGTGGGGGGGGGTGTTTAGGTTTAGTGGGGTGTACTTAGGTTTAGTGTGGGTGTTTCAATTAAGTGGGGGTGTGTTTACGTTTAGTTGGGGGTAAATGGAACAGTCACCACAGTAATGTCTGGATAAAATGGACAGTCACCACAGTCATACCTGGAAAAAAGGGACAGTCACCACAGTAATACCTGGATAAAAGGGACAGACAGCACAGTACTACCTGGAGGAGAGTCACCACAGTAAAGTCAGGATAATGGACAGTCACCACAGTAATACCTGGATAAAAGGGACAGTCACCACAGTAATACCTGGATAAAAAGGTCAGGCAGCACAGTACTACCGGGAGGAGAGTCACTACGGTAATGTCTGGATAATGGACAGTCAACACAGTAATACCTGGATAAAAAGGTCAGGCAGCACAGTACTACCGGGAGGAGAGTCACTACGGTAATGTCTGGATAATGGACAGTCAACACAGTAATACCTGGATAAAAGGTCAGGCAGCACAGTACTACCGGGAGGAGAGTCACTACGGTAATGTCTGGATAATGGACAGTCAACACAGTAATACCTGGATAAAAAGGTCAGGTAGCACAGTACTACCGGGAGGAGAGTCACTACGGTAATGTCTGGATAATGGACAGTCAACACAGTAATACCTGGATAAAAAGGTCAGGTAGCACAGTACTACCGGGAGGAGAGTCACTACGGTAATGTCTGGATAATGGACAGTCAACACAGTAATACCTGGATAAAAAGGTCAGGCAGCACAGTACTACCGGGAGGAGAGTCACTACGGTAATGTCTGGATAATGGACAGTCAATACAGTAATACCTGGATAAAAAGGTCAGGCAGCACAGTACTACCGGGAGGAGAGTCACTACGGTAATGTCTGGATAATGGACAGTCAACACAGTAATACCTGGATAAAAAGGTCAGGTAGCACAGTACTACCGGGAGGAGAGTCACTACGGTAATGTCTGGATAATGGACAGTCAACACAGTAATACCTGGATAAAAGGTCAGGTAGCACAGTACTACCGGGAGGAGAGTCACTACGGTAATGTCTGGATAATGGACAGTCAACACAGTAATACCTGGATAAAAAGGTCAGGCAGCACAGTACTACCTGGAGGAGAGTCACCACAGTAATGTCTGGATAATGGACAGTCACCACAGTAATACCTGGATAAAAGGGACAGCCACCACAGTAATACCTGGATAAAAAGGTCAGGCGGCACAGTACTACCTGGAGGAGAGTCACCACAGTGATGTCTGGATAATGGACAGTCACCACAGTAATACCTGGATAAAAGGGACAGTCAGCACAGTAATACCTGGATAAAAAGGTCAGGCAGCATAGTAATACATGGATAAATGGGACGGTCACCACAGTAATGACTGGATAAATGGGACACTCATTACAGTAATACATGGATAAATGAGACAGTCAGAGCAGTAATATTTGGATAAAAGGGACAGTTAGAACAGTAATATCTGGATAAAAGGGACAGTCAGCACAAGGAGGTGCAGGAAAAATTTTGGAGCCCTTCTGAGTTTTCCTGGGCAGCGCCGGGTCGGTCAAATAATATATATATAATGTGTATATATATATAATACACACACACACACATATATATAAATATATATATATATTTAAACAGGAAATGGTGAATTCCGCGTTAAACCAATTTGTTACCTCCTTCATTCCCCTCACATCAAAATACTGAAACTCTGTCCCGGTCAGGTTTTCCCCGAGTCATTCAGTTTGCAGCTTTTCAAGAGGCTAGCGAGCCATCACCTGAGAAATACTGTTCCATAGCTTCCTTCCCTTCTTTTCTCCCTTTGCTTTCACAGAGCTGAGCTTTAATGTGGGCATAGTATTGCCTGTCTCAGTCTCTTAGCTTTAAAAAAATGAGTATCGGCTAGGTGCTTGCCTTGAGGCAGCGCTTGTAATTTAGAGGTTTCTCTGCTGTTTAAGCAATAACTATGAGATATATGTTTAACTATTTTTGGTTAATTAGGTGTTAGGTTACCTATGACCCTTCAATAGACAATAGGAAAGCATAATATACTAAACAACGCTCCTGAAACTTCTCCCGGGGACGAGATGCCAGTCTGCTGAATGGTCATTAGTAATATCATTTGCCTTTAAGATATTGGTAAGGATTATATCAAAAAGTGTTTATTTTAAATATTAGCAATTAATTTTTCCGTGAATCGTCACAGGACATTCTCGGGTTATTTTGCCCAACTCTTTTTTTGACATATACGACAGCTACAGTAGGTCCACAGGTTTATCATGTATATGAAGGAGAGTATTGATGACAGCAGTATTTAGCGGTGCCAGTAATGATAGTAATGGTGCAAGTGATACTGGTGATAGCAGCATTGATGATAATACTAATGACAGTGACAGTGACAGTAGCGTTAGTGATACTAGCAGTCATAATAGTTAATAACAGCAGTAGTTATATACTTTCCATTTGCATAAGACTTGGTAATAGTACTGATGGCTATTTTAGTGGTATTAGCTTATGTTTCACTGGTAGCGATGGTAGTGCTGTTGATAGTGTACGTCCTGTGTATAACAATTACCATTGCTAGTACTACTTTCATTATTACCACCTACTACTTAGATTTTGCCAGCCTTGTGCTGGCACGAGCTCTTGCTCTATAGCATCCCGTATATTACCACTTGATAAGAAGAATGTTGAATCCGCGAGACAAGCTAAGGTGTACATCCAAGGGACCAAACAAAACAGTAAAGTATTTATGTCCATTTTAGGTTTACAGCAAAATGATAAACTGCTGTAAAAATTTACATATGTTCATGTAACCTATCCAGTCTCTGTAAAAACAAGCATAGTTCCCTGAAAGTATCATTTTGAAAGTTTTTACCAAAGCAAAATATTTATATATCTTTCCAAGGGAAATTTGTAAGCAACAATTTCTAATATATTTGATAATTTACAAGAATTGACCAGAAAACTCATGCAAACACGTTTGTGAAATAATAATAATAATATATATATATATATATATATATATATATATATATATATATATATATATATATATATATATATATATATATTACACACACACACCTTATTCACTAATGGATGGCAATATTGTGTCTGTTCAAAGTAAAGCCAGGATGTCAGCACGCAGATACTTAGTAATGATTAGTGCACTCTCAACAGATTCTTGATGTACCTGAAATTACATGATTTTTAAAGCTTGTTTACTATTTTAAAGTTTATCAACGGAAGAGAGTTAATCTCTGTATGATTAGACCTAGTACTAGTTTTAGGATAGAGGCTACCTGTATTCAGAAGCTATAATATACTTTATATTTCACTTTAATGCATGCTAAATATTATTATTAATAATGTAAATTGCAACATGCAGAAGTTTGTTATTTCGTCAATAATTACCAATTGACTAATTTAAATACTCAACCTTGACTGGCGAGTCAGTACATAACTGGCATGCAATTATTTTTATATATATTCTAAATCAGATTTTGCAATACCTAGAAATAAATAGATTTCCTCAACTTGACCATACCAACGACAGAAGTATATTTCGTCTCTAGTTACGATTAGACCTATAGTGCAGCTATAGTCTGACCACGACGGCATGAGAATCTTGAGATTCGAACAAGGCCATATTAATTAATGTACACCATAACCTCCTCAATTTACTCGCGTTTATTTTCAAAGGACCCCTTTCAAGAAATCTTACTGTGTATTCTCACTCTCGCCCTACTTCTCTGCAGTTTTTCGTCTTGGCTGCAGCAATCACTAGGAAAAATCAGCTCTAATGGCATTGTTCGAATCTCTCTCATCCCATCGTAGACAGACTAGCTTTAGGACAGAGCCTAATTGCACCCAAAAGATACGTTACACATTTCATCCATGCTAAATTCCATTACTAATGTTATGGTCGTACAAAAAGCAAAAATGCTCGATATGATTTCGTTGTCAATCGCTAACGAGTGACTTTTCTCGGAACCGAATTGAACCAAGAAGTTTAACTGATATTTCACTAGAATTCACGCAAGCGCTACACGACTTGAAACCCAACATCTTATTCACAAAGTACCTGTTCAAATTTGAGACATCACGTAAACTTGTTCCATTATTAATGATGTTTCATAAAGGCTTATTAATGAATGTCGACTGCCTTACCTCACAGAGGTAGGATATCAGGGAAATTGGCCACAGACAACAAAGTTTCTGCCTCGTCAAATTTTCCGCCGCTCTCTCCAGGCAGTCAGTGAGTGATGGCCCAATTCCAAATGTAATTCATTCCATTCATAAATTTAGAAACAGTTAAAAAACTCAAATGCAAAATTTTGGTATAAAAATTCATTCTACAAGTGCTATTTTCCTTTCTTGCCATGTGAATATACGTGGCGGAAAAATTTTTCCGCCATTTCCGTCTTGATAAAATACGCCGCTTCCGTGTCCTAATACGCTTCACAATAACATGTTTAAAAGACGAGACTTATTGACACGACTGGTTAATACCTACAGTCCTACTTATTACTAAGCATTTCATAATAACGAGCTAGATTTTTCTTACTCTATATTATGTGCCACATAAAGATGCAAGGTTCACAACGAGGTCAACAGACTCAATGGAGCGAGTTGCGCATAAAAGTAATCTAAAAATCCATAGGTAAGCAGGTGGACCTGGTACACAATACAAGCTTTAAATAAGTATTAAAAAAAAGTTAGCTACCCCACTATACAAGCATTAAGAAGGAATTTTTTCCTGAAACTAAGAAGGGGGAAAGAGCATTCAATCACGCACTTTGTGTCCTTTAACACCTGCCCGACATACCTCTAAAATAAATAAAAATCGTTGTGTGCGACAACCAAGGAGCCTTAATAGACAGTCGAGACTGGAAGACCTAAGATTAGGGATAGCCTACTCTATACGGGCACCGCTCAGCTTAGAACAATTAAACGTGTCACCCAAGATGACCGAGCTGCCATGAATAGCATTACAGATGCTTCCATCTTAAACCTAACATAATTTGATAGGAGCTTATTACTAACAACTACCCTTAAACCAACAAAACGATGGAGAAAGAAAATCATACACATCTAAACATCAAAATCAGAAGTCATGCGCGTTGCTTACACTTATCTCTGGCCCACAGTCACCACAAAGTGAAATACAAATAATCTAATATTTTAAGAAAATTTTGCGAAGTTGTTGACTAGGTAATAACATTTTAGGATCAACAGCACTCGAGGGAAAACAAATTTATGAAATTTTAGGAAATCCGATGTCAAGGAAACGAATTATGGCGGTCAAATTTGTCGGAAAATGGGGAGCACCTCACACTTGTGTTCAAAATCAAGCAATAGTTGCCCGGTACGACAAAGTAGTCTTCTAGTAGTGGGCGGTGACACTCTGGAGGTTAATATCTACTGAATATCATACTCTATAGAGTAAATTTTCATATAAAACCAACTAAAAAATCTTACGAGCGAGAGGGAGACACATCAGTCGCCTGACGGTAGAGTAATAAATAATGTACACAAGGAATTTTCGTAATCTTACTTTAAGCAAAGCTCTGCTTTAAGTTGGTGTCTTTGTTCATTTCTGGTTCCCCACTCCACCGAAGGCACTTGGTATGACTTGCAAATTCAATTATTATATACAAAGTTGCTGGGAAACACTTATATCAAAGAGCTATGATGGGAACTGAATCCACTGTACGAGCATTACAGGAACCAAAATGGCTGCCAAAATAAATATGGTTTATAATAGGCTAGGCTAAGTATATTTCCCATATGGTTGAGAAAAATCAATTCTTTTACAGACGTCGTTAACCTTTATACAGTAGCCTATGTAGGAACTGAGTGCAGAGCGTACTATCCTGCTGCATGTTGGGAACTTGAGAGAGTTAATGTTCTTTTCAATTACCTCTGAAGACCTTCCAGATACTGCCCTCAGTTGAACAGTTCTAATGGCTTGACATTCTACATCTTTCACAATTCTTTTTTTTTTTTTTTTTCAAATCAGTAACGTTTTCTGCTATTTTTCAATCTTGTAAGATGGTTGATTGGCTCTTGTTGAAATGAGTTGCATTTTTATTTGGATTTACATTCAGTTCTTAAATTCCAAGGAGTTTAACCGTGGTCTCGGTTTAACCCTCCATTTCCCCACCGTCCGCATCCCCCCATCCAGTGCAAGGTCTTTCTATATCCAAGGTCTTTAAAACTTACAGGATAAGTCTTCAGCTTTTTAATTACTAATTGTAATGTTTTGCTATTTTAGTAATTTGTTTACTGTTTATTGTGTATTTAGCCAGAGCTTTTACCGTTGGCACCCAAATGTCTTTACGTTATTATCTCTTGATGTTCTAGACCGAATTTTATGTTTCAGTAATTATAAACTTTCAACATGGTCTGGGTCTTGATAATACGTGGGAATAATTTCTAGCCTGGCTTGCATCGTTGAATGCTGTAAGGCATTTTTATTAACTTATATTAATTAATCACTTTACCTAACAATTTTTACCTGTGCAAATGAAGGTTTTCTCTAGTTCTTATTGTTGGAAAAAATATTAACTATGGCTGTGTTTTCTGCCTTCGAAACCTTCAATGGCTTCAACCTTTTAATAATGTACTTGACCTGTTTTCATTTATTATTGTTTTATTTATCATTTTAATATTTCAAGACTGGTTCCACTGCATTTAATTAAATCGTCAACTATTGATTCCTTATCAAAGTTTAACTTCATGCATTAGTTTTTATGCATCTTAACTCCTGTCTAGTTATCTTTGGTTAGCAAAAACTAATGTCTGGCTCTTCACAAAATCAGATCTTTGAAGACATATTTTTTTATCCATATCCTTTCTACCTAGCTGTCCAACTTCTGTAACTTCTTACTCCAGCTTCCACTTCTCACTTGACGACTACTGCTTTAGTAAGGGCTATGGGACTCACGTGGTCCTTTTAGGTCATTTATAACAAATAAATAAAATATGTCCACTCTTTCCATTCAAGGGCACAGTCTTTCTGGATTCTGGTCTAGTTTAGGTCTTCTACATGCAATTTTTCCATGAATTTTTGGGCCCTCCTTCTGGTCTTTGTCTTGCTACTTCCAGATTTACTTATATAATTGTTACCCATGTCCATTCCAAAATTAATTCTCTAGCCACTGAAGATCTGTTCACTTCATCATTCATCTTATGATCTTCCTACCTAACCTGTCTTTGGCAGTGAACATTAGCATTTTTTAGCAACAGTTCTTAAAAAATCTCCATTTTTTCCATTAATACATGATACAGGCATGCATAAGTTTTTCTTTTGTTCACTAACAAGATAGATATTTACCTGATGTTGAGTGATTCCCTTCTGCTTTATCTAGGCTGATGCTACATTTTTTTTTTCGGCCATTTTCAATTGGTTCACATTCCGGACGTTACCAGGGTAAATGAAATGTTCTACCCTTTTCGACACCTGCCTTTCCATGGATTATTTTCTTTTGGAAAAGGATCACTGCTGGTTATGTCACGCTTACAACCGATGGAAATTAACAATGCCAGGAGAGCAAATATGTTAAGTAAATATATGTTAAAGAAAATGCAAGGGGCAGAAAGCAATGCAGCTAGTTTCAAGACACTGCAAAGGATCTCTTGAAAAACCTAATGCATACTGCACAAGGCAGACTCTATGAGGGGAAATGAGAAACTCAAAGTAAGTTGTACAAAAAGAAAATAAAAAAGTAAAGTACAGCCACACTCAAAACAGACCATGATAATTTTGAGGGATGAAACTACAGTATACTTATCTCTGTGATTTCAGATGCTAGCTGACAGGATAAAAAAAAAACACTGCTTGCTTTTCATTTTTTTTATTTAGCAATAAACTGTACAACATCAAAGTATTTGTCTTTCATGTTCTATCCAATCTCTGTTCAACCTCTACTGAAAAAAACACATATCTAACACCAATATATTAATCTATGCAGGCATCCCGAATATAGCTCTATAAAATCATTGTACAGTCAGTGACTCATTATGAAGTGCTGAAAGTAATGTAAAATGTCCATAGAGAATTCCAGTTATTCATGTGAAAGGTATCAAATATTGTATAATCAACTTTAATGCTGATGTAATGTTAAGAGTGATGTGAGAAAAAAAAATTTAAATCCATACTCCATAATAAAAGTATCAAGTACTGTACAATCAACTTTAAAGCTGGTGTAATGTTAGGGGATGTGAGAAAAAAAGAACAAACTTAAGAAAATAAGTTTATTTTCTATTTACAAATGTACAAAGCATTGCAACAATTCAAAATATCTTTCTTTCCAGGAAATCAGATTATCAAATACTGCACTGGATTAGACGTGGTCTAAAATTAAAATCTTTTATCACTGTCTTTGCAAACACTTCTCATTTTAAAAATAAGTAACAATATGAAATACAGTATGCACTTCTTATACACATACTTACAAAGTGAATGTAAACTGTAGAAAATATTGATTCAATAAAAACAAATAGCTTTACAGACACAGCAATTTTGAAACAATAGGTAATCAGTGTCAAACAGAAATAGGATTTCTGTCCCATACTACTGTATATGCATTAAAACATGCATATTGCTCAGTGTATTCATATATCTACCATTGTCTATCCACTTACACGGGAAACTGAATTATTCTCAATAATTCAATATTCAACTACCAGTATTCAAAAAAAGTTTATATCACACTAATCTAATACATTTGCTTGATAAGTCTGGGAAAACAAAATACTAAGTGAATAATACAAGCATGGAAAAAATAATTTCAGAATAAATCCACTTTATAAAAGGATACTTTACAAAAAAGGAAAGCAAGAAAATACTGATGGTAAACACCTGGGATATGCCTAGGGTTTGATGATTAATACAAATACATAACAACCAAGCTTGCATGATAAATACTGACTTGTTAGAATGTCAAATCACACAAGAAGGCCCAGATGTCATCAATTTACCGTGAAAGTTTATAACATTTGTACTTTTCCAAAAAAGGTATTCTATCTACCTTCACCTATAAACACAGAAAATAAATAGGTTCCCATCAGTGGAGAAAGCTAAACTACAAAAAAAAGTAGTCATTCAATTTATGTCCACTACTGATATAATTAAAAATAAACGATAAATATCTTTAAAAACTGCATTAAAAGAAAAACAGTTCCATGAATATTGCCTAATATTTCTACAGAATTTGGTATCTCCCAGATTTATGTATGATCCTATAACATTTAAATTATAGACAATGGTAGTATATAATTATTGTTGAGTAAGAACGTATCCACTTAAATACATATATCCCAATTTAGTGCATGATGCTACATTAAGCTTCACACACACACTCTCAATCTGTGAAAGGAACTAAAACAGTTCCTGGATTTCAAGCTGTAACTTGCTATGCAAATACCCTATGTAAAACATCACTAAATTTGTTAAGGCCTCCCAGAAATGTACAACATATTCATAAACAGTACAAAACTGTTCTCATAGCATTATATCTTCACATTATTGAGCAAAGACCTGAGATTTCTATTCCTCGAGCTGCTAAAGGTTGTTCTTCTAGTTCCACATCTCTGAAACCAGGCTTTTTATCATAATCAACTGTAAATGGGGGAGGAACAAATTCTTCATACTCGTCTTCATTCACTATATTGCTATTAACATCATTATCTGAAATGGGAAAAAACTTCATTAGCTTCATTCTAGAGTAAACAATGGACCATAACATGCATAATAAAACATAACCATGTGATTCCACCTCTGTACAACATAAATGACTAAGGCTCTTCATCCATGCAAAAAAAAAAAAATAAGTTTTACTTTCTCCACAGGTTGAAGACTCAATATAAAGTTGATATTAATTCCAGCAACCCATGTTCCATTAATAAACATATCAAATTAATATATTCAATGAAACTTAAGGGCTGTACATTTTATGGGTACAATGTAACTGAGTTATGACAACAAGTAGAAAAAAGGTTCACATGATAAAAATAATTTCCTTAAAATCATTTTTACTCTATTACAGAATTATTTTACTTTATTAACATTATTATAAAGCCAACTAAAACTCTTAAACTTTCACAAGGCTGTATAAACAAATTAATCTGACAATTGAGTTAGTACAGTATTCCTAATTTTCAGGGAGGGGTTATGAGATCTCAATTCTGAACTATGACTGAACTATGTACAACATAAGTAAACAAATGAGAAATACAGTACATACTTTTGTCATTCGTGATATTCCCATCACTATTAGCAATGGCAGGTTTTGACACATTAAACACAATCTTTGTTTTTGTTACAGCTGGTTCACTTGTGTCTGTAGTTGACAGCTCTGTGTTTCCATCTATTGAACTTGCTATATCAGTTTCCGCAGCATTAACAGCCACAGTTGGAGTTGTCCAAACTGTTTCATCATTCTGAAACGATACATTAAAACAAAATAAATATTGAAAACGTATTTTTTGTTACAATAAAAAATTCCAAATTCTGGGGAAATGGAAAATCTACACAACTCTCTTACATTAAACCCCCCGTGGAGATATTAAAAACAAAGTAGAAATTTAGAGCTACAGTATATAAAAGTAGTCACTGTTAACCTAACAGCCACAGTAGAACTGAACAGTCTGTTCACCATTAATTTGTGGCTTGCACACATGAAGGTGGCAGTGCCCACCGAGTTTTTACTTTGGTCAATTAAGACTATAAGAGTTAAATAATTCATCATCATCAATAATGTTTTCATTTCAAACTTCCTTTCTTGAGGTTAGATCTTCAATGAGTTACTCTCCATATCCTCAAGTGCACTGAATTTTGATCATGCCAAAGTCTTCACAAATATCCTTTTCCATGATGTGAGCCTTCCCACCAGTTGGATATTGCCATTTTTATATCCATCTCTTCTTCAAGTGATTAAACCTGACTCCTTATCACATGCCTAAAAATACAATCTATTTTCCAACATGTGAAGAGTGAATAGTATCTGACATATTTGTGATTTTTTCTGCTAATGCTCTCTAATCATGGAACTCTGCACTTGTGGTCACAACACTTAAATTTGCTCTAAAAATATCCATGTCTCTGTCACATAGAAAAACACAGGTCTTCAATGTTTTACTCCTATTTACCAACAACCTAGTATTTTCTTTATCCAACCTGTTCCTTCACTTTTAGTCAGTGCCCTTTCAATACTGGTCTCAACTGGGTGTGTTATCAATGTCTCCGCTCCATCAAAACAAAAACTTCCTCAATCTTTACACCATTATGAGTAGCTTTGATATACATCCTTAGCACTGAATACACTTACTCCACTTGAACTTAGCAATCCATAACTCTCCTGTAGGACCATGTTATACATGATCCATAGCATGGCATTCACCACTTTCATTTTTATGTACCTCTAATACTATCAAATTACTCTGAGTCTCTCCCATACCGTGTGGCTTCATAATGGCTATCCTTGCACCTTGTCCCTAACTTTTGAAAAACCCAAAACATCAATTTTTTTTTACATGGCACTTCTCTGGTAGATGCCTCATCTCTGTAACCAATATCCATTGCATTTGAAAACACTATGATCTGACAATCTTACTCTGCTAAACTTTTCCCACTGGTATTGTGCTCCTTTAACTATCTTTTGGGGTCATCTCCAACTTTGTGACATTTAAACATATTCTGGTTGATAGTATTCAAACGACTGGTGCTCCAACTGCTTTCAACAAATCACTCCTTATTCCTCTTCAATCATCATATGATTATTACTCTTCAATCATCATATAAGCCATGCATATAGTATGTTACAGTACTTTCACTCAAGCAATCAATTCACTTGTCCACAAAAGTTTTGAAAAATCTGACATGAATTTTCTGAAATACATTACAATAACTATACTGTACATTAAGTACATTAACTGTTCTTTCCTTCTGTCTCAACGCTAGAAAAACAATTTTCTTTATTGTATTCTGTTTATTATATATTTATAACAGTTTTCTCCCCGTTTATCTGTTCAACCTCGTTCAGTATATCTATTGATCTTGCTTTATAAAACTTATCATATGTATGTAGTCAAAAGTTTTTCAATGAAATTTGAGCTGTGACATTTATGTTAATCAAAAGTTTTTCAATGAAACTTGAGCTGTGACACTGATGTTATGTCTAACTGATGTAAAAGTCCCAGATGTGAAAACACCAAATTAGTATTGTATCCCATTTGTATTCCATTTACAAAACATCAACTTTGTTGTTAGTGCTTTGCAAACAAAAGGGACAGTATTACTTAATGAGACAAGCCTTTTCAAAGGTGTGGAAAACAACCAAACCTTTCTGTACAAACCTCAGGTAATATTAGACTGTTTTCATCTTCCTCTTCAGGAATGCGAACCAACAGTTCATCCTCATCATGCTCCTCTGGTTCCTTCTTTACTTCTTTTTTTATAACAATATCAAGGGGCAGGACCTGTAAAAAACAATCCACATAAAATTTAAAAAAGAAAAAAAAAACACTTCAACAAAACCAACAAATGAAAATCTGATTTCCCTTTGGGCTGCCATGAAGGGTTTGCTCTTAAAACCATAAGATACATGTACTCAATATCCACTTGCAATAAAACTGCAGAACAGTGTTTCCAGCAGTGTCATGGAAAAATTGCGATGCTTTCTCAAAATGCCATACAGTATTCCTATACTAGATCAAACTTTTAGCTACTCTAAAATTATAATTAGCAATTTTGCTACAAATTTACTTGTTCGCTAACCTGTTGATATGCTTTTGTTTCTAACTTTTTCTTCAGAATTTTTCATGTACTGTGAAAGTTTGCCAGCCATGTCAATGAACTTTTGCTCTGTACCCTAAGAATATATGCGCAATATAAACATAACTCCTACTATAAATGTGCATCATTCAACATCCCATACAATGCCTGACCTCTTACGTGTTCCAAAGTTTTTCATTGTTACAAAAAAGTAGTGAAAACTCAAGGAGATGAAGGGGCGCAGCAGCCATACACGGACATGTTGAATCTTGAAACTTAAACTACAGTACTTATCTTCGATGTACAGTCGCCCCTTGCCATATCACAGTTCACTCACCGCGGTCTCACTGTATCACGGATTTTTAACTTGTATATGTCTAGTTTTGTATCGCAGATTTTTTGCTATATTGCGTGATTTTGCAATATGTGGGTATTTTTATACTGTATATTTATTTGTATTTTTGTGGTAAAATAAGCATTTTCTAGCCTAAAAAACTTAAAACAATATTTATGTTCCCCTTTTATTCCCTTTGTTTTTTACAATCTCTGCTTCTGTAAGCAGATAAACTGCTAATTTTTTCACTGTTTTCCATGATTCAATTAATATTTGATAAATGTGTGTGCTGATCTTAACTTTGAGTAATGTAGTGAATTTGGACCCCTAAACTGCAGGATTACCAAAAAAAATATAAAAAATATTAATTAAATCATTACAAGAATATTAAATCGAAATAAAATACGTAGCGTACAGCAGATAAACTGCTCATATTTTCAATGTTTTCCATAATTAAATAAATATCTGATAAATCTGTGCTAATCTTGACTTTAAATAATGCAGTGAATTTGGAAACAAAATGAAATACATTGCGTACAGCAGATGAGTAGACTACGACTCACACGTATGGAAAACGAAGCTATGGCTGCTGCTGCATGAGCTAGTTTGCCTACATGAGATCATACACGGCACACTACTGGCTGATGGATGGGAGGCAACCAACCAGAGCACTGTGTTCTGTATCCTAGGCGCTGACTAGCTCAGTAACTGTAGCATAAGTCTCCTTCATCTCCTGCATAGCAGCATCTCGCCTTGTCCATTTCACATCGACGTCTGATCGCTGCGCATAGTGTTGCTCTGCAGTGTTGTGTTTTTGTGAAATTTCCATAAGAAATTGAACTTATTCCAAGCCCTACGATGTCATCCAAATGTTCTGTGCCTTCATGGCTTCTGGCATCGAACTCAAGCGCCAGAGAAAGATGCTTACCATCACAGAACTCCTCGACATGCTAAAGGAAGGGAGAAGCTACGCGGCTGTAGGCTCCCATTACGGGATCAATGAATCTTTGGATCACTACATAAAGAAGGATGAAAAGAATATAAGGACAACAGCAACAGTATCTTTTAACAAGACTGCGAACAGGGTGGTAACTTCCCGCGAAATAAGGCCATTGTGAGGATGGAGTCTGTATTGGCCCCGTGGATCAGTGACTGCAGGAAGAAGAATGTCTCGCTGGATACCACCATCCACATGAAGGCCAAGAAGCTTTGCAAAACTTTTGCTGAAAGCGGTGACATTTACGATGGTGACGAGGACAAGAAAGACGATGACAACGCAGAAGCAGGACCCTCAAGTGCTTCTCCCACAAGACCAACCCCATTCAGTGCCAGCAGGGGCTGGTTTGACAAGTTTCAGAAATGCTTTGGACTTAAGAGTGCTTCTCTGCAGCGAGAAGCTGCCTCTGTGGATAAAGCCAAAGCCAAGAAGTACGTGGACAACATACTTAAAATCATCATCAAGGAAGGGGGGTCATAAGCTTGAACGAGTTTTTAATATGGGTGAAACAGGCTTATTCTAGAAGAGAATGCCGTCTTGCACTTTTATTATGAAGGACGAAGCCAAAGCCCTTGGATTTAAGGCCCAAAAAGATCGTGATTATGTGTGGGAATGCTGCGGCTTTATGATAAAAGCCAGGGTTTATTTATAATTCAAAAAACCCAAGGGCCCTAAAAAACAAGAATAAGAATGTGTTATCCCGGAGGTCAAGCTTTATCTGGCAAAGAAAGGTCTCCAACTCCAAGTGCTTCTAATCTTGGACAATGCTGGAGGCCACACTGTCGATCTGTCATATGATGGTGTGCAGAAAGAGTTCTTGCCGCCGAACACCACGTTGCTGATTCTGCCCATGGATCAAGCGTTATTCTGGGGGTTTCAATTCTTAAGGAGAGCCACTCTTTTTGAAGTTTCTAACCATGTCCGACAATTCCCATGACGCTGACAGGTCTATGCCTCTCGCCTCTAGGTTTGAATACATGAGTGAGGGCTGACCTACAGCCTTTAACTGCTGACATGGAATGGTGCTCCTCCTGATGCAAAAAAAGGAGGAATTCCACCACATCCTTCAAAGCTGTTTTGAGGGGATGGAGACCCCTCTCCCTGCACCAATGAAGGAAGACCTTCCATTTTCCCTGGTACAGACTGAGAGAAGAGGGTCTAAGGAGGCTGGCAATGACTGCAGCAACTTCTGAAAAACCTTTCTTCTTAGGAGTTACTGGATAGCCTCCATCTGTGAAGCAGGAGGGAGGCCACTGCCCGATGCAACTGGCCATTGTGCTCTTGCTTCAGCAGGGTTGGGGGTGGAGGGAAGCTGCAGGTGGAGGGAGGAGGTCTGCATACCATTCTGCTTGGGGCCACTTTGGAGCTACGAGTGTCATCCTTAAACCTTGGGACAAGAACAGCCTGTCGATGACCTTCCAAAATTGGCTGAACGGGGGATGGGGGAAAAGGCATAAAAGTCCAGTTGTCCCATGGGTGCTGGAAGGCGTCTTGCAGGGCGGCTCTTCATCGGGTGCCAGAGAACAATACAGGGCCTACTTGTTGTTCCTCGCTGTCGTGAACAGATCCAATGTGAGGCCCATCCACAACTTGAACAACCTGTCTGCTACCTGATCTGCCCTGCTTAGTTGGTCTACCATGATGTTCTTTTTCCCAGGAATAAACCTGGCTATCAGCATCAGTCCCTTGGTTTCTGACCATTCATGCATTTCTATGGCTCATGCATTTCTATGGCTAAGCCATTCAGGTTGTGGGACACAATGCCTCCTTACTTGTTTATGCATGCAACTACTGAGGTGTTGTCACTCATGACAACCATGGTCTTCCCTTGGAGGAGATCTTTTAAGTGTTGGAATGCCATTCATTCAGACTGCTTGCATCTCCAAGACGTTGATGGGATGACGTTGCTGTTCTGAAAGGCTCGGGCTGTTCAGATGGGATGTGTCTGAGTATATCAGCATCTCCAGGGACGGGTAGCTTAACTGTACTCCTTGCAGATGGTTTTCTGAGTTCCTCCACCACTGCAGGTCCTCCACTGTGCATGGCATCCGTCCTTCTCCTTCATTCTCCACTGCAGGGAACGGATACCAGTCCTGCCCCTGGGTACCAATTTTTCTAAGGACACCAGGTGACTGGTCAGGCTTGCCACTTCTTCCTTGATTGGCAAGGGTTGGACAGGTAGGAGTCCAATATTTTTAGGAACTTGGCTAACATCTCTTATGAAAGGTAGGCCTTCACTCTCATGGTGTCTATTATCATGCCCAGGTACCTGATCCTCTAGGCCTTTGCTCTCACTGTGTCTGTTATCATCTCCAGGTACCTGATCCTCTGTGTTGCAATTAGGTCTGACTTTGTGGGGTTGATCATAATTCCCAAGTACCTGCACAGCCACAGAACCGCATCCATCTCTCGCAGCTTGTTCTGCCGAGGGTGCTAGAATGAGCCAGTCATCCAGGTACCACCATAGTTGGATGCCTCTTCTGTGGGGAGCGGTATCCGGGTGAATAATCGGGGGCTGTCACAAGGCCAAAGTAGAGGGCCCTGAATTGGTAAGTGACTTTCTGGGAGACAAACTGCAGGAACTTCCTGAAGGTGGAGTGTACCAAGATGTGGAGAGACGTGTCTTGAAGGTCCAACAAGAACGTGAAGTCTCCCTCCCTGATCGCCACCACGATCAAATAGGTCATCACCATTTTGAATGGAGTCAGCTGCATGAAGCTGTTCAGGGATGACAAATCTACAACAGGCCTCCATTCACCTGACACTTTCTCTACCAGGAAGAAGTGGTTGTAGAAGCTCCGTGTGTTGTCCTCCACTACTTCTACTGCTCCCTTCTGTAGCATGTCTACTATCTCCCGCCGCATGGCCCTCTCCTTGGTTGAGTTGCTCCAGTAAGAGGGGAACACGAACGGTTCTGATGTCGAACAGTGGTTTCTGCTCAAAGGGGAGGGCGTATCCCTTCCTGGGGTTTGGACTGCGCACTCCTCTGCTCTGCACTGCTACCACTCCGGCCACTTGTTCCCCCGACAGCCCTCCATCTTGGTTTGATGCGGGGGTGGAAGGGTCCAAACCTCATCTAGTGCTTCCTCTTTCCCCAATCCTGTTGTGCTTCCCAGGATGGAGGGGCTGGGTGGCCCGGAAGGGCTGCCTTCTTTTCTTGTGGTTTCCCCCCCAAGGGGCTGGGTGGCCCTGTTGCCAAAATTGGGGGGAAATGACTGTCTTGAGGCAAGTGGGAGGGGGGGGGCTGCAAAATGCTGCACTTCTGGTTTGCCGTTCTCTTCCAACAATGCGGGAAGAGAGAGAAAGGGAGAGAAAGAATACTAAAGCTAGGGTGTCAGGAAAATACAAACACTTGCGACCATTTGGGCACTGAAAACGTTCCCCGAACCCAGAAAGATCTCAAAAAATTACCCAAAAAGCTTTTCTTATGGAACATTAGGCTTAACCTCATCCCAGACATCACTTCAAGATGGCTGCCATGTAAAGGAGTGGTATGGCGCCTGAATCTGCAGACTTTCTCAACCAATTTACACTCTCTTATCCTATCTGGGACTACCAAGAGTTCTCTGGTACTTTTCAGGCCTATCGACAGAGTGTCACGTGACCTGCAGCATCTGCCATCTTGGAAGACACTGCCCTGAGGGTGATGCATGCCCAGCTGAGACTAAAAGAAAAAGCTAACAGCCTACTTGCTGGCACACTCTCACAGCAGCCAGACGTGCCTTGTCCCCTGCTCTTACTATAGAAGGACGTGCCCATGCCACGAAAATTCTACCATTGGGCCCCAACTTAGTGTAGTACATCACAAGGATATCCAAAGGTAAGTCTAATCAGTGTATGGGGCTTCCGGCGACTTTAGTTCCTTCGTCCTTCCTTTTATCCAGAACCCTTCTCCCAAGTCCTTAACGTGTTATTCATGTGCCCTCTCTCTCCTATGATATCCCAAGTCCCACCTTGGACCCCATGCAAGCTTCTCTACACCAAAGCCATCCGTCGTTTGCATGTATAGTTTAATTCCAACTTAGGAAAAGTGCAATTAAAACGAGTCTTTACTGGCTGTGCCATTCACGGGCACATTTTTAGTTGGTGAAAACTTAATAACTCAGCTGCATGGTGTTAGGGCTTCATTTCATGCCAGTTCTAGATTTAATTCAACACCTCTGTCTTTCAGAGGGAGGTGTTGAATTAAATCTTTCAGAGGGATGCTTTATCATGTGTGACTCAGGAACTCAGCTTGAAAATTGTTACACAATCTCCTCCCAAGTGGGGAACCAGAAAGAGAAGATTTATCTTCATTACAGCACTGCCAAAGATTTATTCTTGTAATTACTGAATGTTCATTTACGGGGGTTGTGTGACCTGTTTGTTTCTTATTATTTATAATTAAATGTTAAGTGTTCGCTTAGTGTAATTACGCCTTGAGGTATACTAATTAATTTTCATTATGTTCAATTATGTGTTCTGTTTTACTGGCAGCCATTTTATAACACCTTGCGCTTAGGCAGGCTGCACACTAACACTTTTCACTACATCATAAAGGCACTATGGCCTGGGATGGGATCACCCTTAAAAAAGAAACGGCACTATTCTGTGCTCTGTTCTCCCCGCTCTGAGAGGAAGACGCACATGGGAAAAACTTGCTCCGTCACTCCTCTGTCCTGCACCAGGAACAAAGACCCATGCACAAACTTGAAAATAGTAACACTGAATGCAGCAAACAAGGTCAGACAATCGCTAGGCACAGGGAGTACGTACTCTCAATCACAGACTCTCGAAAAGACAGTGTGAACACAAAACAAGAGAGGCAACTCAGAAATGTGTAAACGCCAGTAAGGCTGCGAAGACAATGGCTGAGGTAGGTCATCAGGTCACACCACGTGACCCAGGTAGCGTTAATATATATATTTTTTTTTTAAAGACAATTCAAGAACAGTTGAAGCTAAGTAAACGCGGATTATTCCATAGGTTCGTATATGTGTCAGAACAAACGTTACTGGTTATGTTTCTAATCCACAGTACTTTTTGTCTTTTTAATTTGAGCTTTCCTTCCTTACAACTTAATGGTACAGTACACATCTACTGTATAGAGTAAACTTGTACATTATCTTCATGGCAAAATTAAACTTGTATAATACTGACATGTATTTAGGGTAATGCACTTTTTGTCATCATCATAAGGCAGTCTTCTCACTTAAAGGTTTACCATATTCCTGTTTTGTACATACCAGAAAAGTCACAGATCCCAATTTTCCAAGGCAGTTTTAACTGAGCATAATATTCATTGGCAACTAAGTTCACACTGATATAAAAGAAAATGTAAAAAAAAAATATGCACCAATGTGCAAGGTCTAATTTTCATCACATTCTAGATTTTCTACTATAAAATTATTTCAAACACGAACACTTTGTAAGAATATCAAAATAATGCTAGTGCTAAAGTGGGCTTTGCCATCATGAATTTTTGGGTTAGTATTTCTGGGTCCTGACTTATCCAAGGTTTGATATTTTTATAGAATAAAATTAATTCTTGACTGTGCAAATCCGAAATGCCATCTTAATTCTGTAATAACTCCATTTTGCCTTATATGTTCAAAATAAATCATTAAATCCTTAATTTTGTATGACTGTTAACTTAGTACATGTTAATTTAGTATACTTCTCACAAACACATAAATACATTAGTTTCATATCTACAAAGGCCATACAGTGCTTTAATATGATTTTAACTAACTCTCCTGGTAGTAAGATAAACCCAGAGCACTAACGAATGGAACCACTGAGCTCCTACTGGGACAGATATGAAGTACAATCCTGCACCCCTAACAATTCAACAACTGTCTTTTTTCTGAGGACTTTACTGTAAATGGAACCTCATTCTGTCCTTTAGCAGGTTTGATCAGTATTTCTCAAACTTGCAAGTCAGTATCATAATCCATGTTCCTGCCAAGAACTGTTCTGCATCTCTAACAAATGATATTTGGTATTGGGTAAAATGATATTTGTTTCCCAACAGGTGACACCGTGTGTGATGAAGAACACATACTAAATCAAGAGGCTTATTAACCAATAATACTCCAAAAGTTCAATACTTAGTATATATACTCACAGGAGTGATAACAGGTACATCAGTGTCTTCTACATCCATGGGCTCTTCCTTTATACGTACTGGCAGTTGTGAGGCTAACGACAGGTCATCAAGTTTTGATGTTACTAGAAGAAAAAAATACTGATCATGTGAAAACAAAGGAATGAACAGATCTGCTAGACAATGATAACTTATCATATGACAAACCTTGATGAAAATTTGCTGAAGCAAATCTACTGCATAAGTACAGAAACCAGAAACAATAATACACGCTGTAATAATAATATTTATATTATAAATTTGAACAGCAAGATTCATTTCTCATTGCAAATACAGTCCGACCTTGAAAATCCAGCATTCCATTGTCCAGGAATTCCCATGGCCCAGGATGTTTTTGATTCAGCTGCCATTAGTTCTTAAGCGGCTACAAGGGGGGTGCCACACACTTCAGTTTTTGGGTTTTTTCGGATTTCAGAACTGAAGCTTGCTCCGTAAATACACAAGCACAGTTTATTTCCAACGAAAACATTCTGTGAAACTCAAAAATATACAGCATACAACAGAACCATAATTTGCATACAGGGTATACCTTCATGTATCTTCTGCTCTCGCATATCATGCGATCATTAAAATTTTGTCCAAAAACATGATTCCATCATATGCATAGTGTATAGTGCGAGATGTATTTTCAGTAGATTACACTATGCGAGGCTTTCTATGCCTGTCTTGGTTTCAGTAGATACCACTGATAATGCATATTACCTAAAGTTAACTTTTAATTAATAAGTAGGCCTAGAAACCAAAGTTCACTTGGTTAAATGCAAATCTTCATACATAAAATTGGGTTCACCAACAGTGTGACTTGTCTAAGAAATCAGCAATTACAGTACTGACATAAACAACTGTATCAAGAAACACGTCGTTTGCCAATGTCAGTTACCGTAACTAACACATTTACTAAGGGTTGCGTTACAGTTGTTGACTTATTAAAAATTTGCTAATTTTCAATGGTGACTTCCATAAATAAGAATAAAATAAATCTTTATTCATCCTTCATTCAATGGAAAGGAAAGTGTTAAGAAAGTATGCCACTAAATTTACAGTTGCACCTGTGGCTGAAGTAACAAATAATGTGCAGGCCACAAAACGTTTTGGTCAGGGCAAAAGCAACATCCAATAACGGCGAAATCACACCTTTACTTCAAATAACTTGCTGCATTTATAAATAAAGTAAGTTAACTTTTTAAACCCAGCTTTGATACTTTACGGAAAAAAACGAACCTCCGAAATGAGTTTCATTTAGCAACCCATGGCTGTGATGATGTCATTAACATGCAATCAGCTAATGATTTTAAGAATGTAAACATTATCAGAACACAAATGGTGCCTGAACACTATGTTCACAAATTACAAACATCTCTCTCTCTCTCTCTCTCTCTCTCTCTCATCCTAATGAATGACAGTGATGACAGTGATTATTCATAAGCTTTGTTCTACTTTTGATAGCACAGAAATATATAAGTGGAATGAGCAGGCAAGATTTTGTTTACATAGGTGATTTCTGTGGTCTGGCTATGGCCTGGTCCCAAGGGAGCCAATTTAAAGAGGTCGGACTGTACTGTATTTTTTTCATGCATTCAATTTCAACAACATGCCTTGGTCAAAGAGAATATACAATACAGTATATTTAAGGTAATTTGCTTTTTTATGGCTGTTTTACCTTACAAAATACATATTACATTAATCTTTTAGATTTATTTTCTTCTGAAATAAAAATCTATAATTAATTGTATGTCTATATGGTACACTTTTTCTACATACTATATACAACAGCTGTTGTCTACCTCAGTGGGGACTTCTTCAGCTGTAACTAAGTTAAAGCTAAACTGAGGCAAAAACTTTTGTGTATCTAAACCAATACAAATATACAACTGTGGATTTTACAACTGTGGATTTTTACCTTCAGAAATTTGATATTTCCTTACGTTAATATGATTTCATTTACCTACTTACAAGCAATTATCTGTCATCTGCTTCAGAAATGTATACAAACACCATTCGTAGTCATGATGTCATATACTGGCTACAAATAATTAAAGAAAACCAGTAACATGTAACTTGATGAAATGTTAGTAAGTCGAGTCTGAATCAACTCCTCACTACTGTTGTTGTTGTTTATTATTATTATTTTTTTATTATTAATTATTATTAATTATTAATTATTATTAATTATTATTATTATTACAGGCAGTCCCCGGTTAATGGTGGGCCGAAAAAGGGATTTTGACAAAGGAAAAATCTATTTCTGGGGGAAGACCTGTGTCACCCAGTGAAATTGGTTCCAATTAGCACATTTCTAGGTATAAGACTGCTACATATACCAGAGAAAAAAGCTATCTAGAATGCTGGAGTTACTACCTCCAGTTCGCACATCTTAAATAGATGTCGATATACACAAGGGGTGAGCTATTACCACTACCACAGGCCTTCGTCCAACAGACTTCTCAATTCTCAAAGTCCCACATTAAATTGCTGATTTCTGCTTATCGGCACCGATAATTGGGTACTGGCGCCAATACATACTTAAAGGGGCAACAATAACCGAAAATTGGCCCTTTTCGGTGCTGATAAGCCCGAAAATCGCCGAAAAAGTGCCGGAAACCGCCGATTTTCAGTTAGTGGCGATTTTCAGTTACATCACACCCCCAGAACGGAACCCCCGCTGATAACCAGGGACTGCCTGTATTATTATTATTATTATTATTATTATTATTATTATTATATTAAGATGAACCCAACTAAAAGGAATAAGTCTACTAAGGCCAATGACTTGAAATTCAAGCTTCCAAAGAACATGGTGTTCATTTGAAATAAATTAGAAGATAATAAGCAATAAAGAATAGAAATACATTAAGTATGAGGTGTTTCTTTTAAGGTAGTAATACGTTGCATCTTCACTTCAACTTTTGAGGTTCTGATTTCACAACATCCTCATGTAGACTTGTTTCACAGTCCCATGGTATGAGGAATAAAAGATATTGGAACTAAGAAAGCGGATCAGGCATCAATTGTGATAGCAAAAGTTCTCTGTTAAAATACAACTTGTGAAAAATTGACAAACACTGATGGTCCAAGTCATAAATGTTAACGTTAGGAAACAGGAACCTACTACTACACACCAATCTATCTAGAAGAGATAAATCTTTGGCAGAAATAAACGTCTGCACCAGAGAACAGTACACAAATAAAGGAAGGGCAAATGACCTAAAACAGGTTGCATTGATTTCATTATTATTATTAGATGCTAGATGCCAAAGACCAGGTTGTTAGCCTAAACAAAAACAGGCATTCTTTCCAATTCATGGCAGCAGAAGACTGAGTTGCATAATTTACTTCTGATAACTGTGCTGAATTTATCTTTCACAAAGTTAACTTTCTGAACTACTTTTTACACAATCTACAAAATTACAGATTTTTAAACTGTCATACTTGAATTAATAAGTCCTATCAATTAAATCTAGTCTTCTCTAACATACCTCTATCAAATCTTTATGAACACTATTTGTATTCATAGGCCCTTTATTGCATATCTCAATATAGGAAATTTTCTTCTGAATGAGAGAGAGAGAGAGAGAGAGAGAGAGAGAGAGAGAGAGAGAGAGAGAGAGAGAGAGAGAGAGAGAGAGAGAGAGAGAGAGAGAGAGAGAGCTCTGACTTCCTTGCATTCATGTTATGACTCCCCCCAATGCATTTTTTTTTTATACGACAACAGTCTCAGGCCAATTTTTGCAAGTTAAATTCCAATCTAGAGTTAGGGGGAATCTTTTCAAATCAAATTTTTTTCAGTGGATTCCAAATCCTCAAGCAGGCTTCCATTTATTATGCTTGAATTTACACTTTCATAAATGTGATGTGCTTCCCCTTTAAATTCCCTAATAACACTTCCCATCCATTCTTTCAACTATCTAATTAAAACTTATCACCCATTTTTTATTATCATAATAAAAAAACTTTATTTGCTTGCATGTAAAATATATGGAGAAATTTTGCATTTCAGATCCAAATTTGATCAACACAAAGATAAAACCAAGAAGGCAACATGTGTGTATCTCTAAATGGCAGGGTCTGGGCCTTAAAATGTATTGATTTTGATATGCCTGCTCTAAAATAAACTACCCAATAAGTGCATAAATTTTAATTTGCTAGCACTGTGAAGGCTAAATCATGTTCAATAGGCTACTGTCACTAATCACATCAGAGACTCCCACCATAAAGTTCTGAATTTCTTAGGAGTGGCAATGAACAGACGGTGACAACTTTATGTGATCACAAAATTGCTCCAGCTTTGGAGAAAACCAGCAAAAAATAAAAAAAAATAAAAAGACCTTCCTTACCAGATGCCTGAGATTCCATTGGCACGTCATTTTCATCTAGCTTTTGAGTGTCGGCATCCATCTCTGAGGGATTCTGATCACTGGCTTCTTTCTCTTCTGAAACTGCCTTTTCACCATCCTCCATTCCACTACTTTCCTCCTCTTTTTTTTCTTCAGGCTCTTCTTTTTCAGCAGCTTCTTTTTCTGCTTCCAACTTTGCTGCTTCCTCAGCCTTAAGAACACAAATAAATTACCAAATACAAAAGTAACTTTATTTCATCAGTAACAGATAGTTGTTATTTCAAATAAAATTTCTCTGCATCAACTCAAATTTCAAACAATAAAACATTCAAACTGAATGCATTGGAATGTGAAAAAAAATTATAATTATGTAAAGGAGTATGGTCAACAGTCTTACCTCCTAAATTTTCATCAGAGAAAGCAGTGGAAGAAACCCATATATTAGTTCAAGCATCACCATTATATTAACAACTTGCTAATCATTACCATCAAATCATCAACTGAGGTGAAGGAATAGACATTACAACTGTATTGTTAAAGTACATTATGAATTAATAAAAGAAACATAAACTTTAGTTAAAACTTCAAATTGCATTATTTCAAAAGCTCTCAACTTTTTACTATTAAAACCATTTATAATCAAGCTTTACTGGAAAAAATATTATAAATACATCAACGACCACATATATTTGTAAGACTAACGTTTAATTACTTACAGTTAGAGACAAAGACAAATGAAGAAAAGGGAAGGAGCTAAGGCAAAGCAGTTAGGGTTAAAGGGACTAGGTAAAGAACCATGTCCTGCTTTAAATGTGCTGCATAAAGCACACAGCAAGGAGCTACCACCCAAATAGAAAAAACCACAGCATGCTATTCCAGGTAATTTACAATATTCATTCATACTACATGAACAGCTATACTAATCATTTTAGCACTGTATAAAGAAAAAGCTCTACATGCCCTCTGTTACTGCACCACCAACCCACTGTAGCTAACATGAACCTCAACAGGTTCATATAAGAACTAAAGTTAATATAGGTCAATTGGGCAAGTCTTTTTCATTTGCCAATAGACATCTTTCTAAAAACACAATTCCAAAATTTAAAATAACTAAGAAAGAGGGAAATTGGTTAATCCCCAAATACAAAAAAATCATGAATAAAAAAACACTCACCCTTAAATTATCCTGGTGACAAGCAGGATGGTAATTCAACCCATCAACTTGTACAGCATTTCGATATCTCCATTCTTCTGTCTCCTGATGGAAGAAGCAGTGGAACTTATCGTGACATGTTGGACACACCTCAAGAGAATAACTGCTGCCCTCTGGAACGCAGCCACTGGTTACAGGTACACTAGGCACTTCTTCCTCTGTCTCCATCATTTCCTCAGCAATTTCGTTCTCAAACATACTAGGCACTAGCAAAAAAAAAAAAAAAAAAAAAAAAAAAAATTCAAGTACTGTAAGACAGTATCAGTAATACTCTAAATACCTAATTGAGTTAACTTATTTTAAGCAGAGATTAATAGCACATGCAATCCCACGCCCTTAATTATTAATATCAGAATTGGTAAAATAGAAAAATAAAAGGGGAAGGTAAAGTAGTGAGCTGTTAATCAGCTCAGTGGTCTGGTAAAACTATGGTATACTTACTTACTTTAGCCTTGCAGAAAATGATATGTTAAATTCCAAATAGGCACAAAAAACTTCCCCTCTATACAGTTTATTTCACTTTCAGGAATTCACAAAATTTTCTCTCAATGAAAGCAGCCACTTTCAGAATATTATAAGAAATACATACCTCTCTCTTCAAGATCTTCTATTTCTTCATACTGCAACCAATCATCAATAGAGAAATAGAATTTACGAGTATTGGCTTTCTTTGTAGACTCCTGCTGTTTCTTGTTTTTTCTGAAGTGCCAATCAAGATGATGGGAGTACTGCACTGTCTGCTCTGGTGGATATCTCAGGCCACAAGATGAACACTGCATTCCTCTATAAACTGATTCTATAACCCATTTCCGACGTCTAGAAAAAAATCGAGACATTAAAAGACTTTTACATATACATAAAATGTGTAAATTAATTTTTCAAAAAGTTCCATTGTCAAAGTCAAAGAGACCTCTTCAGATTAGTAAATTTTTTACAACTTTAAGAACATTCATTATAATAAAGTGTAATTTACATTAATGGACAGCAACCTTTTAAATAAATCTGTACAACAATAACCTATAAATGTATCTAAGACTGCAAAAGGAAAAAGAAAAAATGATACACTTATATTTCAATTTTCTTACAGAATGTCAACATTTAGACAAGGCTTCTGCTTTATTTTCCAATCACCATTTTTATGCAATCTGATAGCCACTTTATCAAACATAAAACATATCTTTATACGATAATATATAAGTGAATTTGAATACTACAAGTCTTATTCATTCAACCCTGAAACTCCCTTCAGGCATAACAGTTTTGACTAAAGGAATAATACTTACTTTCGCAAGTTTTCAGAGCGAAATACCATCGCAATAGGTATATTTTCATCCGCCTCTCTTTCTTTTTCTTCCTCTTCCTCCTCTTTCTTCTTCTTTTCTTCTTTATCCTTGTTATTTGAATCATTACCAATCATTCCCAAACGTTTCAAATTAGCAAGAAGCGACTCTAATGGTATGGCTGATACTGGGGGAGGGGGAGGTTTGCTGACACTTGGAGGTAATTCAGTGGTAGTGTATGAACCATAACTAGCTTGAGGCACCAATGGTCCAGGAATAGGCGGTGGTGGTTGGTTGATAAAATGATATAATGGTGGCACAGGTGGTGGACCTTGAAGAGGCACTGCGGGATTTGCTTGAGGTTGCGTAGTCGGTTGCTCAAGAGACACTGGTGTATTTTGTACAAGTCCTTGTGAGGTAGGGACCTGTACATCTTGGGGTGGTGGTGGAATGGGTCCTGGAACAGGACCAGGCACTGTAGTTGGTGGATGCAATCCTGGGAAAACTGAGCCTGGGTGACTAGGAGAGCCTTTGTGTGATGGGTCTTTCAGCGTGGGTGGCTGAGGAGGACCATGTATTACTGGTCTTTGTATAGGTGGACCTCGTGGAGCTGACCCTGGTGGCATTGGTCCCTGAGGTACTGGACCTTGAGGTCGAATACTAGGTATTGAACCTGGAGAACCCTGATGAGGTCTATCAAATGGTTGTGGCAGTTGCCCAGAGGGCAGCATGGGTGGTACACTCACAGCTGTGTCTGGAACTCTTGGTGCACTTAGTACTTCTCCCTCCATACCTCTGATGGCCACTTGCCCTGGGATAATACCATGAGGTAAATTACCAAAGCTAAGAAAACGTCTAAAACCCCGCACACAAATACTGATAGGCAACCCTCCAAACTCAACGGGAAATTTCTGGTTGTTAATTGTGACAGCTTTAAGCGCATCAACGAACTTAATAACAAACGCTCTTCCATCAATACTAAATCTTTGAGGTCTTGCATCTAAAAACAGTGTGACAAACTTAGTAGCTTGAATTACTAGCTGTATCATCCCTGCAACAAACTCAGTATTCCTGATTGGTCCTATATTAACATTTGGAGGTTTGCCTTCTAAGGCTATGGTATGAGGGTTACCATCAAAATGCACTGTGACAGGTTCACCACCTATGAGACAATGGTAGCCAATGTCATCCAGTAATATTTCTTGTGATGGAGGACCCAATCTTACACGATGTTTCTTTCCAATATATGTGAATTCTTTATAGTCCTCTCCAATCCGAAGATTCATTCGATATTGTCCTCCATCAAAAACCACAGTAACTTGTCCATCACCAAACGTAAGAATACGAGGGTCATCCCATTCCATGAAAACTACAGCTGTTTGTCCATACGTACGCACTTCACGTTTCACTCCATCAATCTCAATCTTCCTTGTAACATTGTCTCTATCAACTGTCTGTAAGTACTCATCCGACAGGAATGGGAGTTCTGGCTCTCCAGTCCATTCATCCTCCAATATTTCCCCTTGAGCCCAACCACGACCACCCTTCACATGACCCCTCCCTCTTCTACCTCTTCCTCTTCCACCCCTTCCCCAGCCTTCTTCATTTTCAAGAATTGGTCCTCCTCTGCCATTACCACCACCTCTTCCTCCCATCATGACCCCTCTAGGGCCCATAGGCATGTCACTTCTCACAAAACCTCCTCGGCCTCCTCGTCCAAGATTATCACTATTTGGATGACCTCGACCAACACCACCTGGACCTCCTTGTCCACCTGTACTTGGTCTATGCCCACTCTGAGGACCACCAGGTCTAGTGGGTGGTAATCCAGGGTGCCCACCTGGAGGTCCATTAGAATGACTGCTTGGGGGAGGCCCAACTGGGTGTCCAGGGTGTGGTGGCATACCACTGGGGTGCCCATTAGCAGACCCTGTTATAGGAGTACCCTGGGGTCCACCACTAGCAATAGGAACTCCAGTGCTACCTGGAGGTGGTCTACCAGGTCCACTGGAAGGAATATTTGATTGAACAAATGGATCACTCGGATCATCACCTCCTGGTACATTCTCAGAACCTGCCAAAAACAAATGCTGTTAATAACAAAATATAAACCCTACTGTGAACCAAGGCCTTCAGAACTTCATAAATCATCTTTAAATTGGTATAAGGTATAAATTACTTCAGCAAAAACTACCAATGCTACAAATGTTAAATGAGTACTATAGTGAAGATAAACTCAGTACATTTAGATGCACAAATTAAATTGAAGATGTGAACTACTGTATTGCATCAGGATAATATTACATGACAAACATATATTGTAGTACAATTAATTTCAATATATTAAATTATTAGTGAATTAGATAAAAATCGTAATAACAGATTATTCAAGAATCACTAAAGAGTGCCTCAGAACAATTTCATAGAGGAAAATGTAAAGAGCCAAAATATGCTATTTTCTATCCATTCAAACTGCAAAATTATTTGAATTTCAATTAAAATTCTTCATAAGTCATCCTTGATCTATTTGAATGAATCATACATTTCTGTTTATGCAATGTCTTTTGAATCCAAAAAGACAATATCCACACTAACCTAAAAACTTTACATTTTATACATTATATAATTTAGCATTTTATAGATAACCAGATTCTAAAGAAAATTTCTATTTGGTTACTATTTTGAACATAAGTTTTATAAATGGATTACTGAAGCCTTTACTGATTCAGAAATACTCAACTTACTTTATTTTACCTTAATTGTTTCAGTTCATATTATTCTGAAAGCAAGGTAATGGCTCTACTTACATACATTTAAATTGTTCTTCCTATTTAGCCATCCAACTAGTCCAACAATACCTTGCTTAAACTTTTGTCTGTCATATAAATACAAATACCGTATCTGGTGGCATACAAGACGCATGGGCACATATGACTTACTCCCACTTCAGCGGTGCATATTCAGGAAAAAAGTTCTTAGTGTTCTGGTTTATGATCCCTTATCCGAAATTCAAAAAACCAAAAAGCACAAAAACTGGAATCTTTTTTTGTGGAGAGTAGAGCATCAGCCATAAGGTTCGTTTGACCCACCACCAGCTGAATTAAGCCACCTAAAGTACTTGGGTGTGATATGGGGTGAGGCTTGTATGCTACCAAAATTTGCTTAAGAACTGTTGGCTCCGGTTCCACTGTTTCCCTAACAATATCCATTTGCCAACAGTTCGAGATTGTGGCGACCACATCCCAGGTATCTGATTGCCTCCCAGGCATGCTCCCCAGTCTGTCACTGAAATGTCTGAAAACAAGGTGAGGTCTGGGTTCATTACCCCTAGGGATGAACCTGTCCCCAGCTTGTGATGATCCTTCCACCATGCTAATGTCGCCTGAAGACTTAATGGGACCGAACTGACACTAAATAGGAGTCTGGCAGAGATTTCTTGTCCCAAGTTGCTCTCAAACAATGCTGAATTGGTCGCATCCTGAGCCAAATTTTTCCAGAGATGCCATGTGTCCCAACAGAGACAGCCATTGTCCTGCAGGAAGCTTCCTTAAGGGTTGAAATTCTCATGGAAGTGATAAGGAAAAATTGTGTATTTGTTTCTCAGATGGAAAAGCCTGACAACTGCAAGAGTCTATCCTCACCCCTAGATAGAGAATGGATTAAGTTGGAATCAGAGCAGACTTCTGAAAATTTATCATGATGCCCAGCGATTGAGCCAGGCAAAGTAACAGATCCTTGGCCCTCAGAATTCAGTTGAAAGAGTTGGCCAACATTAGCCAGTCATCTAAATAGAGCAGAATATTCCCACTCCTAAAAGGTAACACCATTCCACTACTGGCACTAAAATCCTCGAGAATACCTCAGGTGCTGTACACAGGCCGAAGCAAAGAGCCCTGAATTGACATACCTTCCCTGCAAACAAAAATCACAGGAAAATGTGTGCTTGAGGATTTATTGGAATGTGGAAATAAGCGTCCTGCATGTCCACTGATATCATCCAGTCGTTCTTCTGATTTGCCATTAGCACTGTGCTGGATAATTCCATGGGGCAAGGGAATAGACGAATGAATGTGCTGAGTTTTGACACATTTAGCACTGGGCACCACACTACAAACGCCTTTGGCACCAGAAAAGTCGGCTGTAAAATCCTGGACAGTTTTCTGACACTTGCTCTACCGCCTTCTTCCCTAACAATGATACCACCTCTTTCTGACGTACAAGAAGCTTTTCCCGCTGATGAAGATACGACGGAAAAGCAATTGGAGACGATGTCAGGGGGGGGAGATAAAAAAGGAATTACATAGCCTTCCTTCAGTACCTCCACCACCCTATGTTCTGCTCCTAAGTCTCTCCAAACATGCCAGAAGGCCTGCAGTTGGCCACCTACTGGAACCTTAGGGTTGAAAGCTTCATTTCTATTTAAAAACCTTAGCAGCTTTGCTTTTCCCAAAGCCTGATGTGGACCTATGAAAGGTCTTGGCTGCCAAAGACGAGTCCTGAGACAAGGAGGATCGAATCTTGACTGGAGGGCCAGAAGGATGAGAAGGAGCAGGCCTTTTCATGACTGCCTTAAAAGATTGTCTGATAAACTCCCTACTTTCCTGTATGGAAATACCCTCCCTTATAAATAGAGACAGATTAAGAAGGAGAAACCAAAATTGCCGCCATCTTTTGAGTGGGAGAGCTTTAGAAAAAAGATAAGAGCACAGTTGTTCTCTCTCCTGGATAAGAGCACAATTGTTCTCTCTTCTGCAAGACCCAGCTAGAGAAAACAAAAGACTACTCGCCTGCCGCATCTGACATAGCCTTGTCCAGGCAAGTCAAAAATTTTAATGACTCCTCCCAAGCTACCTATACCAGCTGGTGCCAGAAAGTCCTTAAGTTGACACAGGGAGGGAGCAATTGTACTAAGCAAAAGCTCAGCAAATAATAAGACCTCAATAATTCTCAGCAAAAACTTGGACAAAGCCTCTGCCTCTGCATTAGACCAAAGCAACTTGCCTATCTCAAGAGCACGTCTCTTTATAGGATCGAGACAAGCAAAGAAATCAGAATCGTCGACCGAAGATGGTTTAAGCGCCGGTTCCGTGCCTGTGTCATAAGAAGCAGCTCCCCGCAACTTCAAAAAACCGGGACGACTAGAGCTGGCAGACTTGAAGGAAGCTTTGTGAGCCAGAATATGAGATATTTCATCAAAACACGCTCTAACTGAAGGAAAAAGCTTAGGCTTCTTCAAAGAAACTGGCGCCATAATACTAGAAGACAACAGAGACATAGTCTCTAAAGAACTTCTTTCCCCCAACAAATGAGAATATAGCGAAGCGCAACACTCCAGCGAATGTCTAAAGACCAAAGGAGACTCTTCTGACACAAACTCCTCTTCCACCTGTTGAGGAGTCAGGGACAGCAGCCAACTCCTCGCAATGAAACTCCGACTCGATGGAAGGGGAGTGTAGGAAAAGTAGTCTGCAACACTCCACCTGTGGTGAGACAAGCCAGCAAAGCAGAAGATGAAGCGCTACCATGTGTCAAAGAAAACGGGAAATGTTGAGAAGAGGGAGGAGGAGAAGCATCCGTGACACCTAACTCCCCCACCTCATTCGACCAGCTTAAGAACATTCCCAGACGACAGCTTTAGAAAATAAAGCAGCTAGAATAGCATCTAGCTAGGAAACAGCAGTATAATCTGTAACCATGCGATGGGAAAAAGAAACATTAACCGAGTCACAAGACTCTCCAATAGCCAAAGAGACAGCCTCTAAAAAACAAGCAGGTGCATTTCAAAGAGACAGAGGAATAGCAGAGAAAGTTTTAGAATAAGAAGTAGAAGTAGGCAATATAGGTTAACAATTGATGCAGTCAACATAACAGAGTCAGAACTCACTATAAGCATATTATTAATAACATCTATACCTACATTCTTATTCTCATCAGTGCTAACAACCTCACTGCTAGCTATCGATCATGGCAAGTGTCTTATCTGCCATCAGATACGGAACTCTGGGTGACCCTTGTGCCAACAAAAGTGACTCAATAGTCTCATGAGATATTTATAAAAATTATCTTTATCCCTTACCAGGCATTTGTGGTTGAGGTGTTCTCATAAGGTGTCTATCACGATCCCGGGCTTGTTGGATCTTGTCTTGTTCCATCAATGTAACAACTGTAGTAAGCATTTGATTGTACTGAGCCATGTTGATCTCCCCTCGCTTCCTTTGGTCCTCTGCTTGATTCAGTATGACCTATTTTTTTGTTTTAAGTGGGAATAATAATCAAATTTACAGTATAACAATCAAATTTACAGTAATAAGTTCAAATTTACAGTATTAAATCAAATTGTTTTAAGTTTATAGTTACGTCAGTAAACCGTTCTGTATACTTATTCCTGGCAACCTAACATTTAATTATATGTATTTAGAAGTTATCAAAAAATCACGAAAAAATATTCAGGGCAATAAATTAAACATTCGGAAAAGAAGAAAATAACCTAACAAAATAGTCACACTCTTTATACTACAAATTTTTAAAATTTGGTTACGAATGCATTACCGAGCAAGTAAAAAAATCGCCATATCTGAGCTAACCTTATAATTCTCTCTCGCAGTTTCCACCCTCCTTGGGTACTCCAGATCTTCTACTTCTTCATCATAGAGTTGACGTCTCCCTTCTGCAAGCATACAGTATTGAAAGTTTTTTGAAAGTGTATCACTACCATCATCATATTTATCAACATCCACATATTGTATCTATAATGAACTGAAAAATAGCTTGTAGGAAGAAAAGGCATTATTCACAATCACTTATCAACATCAATAAATGCTTCTCATATTAAGTAAATTTCAGTGCACAATATTCTGTAAAATTCTTTAGGCACACAATAAAATAATAATATACTGTATAATGACCTAATTCTTTAATTTTCAACTGTTATGAAAAGGCACTAACTTCAGTCTCTTGTATAATTAACCTAGCCCCATAGCCACACAGGTTTGATACTGATAAATTATGCACTTGAGCAAGTACTGAAACTCTGATAAAACAATGCATACTGTAATCCACTCACCAACAAAATGTAACACCAACTTAATTATGATTCAGATATACATTTCATGATTTGCTTGAATGTTACATAAAATCTGATTAATATATGCTTACATATTTAATGACTAACATGGATATCTTAAAATCATCTGAATTATAAATTTCAAAAAAGTTCATTTAAGTTCACATACATTTCTCCTCTGTTATGCAGTAAAATTATTAATAAGAAATAATTATCTATAACACAGCCTTTTTGACGATAAACTAGCGCCTCAACTTAACAGACACTTTGGGGGTCTGGACTCTCTGGTAAGTTACAAAGTCTGTTAAGTAGCAAAGAGCCTATATCATAGCCTGCACTTTAAAATTTCCGCGATATCTTACAATTCCACATAATTCCTATACAAAACTAGCCTTTAATTTACTCCTAAAGAAAACTAACCTGTAATTTACACTTAACATTTAATTTAAGAGATATATTGTACTTATTTTTTACTTATGAGAGGTTATAAATCTGAGTTTCTTGCAGAGCTAACCTATGCCATATCATAATAAAAATAGTAATAAATATAAGCATAAAGATATATTAGGAACAGTATGAAAAGTAAAATCTTAAGCAAGGAGAAATGGATTTCTTTTCTTAATAATTCAGAGGCAAAAATAACAGCATAATATAATACTAACCAACAGATGGTCGTTTCTTCTCAGTCTTGAAAGGAAAATTTATATCTCTTATTCGTAATGGAAAACCATGCTGCTGGGCCTCACTTAATTCCAACTCTTCAGCTTCAAGAGAAATACTTCTTTCAGACTCTGGAAAAATTAATGACTATGCTGAGATACCACATATAGGAACCAAAAATATTTGCAAAAATCTATGGGCAACCTTGTACCTATAGTGCAACTAAGGTAATGTAAAGTACTCCAGCCTATAAACTTGGAAAACCCCATTCCATGCCCATGTGTTTCATATAAAGGATCACAAACCTGTACAAGCATCTGAAGGTGGAACTGGGAGAAAACCCCAAAGGTACACTAAAAAGTAATAGTTATAGAGGTAGAACAAGACTCCAGAAAGGAAGCACTGACTGCAATGTAGCTGGAATTGCAGGGACTCTGCAAGGCACACTGTAAGTGGTATCACCCTATGGGATACTAAACATGTAATATCTCCATAATCATACGAGTCCAATCCTTTACCAGTCTTATAATCAAAGAGTCATGCAAGTTCAATATAAAAGGTTCGTGCAAAAAAAAGTGCCCATTTGAAACCACTTCTTCAGAAAATTAAATCCATGATAACATGTATCAAAAAGATTCATGTGTGACACTTGGAACAAAAAAATAGCAATTATCTTCAATCATGAATAAGAAATTTTTAACCAAATGCCTAAATTTCTTAAATGTTAGGGGCTTCTAAAAAACCAAAAGAACAAAATTGCAAAAAATATCACCTGACTTCCAGTTAAAGTCATTCAGCAAAACAATAAAACAACAGCTTCAAACACTGACCTGATATACTAGCTTGACGCATGTACTCCTTAAACTCTGGATTCTTCTCTCTGAATTTCTCCCACGAAGCTGCATGTGGACTATTAAAACTTGGTTTTCTCATTCGATTTTCTGCATTTCGCGCAGGAGTATTCATTGAATCTGGAGGGCCCATGTCTCCTTTGAGATCTTGATTATCTGGAGAGTTTATACAAGCCAATGGGTCTCTTGGATCTCTACTGCTAACATCTCTGCTGCCTGATGTTCGTTCATCTTGGTCTTTTCCACCAAAAGTTGGCGGTACAACAGGAGGAATGTTGGGCGGTGGAATCTGCATAGGTCGTGGAAGTATCTGACGATAGTCAACATCTTGGTTGCTGAATAGTCTGAAAAGCATAGAGAAATTATAAACTTCTGAAAACCATAAACTTATAATACATCATATCCCTGAAATATCCTTAGAATCACCATTCTTTACAGCATAACGTACAGTGCAAGCCTCAATACCCTGTGTTGTTGATAGAAATCAAATACATCTAACTTCTAAATCACCTAGTACAACATTTTTCATACTCTATTTTGCATTTACAATGCATTACTAATTATTTGACCATTCTGTGAATGTAAGTCCTGGATGCTACATAGTACAGTAAAATAAACAGAGCAATCAGTAACGCATGCAGATTCAGATACCTAGCAGCAATCATAGTCAGAATCTGTGCATCCATTGTGGTTAGCACTAAAATTCATCCATCTGCAAGTGTTACTACCTGGCACTTTTTTCTATGTTTAAGTCTGTGGTTTCTTTAAATCCTTCATATTTTGTCTATTTTGCAAGCACAAACAGATGACTAGCATATATCCCTTCCGTTCAGAAACAAAGGGATAGTACCAATTTAAGGGTGTAGAAATAACAATGAACTACCACGTGGTTTTCTCTGGTCTGATGTAATTTCTATGAATTTTTGTATGTATGCCTTCTTATTTGTTCAGAAAAAAAATAAAGCTCATATGCTTCAATTCTAGCTCTAGATTTGCAACAGCTGCATTCCCTATACTTTTGGGAAGTTCCAATGTAGGCATACCTTGCTAATTAGTGAGAGAGGCTAGTTATTTTCCTTCATGTTTTAATAATTAAGGCTGTCCTGTTTAATTAACTGATCAGTAAACCTGTTAATCTTTCTGCCATCTGTTGTGCTTCCTTAATCAAAATCCTACTAAACACCTTTCTTAAAGGCTGTCCTGTTTAATTAACTGATCAGTAAACCTGTTAATCTTTCTGCCATCTGTTGTGCTTCCTTAATCAAAATCCTACTAAACACCTTTCTTAATCATTTCACATTTAATTTTCTGAATGCACAAGCTGTAACTGCTGTCCTTTCTTTGACTCCTTCCTTCCATAACAATGTTGAAAAGCCCTGTCTCATACCAACTTTTATACCATGACAGGCATTATCTAACCTACATGTTCTACCACACTTCACTTCCATCATAAAAACTTTTAACACCTTTTAACACTTCCATCATAAAAAGTTTTAACACCTTTTAACAACTTACCTCCTATACCACATACCAACAACCCTAACACTATGTCTATAATTTCTAACAATCCTTTTCTAGGTCCATGAATGACATTCAAACTACTCACATAATTGTTTTATAACAAACACATCCTCTTCACTATCTATCAGTCTTCCTGTCACCTGTCTATCTTCCTCAATCAAAATCCTATCGCAAACCTTCCTTGTTAAACTATACAACATCAGGACCTTATAATTCTTACTATTACTGCTATCATTTTTACATTCATACCAAGGAGGAATGATTATTCTCCCCAACCCTTCAGAATCTCTCTCTCATTCAAATTCACACTGCAAATCCTGGCCAGCCATTCAATCACACAATCACAGCATTCCCAAGTACCACCCTAGTAAATCCACCAACTCCTACTGTGTTGTCAACCTGTGTCTTCAACAGTCACTTCAACAAGCATTCTTAAAGTTACTCTAACCTAGCGAATTCTTGCATCATTTAGCAATGCCTCTTCCGCTATCTACAAATCTTCAAAATACTCACAATGTTGACCCAGACAGCACCTCTCCATTTCCATTTTTATTCTAAGATCCATGTATTCAAAGACCTTTTTCTTTATGTACTGTAGAATATGACTTCAAGTTCTTCTACACAGCTCAACTGGGTGTTAATGGAAGTGGGAAAACTGATTAATTTTCTGGTTGGCAGCTATGACTCGGTATGCCCAATGACAGTGATGTGCTAGGACAAAAGGCCTAAATGAATCAAAAGGAAAACTAAGCCACTTGCGTCAAGCGAGGGATGACTACACAGATTCAGAAACTGGTATAATCTGAAGAATATAACAATTTCCAGAGAGGCAGCACAGCCACTTTTCCAACAAGTTATTAAATATGACATAACTGGCCTGTTTAGGAAAAGACGTTTGCAAAAAAACCTATATCTACAAATAATACAAAACACGTGCCAGGCCTTAAAGCACTGAAGGACAAATTAATGCTGTACTGTGTAGCAATGTGAATGGCATATGATAAAGCCTGGTGTTGCTCTGTCATAAATGAAAAGAAATACTCTCTACTGGTCTTCAGGCTACAAAACGTAAAGGTACCAAATTGATTCACCAATGCCTCATCCCACCAGTGAAAAAGGATTTGGCAGAGGAAAAGTTGACTTTTGGGGATTTATAAGTAACAGACAAAGCATCTAGCCATCCTCAGTTGATTAGCACCAAAACTGACCTTACTGTTTCAGACAATTAACCAGGGTATCACTACATCAGTCACACCTCATGTAATCAGCAGGTATTCACGATGATTTGAACAGTAATTGATACTGACCCTGATTATTTAAATCACTGACTGCTGGAAAAATTCACCAATGCTGAAACTAAAATCTTAATCATAGGAGAAATGGGTGAATAAAAGCCAGAAACGGGAAATGAATGCTTCAAGAATTTGTGGAAAACATGTTGCATGACTACAGAGGCTTTCCATGCATTTACTGATGTAAGATAACCAGAACAGCACAAGTTGGTGGTGAGGTATCTGTCTACATGTTAAGAGCAAGAGGTGGATGATCACATCACAGAACACAAAGTTGGAAATATAAGGAGCTGGACAACCTTTCAAGTCACACACAAAAATAGGACAAAACCGAAGATAAACTAAGTAATCAAACACTTGAAGAGATGGCAAAGTATTTCAGATGACACCAAATGCAACAAAGATAATGGCTTATGATTATGTAATGGAATGCAACACTTGCTTAAGTGTCTGATAGCAGATGCATTGAAACCTTTCCAGCATATACGTGATACACAAAAAAGCTAAAGCAACAACTACCTATCACAAAGTATCTGTGATCCTTATGATAGTCTGTCATGAAGAACTTTCCAGAACTAACATCACAATGGCTACAACATCACCCCTCTCTATTCATTAATCGTAGACACTGTAAAGTATCATATCATGGACCAAGGTAACTAGAACCCAGAATGAAGACACTGGTGAGCACCTACAGAGGGTTCAAAGCTCAATAAGTACATCTTGCTATAGGTGGTGTTTGCTAGCTGCTATCACAATATTATAATTATGTTATATATTCATACAAGATCTCAGCAAGATTAATAAAATCTAGTATGCATATTTCACTGAAAATGGTTACTCATGATTGCAGGCTATACCCATAATACCATGTGTAAGTATAAAGCAGTTTTGGTACCAAAGACAAAGTAAAATATGTAGGTGATGTGCTTACAAAATAAAATGAATCTGATGACAATTAGATAATACTGGAAGCAACAAATCATCAAAATGGCAACAGTACCACTAACACTAATACTACTATTACATAAAACTGACAACCATGGAACACACTGAGAGAGAGAGAGAGAGAGAGAGAGAGAGAGAGAGAGAGAGAGAGAGAGAGAGAGAGAGAGAGAGAGAGAGAGAGAGAGAGAGAGAGTTCATGAACAGATGTGCAGTTCATTACAGCAATAAAGTTATAATACCCGTGAAACACAACTATATACAAATATAAGTTTTGCCTTTAGAAGAGAACATCTCATCACTTACAAAAACGACATTCCCTCAAGTTAGCTTTTCTTATCTTATACTAGGCATTTTGCATATCTGTATTAATGTTGAAAATATAAGTATTGTAGTGTTAAAACAAAAGATAGGAAAAGAAAGAAAGATGTTCAAGAAGACTAACTAAATTCAATAGCTTTGGACATGTTATAGATGGTGCGCAAATTTCTTAAATGTTCATTTCCCATGCCACGTAAATACCAATAGTAAAATAACAATAACTACACCTCTACTTAGTGGACTTTTGTACCTATCAGCTATAAGCCGAGTTTTCCCTCTGCTACCAATTTAGGTGTGATAAATTTTCAGATAAATCTTAAAGTGAGTGTCAAGTGAAAAGTACAGATTAGTTTAAGTTAGAACTTCGTGGAATTGCTGTTAATTATATCTACAAAATATTCAAGTGCAGGCCATAATATAGGGTCTTTGTACATTAACAGACTTTATCACTTATTAGAGAGCCAGACCCCCAAAGTGTCTTATGCTGAGGTGCTACTGTATATTACTGACATATATTAATACAACTAAAATTACGGAATCAAGAGAGAGAGAGAGTGTGCTTTTGTGATCAAACTTGTATGTACTGTAAACATAGTTGTTGATTATACTGGACATGTACCCAAATGGATTTGTAACCCATTTCTCAAGAAGGTCAGTCATAATTGGTCATCATAGCTTAAAAAATATTTTTTTAATCAAACTGTCATTTCTGGATCGGGGTCCCGTGTCACCCGGTGAAATAGTCCATTCAGCACTTATTTCTAGGTAATTCCGTTGCTAGATACCAGAGAAAGCTAAATGAAATGCTGGAGTTACTACCCCCAGAGCGAGCTCCACTAGATGGAGTCGTGTATGGAAAAGGGTGAACTACAAAACACGGAACCTTATCCTATTGAGATTCCCAATGTCAAAAGTCCCAACGAGAGAGGTGCCGATACAAGCCCATGCACTACTCGCGGACTGTATACAAGGCAACACTAGCCGCATTCCATGATAGCACCCACCTCACTAGAATGAAGTTTATCAAGGGAGGGAGAGAATGAAAAAACAGGGTGGGTCACCGGGTACACTGGCCCCTCTCCAGAAATAGATTTTTCCTTTGTCAAAATCCTTTTTCTGGATCGGGGTCCCGTGTCACCCGGTGAAATAGTAACAGAGAAATAAACATCATTCTTATGCTATTAAAGACTTAAATAGAAACATTGAAAACTAGGAGAATTCTACCCTGAACATAAGTAAGGTCCTCTAAGTTCATGTAATGAAAAAAATGTAAGTGGTCACCGTCTAAGATCATGAGCTTAGAATAGCACCTGAATAGGCTTGTATTAAGAAAATACTTCCTGCCTAATAGCAGACCCAATGACCAATCTAAGCTGGAGGAAAACAGAAATCTTAAAAGAAAACTCACCCAAGTCCCTGAGGAGGCTCTATGGTTTCCCTGGAAAGAAAGGTGCAAACACTAATGTTGGTGATGAAAAGAACAGGTGCAAATACAACAAGGTATTAGTACAGTATATGCAAAACAAAATAAACAAAAAAACCAAAAAGGTGCAAAAGGACACATGACATTGGTATTATCTAATTCATGTCAAAAATTTTAGTGAACATGTATTCTCAAATAAGTCAAAACACTTTTCACACCAAATTTCCACTGAAAGCTTGGCCCGATTTCTAAAATTCTGATAACACCATCTGAAATATGCCTTGACTTCCAACTTTAGAGTAACAGTAGCTAATACAATTATAACTGCAATTTAATGGTGAACCAACAAATTATTCTCAGACCTAAGTACATGCTCGCTAATTTTCTAGTCAGCAAGCTATTATTTTATTTGCACATAAATATGTGGGAGTAAGAAATCAAAAGTTTAATATTAATAAAAAACAGTAATTTTTTATTTACATTACATATCTGAAGAAAAAGTTCATGTTTATGTACTGACTACACTGTGAAAGCCAAGGAAAGAATTGGGTAAAATTGCTCTCAATTCTGTCCATTTTATTGTAACTAAACAGTAACTAACAAACGTATCCCCTATACGATCAATTCAAAATGTACCAAAAAACTTGACTGCTACATACAAACCCATCACTCATTGTAGCCCAACTTTGCAGTCAATGAACTGTCCCATTTACTCAGTCACTTTTTAATGAGAGTGGCAATGTATATGTAACTGCATAGTATTGGAAAGGAAAAATTGAGCTGTTAAAAATCTGAGACAGGCTGATACAGAACCATTAACCCATCTTACAGCTCCTGTAATTTGAATGAGCAATAGATTTGTGGCTGTGTCTAAACAGAGTTGTGTTTATGAAACAGCAATCCTGGTAAGCACGACCAGCTGGAAAAATTTTGTGACTTAAAACTGAGTTACTATGTCCAGTTTGATTCTCTTCAGTCTACTGCCACTAAGTGTTCCAGCTTCCATGAATACCTTGCTCTTTTTTTTTTATTTACAAAAAAGATCACTTGGGTGAGACATGTGAGTTTAGAAGTGGGACTCAGTATTTCACTGAAATAATTTATAATAATAACACAGGACTGAGTGGCTGGAGCAACTTGTTGACAACAAAGCTGGGTAACCAATAGCAGTGTGTCTGTTGTGAAACAAATATCAATTTTGCAAATGGTAATAAATTTACTGCAGAGAACTTGATGTCTTAAGCGATACTCCCCCTAAATTAATTTCCTTGTTTGGCATTAGAAGTAAATAACCATTTCATAGGAGGTAATAAATGGCTGCTTAGTTGCTTAAGGTGGATGTCTTAAGTGTTTCTGGAATAAAGTCTTCAACTACTGGACTGATTGCTTACTCAGGGTTGACACAGGTATTAGTAAGTGTTTTCAGTTATAGTATTTAGTGCTGGTAAATTATCAGGTATTAATAAGTGTTTTCAGTATGTATTTAGCGCTGGTAGGTTATCAAGTACTGATAAGTGTTTTCAGTATTAGTATTTAGTGCTGGTAGGTTATAAGTTTTTCAAAAATAGCTAATTGTGGTGTATCTCTAAAAGATTTCTTTCAGAATTTCAAAAAAGATAATTGATACTTAAGAACACTGTTAGTATTTGTAGAGGAATAGGCTGCACTTATAACCTATCTATCACAGGTTACAGTAGGTAAAGTTGGTAACAGAAGGTATTCACAAAATATGGCAACTGACATGGAGGGGAGGGAAGGGTTGGATGCCAAACCCATAATTATAAAATGGTGCAACTGTACTTGCCAAACTACATAAAGTACTGGGAATTAATCATTGTAAGTCCAGCCCAACAAGAACTGGACAGATAGTCTTCCCTAGAGTAAAAGCAGCAAGCAGCCAGAATCTACAAGAAAAACCCCAACAATAATAAATCACTAAAAAGCAATTATAATTTCAAGACACCTGTTTAATGTATAATTATGGAAGTGAAGGCATTTATAACCCTACAGATTATACACTGATCCACCGTCACTAGTACAGACTGAACACTTGAGTATTCTAGATAATGCAGATAACATAATGGAATGCCCATTTGGATACATAATGCAGGGTTCCATAATTCTGGGAAATATACATCACTGAATTAAGAATTTTCTAATAATTTCAATTGCATGATTATCTATTCTCATTATATCTAGTATTTCAGTCTAACAATGCTATAGAATGAACAAATAGGTTTTACAAAATAATGTACTTTATACAAAGTAAGAGCTCACACAATACAGCAGTTAACATTTCCTAAACACCATGTCAGTGACAACACCAGAAGACACATGTAGCAAATAAATACCCAACACTATGTACAATGCTGTAATTCCTCTTTGAATATGAAAGTGCCTTGAAATCTTTTGACTAATTACACACAATTGTAAATACAAACCAAAATGTTAAATATGATTAAGGGGGAATTACATTTAATTATGTCCTCTGCTCAAGAAATACTGACTTTTACAGATAACTAAGCTTGAATGTTCATTATCTTTTACCGTACAGAGATCAGAGCAATAACCAAAACTTTACAAATAAAAAATAAAAAATAACATGTTTATCAGAATTTACCATTCACTTCGTAGTAATAAAACAAAATTAAACCAACTACTCACTCTTCCATAATTTTGTCTTTCTTTGGAGGCGACACATTTTCATTAGATGATGACTGCCGCTTTGGTGGGGTGAACTGACGATAATCTGTGTCACTAATTACAGGAGGGCTACACACATCAGCCTTTTTTGCTGGAAATACCAAGACACATTTACAATTAGCTTACACTAATGCTTCGATGAGCTCATTTAAAAAGCAATTTTTTTTTAGAGAATTACAACCTATCCTTCGTAACCCCAGGATTATAGAGCCAGAGATTCTCATAATACAATTAACTCAAAATCAGCAAGTTGCACAATTTCTAAGTATGTCAACTGAGATTTGCGAATATAAACACAATAAAAGTTACCCATCCCTATATTCCAATAAGTAGCATAAGTGGGTTAGTGATTGCTGGGTACTCTCAAGGTTCTACAATCTACTGAGTTTTCAGCATTCTTTCCCTAGACATGACGAATGTTTACCTTATAATTACTATCACTGGCAATATGACTGAAGAGTAAAGATTACCAAGATATTCCAGATGAAAAATCACTTCCAAGAATTTTACAATTGTAAAATAATAAAATGATTTTCTTAACTCCAATCCAAACTGCAAAACTATTATGTAGATAAACAGTAGTGCAAGCTGATCACTAGTACCTTTCTTGCTGCCATGCTTCTGCTGAGACTGGTTTGGTACATTTCCAATGTAATGGTCACTATCATCAGTATCTTCTGAACCTGATGTTCGATCTCCACGTGACCGTTTCCCACTGCTGCTCTGCGAAGTGTTTTTTTCATCCGGGGAATCTTCTCGTACCTTATAATTACGCGCTCTGGTTTTTCTGATTTTAAATGGAGTCGAAGTTTCAGGTACTTCTGTTGGCTTAGGTTTTGGAGCACCTTCTTTATCCCGTGAGGATGATTTTGAAGATCGATTATCTCTTGATTCACTTTTCTGTGACTTTTTACGTTTGGAAGGTGACTCTTTTTTACTTTTCCCACTATCAGGTTTCTTTTCAGTTTCTTTATTAGAAACCCTAGGATCCCTTGAAGAAGTTAATGGCAGCTCTGATGGTTTTGGCTGTGTGTTAATACTAGTTGTAATAGTTTCAGCAGCTTTTAGCCGGGGGTCACGTGATGCTTCTGGTTTAAGCCTTGAGACGTCTGCCTTGATTCTAGGATCACGAGAGCTTTCAGGAGCTATCCTTGGATCCCTTGATGGCTTATCTTGTTTTATTCTTGGGTCCCGGGACGACTCTGTTCTAGGGTCACGCGAAGTCACGGGAACTGAAACAGCAGCTACGTGTGGAAGAACCTGTTGCATTCGTCGAGGGTCAACATGGATGGTTCCACTCACCTGCTGAGTACACAAAACCATGTTTTATTTAAATTTCTTGAACATTAGAAGTAATCCTGAATAACTTACAGAACTACCATTATATCAATTACAAAGTTCCAAAAGTCCTAAATAATATTTCATACAAACCATATGTATAATGTACATGTATTTGCATATCATGCAACCCTTTAAATTTTGTCTCCAATAGATAACTACATCAAGTAACCTGTGTTGTGCCAGTTCATTATCTGGTACATTATACTAGGCAGCTTACCAAACTTAGGGCATATAAAAAACTAGTTAAAAATATTAATGGGCAGTGTACTATTTATCTTGAAATGAAAATTTACCAGCCAAGGAGAACTTTTGAAATTATCAATGTGTCCTTTTATCTTCCAGTTTTGCAAATGTAATTAGATATCTCGTCCCTTAACTAAACTCTAATTATCTTTTGCTGCATCACTTATCTCCATTTCTGCTTTTCAGGTTGGAATTAGAATAGGTGAAGTTATTTCTTTCCACCAATCAAGGGATTAAAATGCTGAAATAATTTGAGTGCAGTATTCAATAAACCAACTTAAGATAAAAATCCTTTAGTACCATTCATCTTTGCATGTACAATATTATTTTAGTCTTAAGAAGAGTAAAATCAGGAAAAATCTTAGCTAACCTCTGTACCTCTACATCTTGCTGTATTTTCTTTCATAAAACTGGGCTGTACAGCCAGTATATTATTCATTTTGGTTGGTTGGACCTAGCCCCCCCCAACAAAATATGCCCCAAAAGAGGCAAAAATTTGTGCTGTAAAAAGCTAGTATCTTGTGGAGAGCTAGTCCATGTCCTTTAACTGCTGTACAGATACTTAATTCACTGCTGTGGTCAAGAGAGCCTCATTAGGATTTAGTGGAACATGTCCCTTCTGTCCACCCCTCACCTGGTATTCAAGCCTAGATTCTCATTTTGAGGTTAGAGCAAACCATTAACAGCTCATGAAAATGAAGTATGGATGTTGAATGCAAAGGAATAAATAAAAATACATATGCAATTTGCAATTTACATAGTATATGTAAACAGTACGAAGAATTCCAAGTTTGAAAATGGTTAGCATCGATGAGCAGATGGATTGCTGTCTTATGGTCCCTTGGTCATGTGCAAAAAATATGATAATTAATAGGTAGCAAAAGGTTCTAAGAATCCAAGAAAAACAATTATGCGTAAGACTGATCTCCTCGCTGGGAGTTCTGCTATCTATTAATGATTTCCCCTAATCATAAAAATAAAGCATCAGTTTTTCCTTCTGTATATTCAGATTAAGTACTTGTGGCATTTCTGGTATTGCATTCTGATTTGACAAAATTAGACCAAACAGTATAACAATAAAACTTTCACTCTCTATAATCAAGGTTACTAAACACAGTAACCTTTCATTATGACCATCCTGAAGACTATGATGACCAATCACATTTTTTATAGATGAAAATAACATTAGACCTCCTCTTGAATCTAAATCTTGATGTATTATTAGAACTCTTGAGTCCAGTCCATTCATTGAGAAACAAAAAAATAGAAGTAATAGAGTTGTCGTGGTTAGTGTTTAGGGGGTACCACTTTCACTATAACTAGTACAGCATACTGTGAGTGAAACTTAGGTGTCCTTTTGATCTGCAACAGCATTGCTTTTCATTTTCAACTTCACCAGTCTTGCCCCAATTTCCAGAATTCATTTGTGGGCCAATAATTTGTACCAACCATTAAATGAATAAAAAACTGTGACCCAAGTGGTCTGGTTACTTGAAGCAAATATTAGTCAAAATGAAGCAGACAGTCTCAGGCAAACACTGGGATTACAAGGCAACTGTACAGAATAAGATGGAACACCATACCTACCAGACAGAAATTTATGCACGTAAAATCAACATTCACTGGTTAATAACTGAAATCATGACACATTCTTCCATACCATACAATGACATTTTCCTCAACCATACAAGCAGTCTCCACAACCAGTGACTTGGTTAAATCAATTAAAAAAATATACAGCCCATCACAACACACTGACCATGGCCAGAAAATTTTTTTGGGCACAAAATACTTATGGATACAATTATGCAAATAAGTTAGCACAAGTAGTTACTCTACAAATAACTGATAAAGGATACTGTGCACTACATGTATTTAGCTGTAGCATTGGACACTGCAAAATAAGAGACAACTTATGAAAATGTAGCCAGCATTAAAAACTGCAAAACAAAACAATGTGTGCCAATTTCACTTGACCAGTTTTCTATACTCAACGCAAAACCAGAAAGCACTAGGAATGAAACCTGTTAAGATGTTCCACATAGCTATGTTACTTGCAAATAATTCTGATTAACACATTTCAGCCAACAGCAAACTTTGAAGAGAAAAAGGGTGTCTTACTCCAGTAATTTCTAATACTGTCTGTATAAGTATTTCACTGCCAACCTTAACGAAGTATTCGTAATCATCTTATTGTGTTCTTAGCTATATAAATAAAGATTTAATCAACAAGCAAATCATCAAGGGCTTTATGAGTATTTCAATTTTTTTGAGGTCTACTGAAAATATTTTTATATATTTATATATTAATTTCCAAGGAAGTCCTTATATATCTTGTAAAACCTTCACTGAGCAATAAAAATAATCTAAATAAATATGTACTGTAATAAAAAAATTCTAAAACATATGCCCAAGGGACAAAAGACACAACTACTGGACAAGAGTCACATCATAGCATCATTATAAAAAATAATTCTACAGCTGAATGAAGAGTAAAATGAGAGGGATGCAACAACAGATCTCTCATAAAACGCAAACAATTACTGAATTCCAAGAAGAAAATAATGAGAAGCAATGTGCAATTTCAGCTGTAAAACCTACAGACCCAGTACCTGAAGCTGATGTCTTTGTGTGTGTTACACCAAAATCCTGTCTTGAAACTGCCTATGATTTAAGAGGCCAAAACAAAGTCTACAACTCCAGAAGAGCTATTTTACACCTGAATAAGAATTTTGATGTACTACAGGCAAAAATAATGAGAAATGAAAACTGACACAATATCTTGTTTTCCTGCTTATTTGTCACAGCATAAATGCCTTTGAAACTGGAAATACACTTCTACAGTATGCCCATAAGGCACACTGTAGATGGTACAAATGATTCTTTGCAGTGTCCCTTCATCCAGCTGCATTGCTTTCTTCCTTTTACATTAACTCATTCCTTTTGGTCTCTTCTTACCTAGCCAAACATCTTCCTATTTTACCCATCTGTAATCAAGTCCCTTGGGCAAGCTGTGATAGCTTAGAAATTAACTAAGTGACCTCCTAACAAAAATTATAATACAGTAATATCAACTGAAAAAAATTGGCATTGATAAAACATACTTCAAAGAAAACAGCCGCCAAAAGTATGAAGATGAAGAAGGTATACAGCATACGAATAAAACTATACAGTATACTGTTTATGAATTAAATAATTCACACAAATATAGGAAATCATGCTGTTCTACAAAAAAAAAATAGGTTAAAACTGTTTTAAAGAAAAGATCTACCAATCATGACTTGCATGTGTTAGGTAATGACAAGTAAAAAGGAAACAAGTGTAAGGATGAAGAGGGTTTACACGGTATAAATTAAATTATTCATAGAGAAAAACTAAACCCACAAGTTTACAAAAAATAAAACTACCTTATGTTGAAGGAAAAACCACAGATTCTTCACCGATACAATGAGGAACTCTAGCGCATCTCCTTAGCAAGGGAAGCACGAGGATGACAATATATTCAAGTGTAAGTGTAAGAAGTTACATACATTTATTCAGGCATATATAAACCCACATTTCCCCCCAAAAAACCTTGATTGAACAAATGACCATATATCCTTACCTACAGCATGAATCTCTGAGCATAATGAGGTGTTTTGCAAGGGACCACTGAAGACAGAATAGGTCCTTAAGACCCGCAATTTAATTTTAATGTTATTTTTTATATACATAAAAAGAAAGTTGTTCTTAAAGCCAACACTCATCCATTCCTTACAATTTCATGATAACTAAGAAAATAAACACTTCAAGATTTTATAAAAAAAAAATTCATTCACTATATCATTTTCCTAAAAACATAAAAAAGGGGGATGGCCATCAAAACCAATTAATCCTTGCACGCCTGATGATTGTGTAATGGAGTAGGGGGTTGAAAAACAACAATACCTGATATCAATTTTGTAAAATGTACCACGTGATGCCATGTTATGACTATTAGTTTAACTACATAACCTAGTCACAGATTTTCAAACTCTCACAAGGTTGGCCTGAAAGATTTTCCTAAATGAAGAAAAAAATTGGAGCAACATGAAGTTAAAATGTTGGACAGCTAAGCACCAGGCAAACAGTTGAAAATTGCAAGGCAGATCAAATGCAGCAAGAGCCAAAGGGATGCTGTAGGGAATCTTCAGCATCATTTATAGTATGTCACATACAGCCCACTGTAATTGGTAGCCTCCTTCAAGGACCACATATTCCTAAGACTATTACTCACTACAGTATAGTAATGAAATATCAAGATTTATTAGAAAAACTTGAAGTGGCGCATCTCCACAAGCTATCGTTTGCAAACAATTCTGCTGACACACACTGGAATCACATTACTGTACAGTATATGCTTTTCTCTTGCTGCTAAAATGTTAATTCCCATTTCCATTAATTAAAATGTGGGCAGTCATTTTTCACAATGACTAATCTTAACAACCTGCAAAATTCAGATCCCCTTTCTTAATTCATTTTTGAGTTCTATGTTTAACTGACTTAGGATTTTGTTCTTTCTCTTTCATAATAAGACCAGCCTGAGAGAAAAATTATTCTTTTGCCAAAAAATGTCTACTTCCTCTTATCTTTTTTTATGCGAGAATTGAATGTTTTTTTTCCTTTGTTAACAGCAACATTGAAAATTCAATCATTCATGTTTCCCAAACCAAGCATTTTCACTAAGATTTCTTGTAATTTGTTTTGTTTGAAAGTCACCATAAATGTCTTTTGTTAAATTTATTTCATTCATGAAGAGTAATCAGTATTGAAGCATGCCTTCAATTTTTCTTAATTGAAAGGGTAAAAAAAAATTAAAGGGTCTTAGAACCAGTTTTTAGACTACAATAAATTCAAGTAACATCCTTTATTCCTAGTAAATATATTATAGCCACATTCCAATAAAGAAAAAGTTCCTTCCCAAACCAAAAGACCTCACAAAAGTGCAACTGTCTACAAGGAATCCATTCCAGGGCCAACCTCACTTACCACTGGCCTGCCTATAAAGTATGCAAGATGACCACTCTTACACTACTGTCATTTTTGGAGGCATGGGTACTAAAGTATATGATACTTCAATACTGAACTTATATAAAAATACTACCCAACAGGAAACTTTCCAAAAATATATTCTTTTGAATAACATGCAAATTTGCAAAAACTTTTTCCTGCATATAATGACAGATATTTCTGTAAGTAATAAAATTAGTTTCTCCAACCCGCTACGAATTCCAAACACACAGATTCTACGAAAAGCAAGTTACCTTAACCAGCGAAGTACGTCTACAAGCACCAATTCATTATTCCAATTAATACAGGCTTATTTATAAGATATTAACTGCCCATAATACAGAAAAATCTGTTCATATGTTTTAAAGTGATGAAAGTATTTCTACTAACTTGAGCTTGAAACAACCCAACCACCAGCTCTCTGGACATCCCAATCTACCATAATGCATTTGGATTATGTAAGGGACAGCCTTACTTCATGATATAAAGCTATCTATGCAGTCAATTAGCTTATCACAACTCTGTGATATTAGCAGCCTCTATGAGAAGACTATGTATACCTTCTTTTGGGGAAAGATCAATATATTTTGGGAATTAGTACCAAAAGACCTCCAAATAAAGGTATTAAAACAAACACCACTAAACATACCAAAAAGCCAAGCAAAGGAAGGGAATATAAAATGCTAAAAAGAAAAACATATACATATGTATAAGGACCTTTATGTCTTCCTTAACTGGCATCTGGCTTTTTTTCTTGATTTTGTATGATCGAAGAATCTCGGCACGCCTCTCAGCAGAAAGTGAGGGGTCTTCAGTAGGCTTGCTCTATAAGGTAACAGAAGGGACAAACATACAAATATTGAACAGACTATCAGTAAAGAAAAGAACAAAAAACACAGACATGCCGTAAACATAAAAATAAATATACTAAAAAATCAAATGGTATAACAAACTTAGTTATATCTATATGAGGTAGTAGTTGGTTATTTTTCCTTTTTGAAGAATGAAAAATAAAAATTGCATGTTTCATCTCTATAATAATAAATTATCTGAATGTCACGTACAGGCAAGACTTCCACCTATAAGTTCTCAAGTTCAACAACATCATTATATACTATAATTGCAATCCTATTAACCACATACCATAGCACCAAAATATACAAGATGCCACATTACACCATGAAAATTTATAACTAGTGTGGAGAGAAACATACTGATATATTCTAAAGTATGAACACCTACAAAAAACTATTCATACAGCCCTCTAATAACAAATGTTATTACACAATGTAATCACTCGTGAAAGTTTTCCTATACTAAAGAATAACTTTGCATACAGCTACCTTCATCTTCCAAAATCTGGATGGTTAAAAAAATAAAACTCTGTCTTTAAATGCAATTGACATTTAAACAATACAATGTCAGCCTTAAGAAGTTAAAAAATAAAACAGGTAGTTAGAAACCACATCCCAAACAGCCAAAACTTAGCTTGGACTAAAGTATGTCCTATAAATAGTGTTCATGAACTATGAGTAAAGAACACATTACAAATACTTGGTCCACCTGAACATTGGCGAGAGAAGAAGTAAGAGCTTTTTTATCATTAATATCAGTAAAAAAAAAGTGCAATGTTGTTATAAGTGACGTAATGAAACCCCAATAGCTTGACAAAGCCCCAATTATTTTGTAAGCATACAGAAAAAAAAACTATGAGAACCACAGCATTTATGTTTACCATTATACAGTATCTACCTTTTGGTTGGAAGCAAAGGAGAGCATCTGCATTATGAAAAGAGTAATAGAAATCTAAGGTCATTTCTAACTTGGAACCAAAGATAAAGACTGAAGTATCAACCCCAACACAAAAAGACGGATTGTTTAACATTTAGGAATCTGTCTAGTACTTCGAAGAACTGGTGGCCTCACTTGTTTTAACAGCCCATACAAATCTTTATTTTTAAAATAATGTGAGTACAGAATGGTCACCACAAACTGAAAATAAATCATCAACAGCACAGTTTAACTAGATCAATCAGTCAAATGATGACTCATAGGGCTATTCCAAAACCATTCTTTTTTGAACAAGCAAAATTCCGACAAATACCAATTCAAAACAGGAGACCAATTAATACACAGTAGTCTCCCCTGGATCAGAATGTTCATTAGATAAAATGAAAGTTAATGAAGTTATAGCCCAGAATTACGAGAATAAAGGGAACAAATGAAACATAAGGCCGGTAAATCCCTATGGAGAACGAACATCTTATATAAAAAACAAGAAAACTGCTATTTTTGCATAGACAAGATCCCTAACACAGGCACCACTTAAGTTTGGCTTGACGGTGCACAGTAGGTGATATCACAGGCATTTTAAAGTATTCCTTTGGCACCAGCTTTAATGCTTCTGTATTTTAACTTACATCAGTCTCTTTAGGCTTTTTCTATCCAGCTATCCCAATGTGTTACACACATTCTGCTCCAATTTCCCTCATTTATGAACAAATATGATGTTTTGCAATAACACAGGCCTTTCTAAAAACCATTCATTAATCATAAAATAGCCTTGCTCCATGTGAAATGGCTCCATGGCTCCTGTCACACAAACTCAAAAGAGGAAGCCTCTCCAGATAAGGCCCAAGACTCGAACAGCAGCAATTGCAACCTCATCAACTGTAGCACCTGCTGAGTGACATTTATACATTTGACAATGGGCATAAAGAAACCACTGACCAATAGTCAAAGCCTAAACATGCTGATCTAGTCTGCTCACTGTTTGGCCTTATTAGACAATGCATTAAACAGGCTCTTTTCCCAGGATAACATACGTGAATTAGGCTATATAATTTTACATCCTTGTGTACAAAGGTACAAGCATGCAGGATTACTGAAAAATAAAGTCCTAAACACTTAGCACATTTAAAGGAAAGTATACAAATCACTATAAAACACATCTACACAATATATCTTAATACTAAGAAGCAAAAATAATATAATAAAAAGTTGAGACAAACTGCAAACCAAAGGTCTGTTACTGGGTACTACTGTAGTGAAAATGGGAAAATGTTATAAAGGGTAAACATAGAACCCCAGCTGAGACATAACAGTGGGACAAAACTTAAATCTACAAAGCTCCCATATTAACCCAAATTAAAAACTGAACAAACAAAGCAAAAATTGTGTGACAACTTGAAGGAATCACATAAATGATGAGCTTATTTAGAGCGAAAAAAAAAATAGTACTGACATTGACATAGTAGTGGTGAGCATGCCACTGACTAAAAGGCAAAGTTACTAAAATAATGATAAACGCATTGAAAACTGAGCAAAACAAATTAAAGTGATGCAAGGAAAGAACAAACATAAAAATGAAAAAATCATGAATGCCACATCATCATGATAATCCTGGGAAGTAGAGCATCTAAAACAATTCAAGAGAGTCACACAGGGAAATGATACCTTCTTTCTCCCCTTCTGGCCCATTGGAGCATGAGCTGGACTTGCACCAAGTCTTTTCTCTTTGCAAGATCTTTCAAGTTAGTGTGACTGGAGCCATTTCTAAAACTAAGGATATCATATGATTAACATATTTGTACGAGCAACCTAATACTGGTCTGATTAAACTACAAGCGCCTAAAATATGTATTACAGTATAAACAATACCTTAAAAACAAATGATCATACACTGCATTAATCTCAAAATCACAGTTAACAGCCAAAATTATTACACACTTAGTAGATGTAAAAATTCTTCATACCATGCATAAACAATATCAAATCAAATTAGTGCATCATATGATGTAACAGCACAGTACTCATAAAAACCTTTTCCTCTGCATGACAAACACGACTGTTTAAATATATATCCACCTACAAACTTCAAACTAGCACATTATCTACATAGTCAACAATGCCCTGGCACCCAACAGATGCACAGAACCTTTATGATTTATATACAAATTTAAAATACATTCCCTTCATCCTAACAAAGGATGATCAGTGGTACTCACTGTTCACCTCTACACATAAAAACCACAACAACAACCTGATAACTCACCACAGGCTTTGGTGGCTCAGGTTTAGGTTCAGGCTCCACTTTCTGGTGTCGACTCTGGAAAATTATAAAAAAGCAAAATGAAGTTTTCATAACGAAACTAATATTGTAATACTTACCTGAACACCTGAATTAGCCCTGGTTACCCAATAGCCGAAACCATATCCCCGTAACTTTTACCCAGTAATTAGGTAATTAACTGTCAGCGTTACCAACGCTTACAGGAAATCCTGTCAAGATGAGTTACCTGAAGCACTGTTGGCAACGCTGCTGCAAGTCCCAGCCGTGCAAGGCCAGGTTCCCCAATTGCGTAATTCAAAGCACTCTCATGTATGAAGGGGTACGATGAACCTCCCATGCGGCTACTGTAGCCTTGCATGGATGGAGGAGATGCTGAATGTGCAGTCTCTTCGGGTTCTTCGCCGTATGTTGCAGCTGACATCCATGCAGAGGAGGGGGGGTTTTTGGAGAAAAGATCCTATTAATCTGGCTCAGCCTAGTTTCATCATGCTAATGTCCTGCCTAATGCTCCTCCTATGGATCCTGATCAATGGAGAATTCCAAATTCTAGCCTAGCTTGAATACCTAACTCCCCGCACCTTATCATGCATTTACAAGACCGTGTTGGCCACCACGAAAGGACCTAGCGAGTAACCCTTCTCCAACGAAAATTGGATGTCCCTGAGGTAAAAGGTCGTGAAGACAGACACCGACTTCCAAGTGGCCAATTCTAAAATCGCCGACACCGAATAATTCCTAAGGAAGGCCGAAGATGTCGCCATTCCACTGATACTATGCGCCCTCAGACGCGCCAACGAAGTCAAAGGTTCCAACGTTGATGAAGAGTCTTCCGACGCTTGCTGGATAATCTCTGTTTGCATTCTTGGAGACTGAATGCGAAGGGCATTTAGGAGAGACGAATAACTTTCTCGGACGAGGCAAAAGTTTCTCGGTCCAAGACAGATAGACTTTTAAACCCCTAACTGGGCATAATAGCATCTTGGAAGCCTCGCCTCCTACAAAGTTTTCTAAGGATGCCACTTTGAATGCCCTTGGCAAAGGATTCATTTCCGATTCGGACTTTGCCATGAATTCCGGTAGGTAAGAAAGAAAAATATCTTTCCCAGAAAAGGAGACTGACCTGGATACCGCCCAAATTTCTCCGATTCTCTAGGCCGTAGCCAGCGCAATTAAAAATAGAACTTTCTTAGTTAATTGCCTTAAGGGCAGAGACTCTAAAGGTTCAAAGGCTGCCGTTCCTACGAAATTCAATACCACCACTAAATCCCACGAGGGGGGGCCGAAGAGGAAGAATTGGGCGCTCTATTTTAAAAGATCTTAACAGATCATGAAGAACCTTGCTGGTTGAGAGTTCCAGAAGGTGAAAGCGGAACGTACTGCTCAGCATTGACCTGTACCCAGCAACTGTAGAATACGAAAGTCCTATTGTCTCTCCTTAAAAATAGCACGAAGTCTGCTACTTTCGCAACTGTTGAGTGTGAAATACATTGCCCTTGTTTCCAGCACCATCCACGATACATTGCCCACCTGGCCTGGTATAACTTCCTGGTTGAATTGCCTAAGCAGAAACACAGTTGTCTAGCCACTGCTTTAGAGAGTCCCGCATGATGGGCCACTCACTGGACAGTCTCCACGCAGCTAGCTTCAGCATGCGGAGGTTCTGGTGGAAGTAGCTGAAGTGCGGCTGTTTGAGTAAATCTCTCCTCTCTGGGATGAATACTGGAACTTCTGTCAACAGGTCCAGGAGGTCTCTGGGGCCAGAATGGGCAGATCAGGGTCATTTGAGTGTTCTTGCAGATCCTGAGTTTTGCTAGCACTTCCTGTATCATCCCGAAGGGAGGAAATGCATAAAGTTGTCCCATGGGTACATCATTACGTCTGTCCCGCAGGACATGGGATCCACTACTGGGGAGAAGTAAACTGGAAGGCGATGGTTCATCCTGGTGGTGAATAGGTCCACTGTCGCTGGCCATCTCTTGAGCAGCAGTTGCACCTCGTTTAGCACTAATGTCCATTCCCCTCCGAGAACTTCCTGAGACCGACTCAGAGCGTCCACCAAGACACTGAGCTTTCCCGACACGAATTGGGGAATGAGCGAAACTGTGTGTTCTTCACACCAACAGAGAAAACTCTGTGCTACCTCATTTAACAGATGTGATCTTGTTCCCCCCTCCTTTTTGAGATACGATACTGCTGTAACGTTGTCACGGAACAATGCTACATCTTTTTGCTTACCTGTTCTGCAAAGTAACTCAGAGCCTCCTCAACTGCTCTTAATTCCCTGTAATTTATGGACTCCTCCCGATCCAGACCCCTCCAAAGGCCCTGAGCCTGAGATTCCTCCAGGGTTGCACCCCAACTCTGATCCGAGGCATCTGTGTACAGATGTACGTCTGGAAGGGGGGAGTCCAACCTTACGCCAGTGGTCAAATGATGTTCTTCTAACCACCATCGAAGATCCTTCAGGCAAGAATCGTCCTAGATTACTGACGCGTTCTCTTCCTGATAGTCCCAGCGATTCCTGAGACACACCTGCAGAGAACACATCCGGAGACAAGACCCTGGAACAAGAAGGGATAGGGAGGTCATCCAGCCCAGCAGGCTTTTCCATAAGCTCACAGGCTGAACTTTGTTTGACATGAAAAGCCCTCAAAAGACGCATCTGAATCGTCATTCCCAGGTACGTCTTTACTTGCGTTGGAAATAAAGAACTTTTGTCGAAATTGCTTCTTATGCCTAACTTCTGGCATAGGTTCAAAAGAAAATCCCTTCTGACAAAGCTTGAACCAGCCAGTCGTCGAGGTATCTTCTCATTCGGAAGCCCCAACGATGCATGATGTCCGAAACAGGAGACATCACCCTTGTGAATACCTGGGGTGCTATGGTCAGACCAAAGCAGAGGACTTTGAAATGGAAAGTTCCAGTTGGACCCGAGAAACGAAGGAACTTCCGAGATTCCAGATGAATCAGAACCTGGAGATAAGCGACCTTGAGGTCCACTGAAGTCATCCAATCTTCCCTCCGGACCAACCAGGAAGTTTCCATATGAAACTTCATCGAGGTTACAAACTTGTTGAGACCCGAGAGGTCTATGATAGGTCTCAAGATCCTCCCGCTTTGGGGGCCACGAAGATCCGGCTGGATCCTGCTTACCTGATCCTATCAGTGATGCCAACCTATTGTCAGCCTCTCTCAAAGCCTGCTCGACCCTACCAAACCAGACTAGATTCTTTGGTTACTGTGTTACCATCGGCTTTGTTGCATAAAACGACTCGAACATAGCTCGGTTATGCTGTATCGCCTCCTCTGGAGCCTTGGACTGTGGATACAGCGAGTGGATAAAGTCCAACATCCGTCTGTATTCAGACTCATTGGCCGAAGGAAAACTGGCCTCCAGTATCTGATCTTCCTCTTCACAGGAACAGTCTCTGTCGAAATGGTCTGACTGAGCCAAAACCGGAAAGGAGACAGGCTGACCCCTAGCAAACGTTGAACTTGATGATCCAGAACACGACACACCTGGGTGAGCAATACAGACACCTGACAAATCAGTCCCGAACATATTGGGTGTCATCGAAATAGGTTGAGCAAACCCCGCACCCTCAAAAGACGATGACGCAAAACCTGGATCGGTCACACCTGGGCGGACAACGCCCACTCCTGAGAGCGGAGAGACCGCAACACCCGCACCACACAAACCCGGATGTAGCAGAGTTGCATGAGACTGGGGATCCAGAACAGAAGGTCCCCTACTTGAAGAAGAAGAGGGAAAGGGTCCCTGATTACCCGAAATCAAACCTGAACCTACATAGACTGCCTTAGCCAGAGGGACAGGGGAACCTGTCAGAAAAGTTGAGAAAGGAGGAACCGAAGGAAGAAGAAAGGAAGATACCACACTCGGAGTTACCACCAGAGCTCCTACCAACAATGTTGGGCAGGTAGAGAACGTCCCAGCTGGCCCTGAACTCGAAAGGGTTTCGAAGGGAAGATTACAAGGTACTGAACCCAAAGAAACAGGAGAAGACAAAACACCAGACATCTTAGGTACTGGGGGAATTGTGGAAACTATCGGAACCACAGCATTAAATGCTGCGGCAGGCGCATCCCCAACTGCCGCAGCAACTAGATCAGAAGCCTGCAAGGGTAAAGGATTTGCCGCAGATAGACCAAAGACAAACCCGCTAATGGCATAGATGCTGGATGAACTAACAAAACACCTGGAACGTTCCCCGAAAGGTGGCCCGAAAGGGAAGGTTAAGAAAGAGTAGCAGAAGGTTTGGAAGTCGTAGAGGATAGGGAAAAATCTGAGGTTACAGGAGAGACCATAGATTTTACAGAAAGAAAATATACAGATTCCAGTTCCCCCTGATAATCTTGCAATACATCATTTGTGAATTCCAGGAAATTCTTCATTACATGATCATGGATATCTGAAAACCCTATATTAAAACACTGTCTGACCAATGACCTATACACTTTGGAAAGACCCAATAAATTAGCGTTATATTCTGCTACATTAAATGTCCTATCAAACGAATTACCATCACCAACCAATGAAATTTTATCCCCAGAAGAAAAAACAACTCTTGAAGAGGAAGGGAACTCCTCCGACCTTCCCAAACCTGACAAACTACTAAATCTACATCCTCCTCAACCAATTTAGCAACATTTTGTTGCAAGGAGACTGCAGCCTGAAATAGAACTGCTTCTAGATCTAACAGAGATCCTGGAACCTTAATTACACCTGCCCCCAAAAGAAGAATGCACCTTCAACTTCTCTCCTACACTCTTTGCTACCTCACTGTACCTACTCGTCTGTCAATCCCATCTCTAAATTTACCTCTGAACTTACAGTATCTGAAGAAAGGGGGAAATCTGCTGCTAACACTGCCTGCTCCGCACCAGGGGGGACGGCAGATCCTACCTTCGAGGTTTGCGGTTCTCCATGACCCCCGACACCCGTTAGGGCTGGTTCTGGAACAGGCAGGAGAGCTGAAAAAGAACGGTTAGTTTCTACTTCCCTATCACTTACATTTTGCTCTTTGAATTCAGATAACTTAGTCATAAAACTAGCTGATAATTTATCTTCTAACTTCCTGAATAACTCCAATTCTATAGCTTCTTTATCTAGACTCTGAGTTTCTACAGCTGGTTCCCTACATTTGCTCTTGGAAGCTAGAGATTTTCTATGCTTAACATAAACCTCCACCTGATCTTTTGACCATGACCTACATTCATCACATCTCAAAGTTAAGCTACATTGCACCTTCCTACAAGCTATACAAGCTGAATGTCTATCGTGTTTGAGGGTACTCATCCTCTGTTTGCAAGCTGTGCACGATCGGTGAGTTGCAGCATCTCCAGCAGTAGCGGTGTCCATCGCAGTAGCTATAGCCAAGGTTGAAGCAGTTGCGCTATCCAAGGGGGGTGTCTTTTTGTCCAATCTATCAATCGCGAGTCCAAAATGAGCAAAAGTACAGACAAGAGAGAAAAATTCAATGCCAGGCGAAAGAACAATCCAGGGGAAAAAGGGAAAAATCCGGTCCAAGCCGTTACCCAATATCAATGAAGTCAGTGTACGGGGGTCGGGCTAATAACCAAAAGTTTGCCTGAAGCAGAAAACATCCATGCAGCAAGGCGAACAGAAAGCAATTGGGGAACCTGGCCTCGCGTGGCTGAGACTTGCAGCAGCATTGCCAACGGTGCTTCAGGTAACTCATCTTGAAAAGATTTCCTGTAAGCGTTGGTAACGCTGACAGTTAATTACCCCAATTGGCGGGTAAAAGTTACAGGGATATAGTTCAGGCTGGTGGGTAACCAGGGCTAATTCAGGTGTTCAGGGATAGTATTCCAATTTCTAATTTACACAGAATATCTGCACCCATCTTAGTTATCCCTTACGTAATAAATTTTCTTTAAATAAAAAAAGGCTAACTTATAGCATAAAGGTCACATTCAACAGCTGATGATAATCATGCAATTTCCAATATAAAATGCAGCACATATCAGAATTGCTGATGTAAGTACTGTAATAAATTTACCTTTTCTATATCTTTCTTTTTTTGTTCTAGTAGGAGTCTTTTCTTCTTCAACTCTAGTATCTCTTCTTCTCGTTTGAGAATCTCAAGATCTTTCAAGTCCTTCTCCCCTTTGGTCAATGGTCGGGAGGCTCCCTTCATACCCTGTGGAGAGTCATGATAAATAGTTTTATATCCTTAAGACATAATACGTGAAATGAAGTCTTGAACAATACAGTAATACACAATGAAATGAAGTTTTTCATTATCACTCTCACCTTATAATTTCTGAATAACTGTACAAAAAACAGTAATAAAACTATTAGGAGCAGTTCAAGTAGACAAGATATTTATCTAACATAAACATTACATGGCTGTAAAGTTTACCTTTTACTGTATTTTGCAAATTAAAAAGTTTTTCTTTTTTAATAAAATCAAGAATGAAGATATTTGACTCTCCCTTCAGCATTCACCAACTTGAGAACTTCTTTATACTTCACTGCAATCCAAATTTGAGAAAAGAAAGTCAGTAAAAAATGCACAGGAGGTGAATCACTAAATGTTAAAGGTGGAATACACTGCTTTTGTTAAAACATATGTTCAGTCAAAAAAAGACAGAACTAAATTCAAAACCTAAAAGTCTAGTCAGCTTTGCGAATAAGTCACATGCACACAAACATCTAAACCTCTGATTTTGAAATTTTCTGACAAAATGAAACAAGACCTTTTACTGTGATCCAACATTTTCACACTCTCACTTATCATTTCAAGTATTGTAAACAACTGCTAGCATTTAACAACAAACCCTACAATTTTGCACTCTTGCTTAAGGAAAACCTTAAATGAAAAAAAAAAAAAAAACAGTAAAATCCCATGTCCCATAGCATACTAAAAATATCCCAAAATGAGCCCCAAACCACATACAAAACAATGAAACATATCCTGTATGTGCAAACTTAATAACTGACATTACTGTATTCTACATTGTCTGTACTGCAAATCAAATTTACTCATCCAACCATGGTGTATAAAATATTAAACCAGTAAATATCATCGTAATTCACCAACATCAATACTAATAACTATACCTATCTATACACTAACTTTTAGTTGACAAAATTTTCAGCAAAATCTGGGGTAAAAATAAAATAAAATATCAAAGCCAGTGATCTAACATTAAAATGCATGCGTCCTGCAGTGATGTCTGACAAAGACATGTACTGAGAGATATTCCTTAGCAACAATGTAACGAATTCGGGTGATTAGGGCCAACATTGAATTCTACCAGTCTAAAGATGCAACCCCAACATGAAAACATTATTTCTGTCTGTATGTACAATGCATGCACAAATAGTAGAAGACTTACAATTACATTTGGATTTATGTGAATAGTTTTAGCAGCTGCACCACTTGAAGTCCCGGCAGCAACAGGCCATGCAGGGTCCACTGACTGGACTTTTGTGTCAAGCATATACAACTTACTCTTGGGAAAGACTTCATTCCAGGTGTGGCGAAGCTCATATAACTTTTTCCGAGTTTTTTCATCACTCTGAAATAAAACAAACGTTTCTGACTAATAACTACACCATCATATTAAACCTTTAAGGATTGTATTGACTGGTCGGTAAAACATTACACTTTGTGTTACGTTAATGAGTTTGATGTTATTTTTAAACAGTGTTGATCTTTACCATACATTTAGAAATGCTAAAAAATAAAAACCAAACATTAACATCATGAGTCATGAGTAAAAGTTAGCCATAATGAACATATTTTTTTTTTTACTTCCATTTAAAAAGTTCATAATAAATTGGAGAAAGACATCTAATTTCTGCATACACATTGTAAAATATAAATTGCATTTCCAATGAGATGAAATTAGTAATTACTATTTGAGGCACATATGATACCACAAATGGTATAAAAAAAATAATGTGAGATGTACTTGGGTGGTTGTCACCACAAAGCACATTAAAAAATGTAAAATTTACTTAGGTGACTAGTGGATAACAGTTTATCACTTTTTTTCCTTGCCATAAATCAAAATGTAAATCAGTCTCATGACGACAAAAAGTATCCAAATGCACCATATTCAAATTTCGTTTTATGACAATTTTTTATGATTTTTGCTGATTTCATAAAAAAATATATCTTTTGATGATGACAAGCCATCATTAGGCTCTAAGAGATTGAAAAATAAATGACAACTATACTCATCATCAGAATCTCAAAGGGTTAAAACTGAATAACCTCTCCATGCACACACGCACACATACACTAAGCTGCCCTCTTCTCCCGCAAAGATACAGCATACCACTTTTCTACTTTATTCATTAACTCCAAATCTGTGCAGAAATAAGCAGGTCCATCTTCCTACAACCCACACCAATAATCAATACATACTCATCCTCTTTCCTGGCTTCTATTTGTGTGCATAAAACACTAATGCTAAGAATAACTTTCAACACCCAATCTCAGCAGCCTCCATTTGCTTTCACCAGTCTCTGCAGCTTGTCACTACACACATCAACACAGCATTATCTGCTAAAATCAGACACATCACATAACCAATTACTATCACATTTCCATACACCAATATTCAACCTGCCATAATCCTAGTACTGCAACCTATCACTCCCTACATCACATATCAATCAATTCAACATGAGCATCTTCTCAATGAATTCAACATCAGCATCTTCTAAGTCTGTATGCCGCTGTACAGCCTCTCACTTTATTCTCAAGCATGTCACACAAGTGCTTTATAATAAAACAACTGATCCACAAATCCTATTTATTGGCTAAAATTAAACTGTTCTTTAAATATCAATGACCCTTTAATCCACCTTGCTTTCTTAAAAACCTACCATACACCTGCAATGAACGGTATTGAGTAACGGCACGCAACTATAATTCTGACTGTCAACTTTAACACATTACCCTTATAAAAGAGAACATCAATTTTCTCTCAGACCTATATCTTTGAAATCTTTCATCCACCCTGATTAACCTTAACGAAATCATTTACTGTACACCTACACTTGCAACTTCAATAACCAGAACATTTGCATCTTTTAACCCTTGATTCTACTTCAATAGTCTTCTCCAATTTCTATTTAATCTTTCCAGTAATGATACAAAAATCTTTAAAAAATTATATAAAAAACTGACAACAAGAGGATCAAGGATTTAAAATGATCTGAAAATCACAAAACATACGCATACCATGCTGGCAAAAAAATTCAAAGGGATAACAGCACCCACAGTATGCAATCAATATGATTTCTGACTATAAGCATTCAATCTGTTGTCTTGATAGACCTGGTGAAAAGTGAGGCTGGCAGATAAGAAAGAGGCATTTCACCCTGAACAGTCTCACTACCTAGTTCCCACCACTAGTTCATATGCTAAAAGTGACTTTTCTTCAATAATCACAGCTCTACTGTGCCAGTTTATTACAAGACATTTATATACTTTTACCTCTTATGAACAGTGAATACACATTTGGATAGGCATATACCATTCAACTTCCTTGTAAACTGAAAATTTTAAAACCTCAGTTCAATTATATCCAAGATAAATATTCTATCTTCATTTTGCATACGAAACATCAAAATTATACAGTAAATATAAGCAATCATTAACATTTTATATGTACAGAATTCTTCCTTCCATTTCAGTGCGCTGGTCAAGTAGGCTAATTGATAGTGAAATACTGTAATGCAGTCTTACCTTTTCAAAGACAAATGTAAAGGTGTTGATGATATTTTGTGCAAAAAGTTTTATATAATCTTTTCCAACATTCTTCAGAATGGAGTCTATCAGGTACATAAGTGGTAACTTGATCTGCAAAAAGAGAATACAATATCCTGTTAGTCAGTAATCACTGACAGAATTCAACACAACACTAAAAAATTATTTTAGCCTGGTTGCTGTAACTATCAAAAACACTAAAAAAAAAAACCTGAAACGTCCACAAAATGTATACAATATAGATATAGTATACCAATGCCAAACAATTATGAAAGGACTATTAAGAACTTCACCAACTGCTTATCATTGGATTTCAAGGCTTTCAAAAAAATTAGCCTACTGTCAATGTGTGTGACATTCCTAATTACACAAACTGTTCTCTTGTTAAATCATATTTCATTACCTTTAACCTTTCTTACACACCAACAAGTCTCTAGTTTAGAGGTTTATCTACTGTTGTGAATCTGTTCAAATTTATGAGATTTCAACCTTAAAATAATCTCCAATACCAGGTGACCTAAAAAATGAACCAGAACATTGAGGCTCTAACTCAGAAGCCTAAATCAACTGAGGATTGTATAATTTAAAGTTTAAAGCAAAATGTAATGCAATGAGAAATCCCTGCCTTCCTGCAATTACTGTTTCTGCCCATCTACTTCTCATTTGCCTTTTGTTTTTTGTTTTTCATCATTAAATTAAAACTTTTTAGCCTGGTGGTATAGAAAAAAAAAAGAGGCCATCTGTAAAAGAGTAACTGCTTGTTGCATTTTGACATCCTATGCAACTGCAAATAGGTTTTGGAGCAACATGCTAATAAAAAAATTTGTTCACATAACTTACCAAAGATATAGAAGTATGAAACTAGCAAGGATTTTAAAATAACCAAACATATTACCCACTCAATTACATTCATATGAAGTGATGCAAACCATACCTACTTTCTCTGGTTATAAGAATGGAGAAAATCATATAAAATGGAATCATTTTTTTAAACAAAGACAATGAAAATAAAGTATGTGGTATACACAAGCATAAACCAAGTGCTTCAGTTACCTAATATAGTACCGTAGGCTATGTTGTAGCGTAGCTATATCTTATGTCTTTTTAAGCCAGGTGTATTGTCCACTTTGCTATAAGTTTAAATGAATATCAGGCTATTTCAGTTAGGTGCCTTTTGTGACAACTATGGTAACCAAGTAATCAGTTAGGCTATGGTACCCAATGGCACATTGTTAAGGTAGGCTGTCTACAGTAAAGTATTGTAATTCCTTAGAGTATTTCCCCTAAAATTATTAGCACAAAAATTAAACATATTAAAATTTTTAAACTACTGCATTAAAAATTTCTATTGGTGTTATATTCAAACACTTACCTCAGAATTATGTGAATGAAAAGCTGTACAACACAGACTGCAAACTATTAAAAAAAAACTCTAAAAAAGATATTTCCAATTTCAACCTCATAATGATTTAATACTCACATTATTTGCTTAAAAACAGATAAGACAACTTTGACAGTTAAGTATTTAGGCCCATCTCAGTAAACCTTATATTTTCATTGGTAAAGCAAGTCCCAGACAAGTGGAACGATTACAAGCCAATCTAATGTCTTCCACTGCTCTCAACGGTTGCTTTGAAGATTCTGAGTGGCAACTTTGCACTACTGGTTATGTTCTGCAGCGTTTTATAAACTACGATGCAATAAAAATATGAAACCACAATGTTGATAGGCTACTATACAATAAAAATAAGAAATCACAATGTTGACAGGCTACTATAATGTTAATTCCTTGCCAGCATAAATTTAAATACCACCAATGATTGAGTGATGATAATTTTGTCAATTACTCCTTGTGGAATGTGGATAACAAAGTACAGCATTGTACTGTATCACAGAGCAAGAAAGTAACAAACTAACAAGGGACAAATTCATAACTTTTCTACATCCCATTTAGTTTGCTCTTGAAAACTTCCTGGGTGTACATACATGAGAAATCTCTTCACTTCATGTATGATATGAAGTTTTCATAATAAAACTAATATTGTAATACCTACCTGAATTAGCCCTTAATCCCACTAGCCCGAACAACCTCGATTACCAATCCCCCTATTGGGAATTTTAACAGCCAGCATTACCAACTCTGCAGGTAAAATCTTGTCGCTGAGCTACCACAACAAATGGTTGGTAACACTGACACAGGTGTGTGCCGACACACCCCATTTTCGTCAACTGCTTTATTCAAGGTCAAATTGATGTGGGGAAAGGAGGGTGGGAATCATTCAGGTGTTGAGGTAGGTATTACAATATTAGTTTTATTATGAAAACTTCATATTGCAATACACTCCCTGAACACCTGAATTAGCCCGATTAACAACATTTAGAGGAGGAGGGATCAATTCTATTGCATGCCCATTTTACCAACCTCAGAGATGGTAGCTCACCGAACTGTTCTGCATAGGCTATCTGTTTATTTCTACACTCACCATAACGATTGATGTTTTTGGTGAAAGACATACTGGAGAGTACTTTGATCGTCAGTCAGGTCAGTCTTGTCTCTGTCCATCGACCTCCCATGTGGCTATTCAAAGCCTCTCATGTATGGAGGGAAGTGAAGCAGTGTGCAGAGCCGCTGTCCCTCCAGGTAACCCGCCTGGGTTGAGAAAGGGTCAGACGACAGACCGGCGACAAAGTATCTCGGCATTGACGAGAAGCCTAACCTACTCGAGCAACCCCTTGGACTCTCGTAGGGAAAACTATCAGAGACTACGATAGCTAAAGAAAAAGTACTAACCTAATTCCCTGTAATTATGCTATCACTGCTGCCTAACAAAAAATTCTTCTGTCTGGTTAACCTACAAACCAACAGACTAAAAGAATATCTCTTCGGTTAAACAGAATACACCCTAGATAATTGAGTTAGTCGCAATAACGGACTAAGAGAATACTCCCTCAGTTAAAATGAAGTCACCCTATATGATGGAGTTATCCGCTACAAATGGACTAAGCGAATACCCCTCCGACGAGGCAAACTGAACATCTCTTAAATAAAAGGAAGTAAATACTGAGACGGATTTCCAAGTAGCCACTTCCAGAACAGAAGATACTGAATAATTCCTTAGAAAGGAAGGTGAAGTGGCAATACTTCGAATGCTGTGTGCTTGGGGTAAGACAGGGCTTGAAGACGACGGAGAAAAAGAAGACGACCCCGGAAACACTTGGTAAATTACCTCCCTCAGAAAGTAACTGATCGCGTTCTTTGACAGCGAACGGGAAGGATTCCGCAGAGAGACGAAAAGCGTATGCGGACGAGGACAGAGTTTTTCCACCTTTGACAAATAAACTTTCAATGCTCGCACTGGGCATAAATACATCGTTGGGTCGTCAGCAACAAACTCTTGCAGAGAAAGAACTCTGAAAAAACGAGGAAGAGGGTTAACTTCTGACTCCGTCTTCGCCACAAATTCCGGTAGAAAAGACAAATGCATATCATTTCCTGCATAAGAGACCAACCTAGAAATCTCCTGAAGCTCCCCCCCCCACCTTTTTGCTGTAGCTAAGGCCGTAAGAAAAAGCACCTTCTTAGTCAGCTGTCTCAAAGTTAGGGCTTCAATGGGCTCAAAGGCAGGGGAACTCAGAAAATTAAGCACTTCCGACAAAGAACGCAATAAACCATGAATGATTTTGCTAGTAGAAATCTCTGGGAGATGAAAGCTAAATGTACTGCTAAGCATTGAGCGGTAGCCAGAAATAGCCGAATACGAAAGTCTCTTGACTTTCCTAAGGAATAACAGAAATTCAGTTATCTTATCAATGGAAGGTCTAGAGATGGAGTGACCTTCCTTACAACACCAACTTCTGTACATTGTCCATCTGACTTGGTAAAGTTTGTGGGTTGACTTTCTCGTTGCAGAAGTCCCAGGGATTCCTGTGACATACCTGAAGAGAGCACATCCAGAGACGAGACAGTGGAATTAAGAGAGAAAGAGAAGAGATTCCCCCTAAGAGGCTTCTCCAAGCTGATACTGGCTGTTCCCTGCTGGACAGGAACGCCTCTACCTGTTGTAGGACCGCTTGTATCCTCTCATGGGTTGGGAAAACCTTCAAAGGAAGAGAGAGAATCCTCATCCCTAAATAAGTCATGGACTGAGCTGGTGCTAGGCAGCTCTTGGCAAGGTTTTGTCGAATTCCTAGTACCCTGCACAGTTTTAAAAAGAAGTCCCTCGCCCTTACTACCTCCTCTAGAGAGGAAGCAAGGATCAGCCAATTGTCCAGATATCTCAACATCCTGTATCCCAGACAATGCATAATTGTCGACACAGGAGACATGACCCTCGTAAACACCTGTGGTGATGTGGTCAGCCCGAAGGGGAGAACTTTGAACTGGAAGGTGCCAGCGGAAGACACGAACCTGAGGTACCTCCAAGAATCCTGATGAACAGGAATCTGGAGGTACGCGTCCTCTAGATCCACCGAGACCATACAATCCCCCCTCCTGACTGACCGCAACACTGACTGTGCAGTCTCCATACGAAACTTCACCGTCACCACCCACCGGTTGAGGCTCAAAAGGTCTATAATGGGCCTCCCTGCACCTCCGGTTTTTGCTGCAACGAAGACTGCTGTAGAAGCCTGGAGAGAGAGAGGCTGGTTCCAACGCCCCCTTCTCCAACAGGGGCAGAATCTCCTTCGCTAGAGCCATCCCCCTGATGGAAGGCGGGGAATAACTTGGAAGGTTGTCAGGGGAGGAGGACAAAGGAGGAAGGGAATGGAAAGGAATTCGATAGCCCAACCTCAGGACCTCTACCACCCAATCCTCTGGCCCCCACTCCTTCCAAACTTGCCAAAACGGAGCGAGACAACCTCCCACCGGAACGGACGAGGGACATATCTCCTACTTGGTAAAATCCCGCAACGACGAGGGTCTAGAAGCAGACACCGATGCTGCCTTGTTTGCAAAACACACCCTCTTGGGTGTTCTAGGGGGAGACTTCGAAGATGTTCTCTTGGAAGGAGAAGACTTGCGAACAACTTTAGGGGAACGAGAACCCTGGGCTGCTACCCTTATCATAGCCTGCTGTGATTCAACGGCTGAATTGGTGGCAACAAAATTTACCATACTAGCCACATCTTCCTCCTTGAACAAGGAATTGGCTAAAGCTAAAGGAGCTCTAAGGAGAACCCTCTTATGGATGTCCGGATAATGTGGGGGAAGATGACTAAGATAGAAATCCCGCCTCTTTTTACTCACAAAAGTCGTCAATGAAGCCAAGGCATTAGCCTGATGAGCCAGACCCATTGATACCAAAGTTATTAAACTGTCAAATAGTCCCGGGTCCGAAGGGATATATCCGTCATTCTTTAATAAACTCATTAACCCTGACAACATCCACAGAGAGTGCGAAAGAGCCTCTGTCTGATTACGTAACACGTCTTCTAGAGCTGCCGCTTCCCTGAGGGAAATCCCTACAAGACAAGACGATGCTGGAGACCTAGACAGGATTGCCTAAACAGATTCATTGAGTAGCAACCTGGCACCTGTCGAGGGATTACCACGAACTGGATAGATCGCCTTCCAAGGGGAAAGAAGAGAAATATGTCCTGCCTATTAGACGTCACAAGCGAAAAAAAAAAGTATACCTTAGTTTTACCAGACCACTGAGCTGATTAACAGCTCTCCTAGGGCTGGCCCGAAGGATTAGACTTATTTTACGTGGCTAAGAACCAATTGGTTACTTAGCAACGGGACCTACAGCTTATTGTGGAATCCGAACCACATTATAGCGAGAAATGAAGTTCTATCACCAGCAATAAATTCCTCTAACTCTTCATCAGCCGACCGGGGAATTGAACTCCGGCCCATCGAAGCGAAGCCAGATGACCATCCGCCTCCTCCAAGGCCTGCCTAACTCGATCAAACCAGACCAGTCTGCAGAAAAATGGAACAAGAGTTGGCTTAGTGGCATAGAACGACTCGAATAGACTGATCTGACACATGCCGTTGGTCCGGAGCTCTTGCTTGAGGGTACAAGGAAGTGACGTACTCAAGCATACGTCTGTAGTCCTTACCACTGGAAAGAAGACATTTCGAATCCTCCGGAATTTCCTGAACCTCCTGATGAGAATCCAGTTCGGCCATGTTCAAACGGTCCAAGGCAGACGAAGGAAGAGGAGCTGAACAGCGCCCAGGACGAAGGATCAACAAACAGACAGCCAAATCCAGAATGCTGCATACCTAAACCTAACCCGGTACCAGGAACTGGATCCGAATCGTTGATTCCACGGGAAGGTAGAGAGGATGGAGCCGAGAGACCCGGTACCACTTCCACATTGCTACCAAATGGGAGCCAAGTGAGAGTAGATGAACCCGAGCGACTAAACCCTGCACGAGGATGTGTAAGTGAAAACGCCTGCGGAGGGACGGAAGACGATGAAGAAGAAGAAGGGAGACTGAAAGAGGTAGGAGTTACCAACGAAGCTTTTGCAGCAGAAAAAGTGGGTGATGAAAACCTCAGACTGATCGGCAATAGTACCACAAGCCCAGTCAAAGCTGCGGATCGCAAACCCGAACTAGAAGCGACTGGCAAACTCTGGGAAATACCCAGAATACCTGATGCTTGAAGAGCAAGCAAGGGGTTGTGCATCCCTGAAGCACCTGAGGCCAAATTTTGCCGAAGCTGAGTTCTCACTTGACCGGAAGATCCTCCCACCGAAGAAGGCTAGACTGCGGAAGGGAAGGGGGAAGACAGAGGAATGGCGTACGAAAAGTTACCTGAGAAGAGGGGATGTCGGGGTTCGTAGAAAGAGGGGGGAAAAAACATGCGGAAACCGCAGGAAGGGCAGAAGAAAAAGAAGAAGGAGCCGAAGATGAGACTGAAAGGGGGGCAACAGAGAATGTGGACAAGGAAGGTGAAGCTACAGATAATCCAGAGGAAAAAGCAGAATCCCTAGAACGAAGGGACAGAAGGCAGACCGAATCCACCCCTCCCTGATAATCCTGAAGCATGTCCGACATAAATTCCGGACACTCCTGAGTCACATATTCTCTAATGTTAGAAAACCTGTTCAACAAACAACCTCTCACCAAAAGTCTATATCCTTTAGACAGACCCACCAAATCTGCATTATATTCTGTCACATCCCCAGACTGATCATGCAAACCACTCTTAGAAGCCGAAAGCGGCAGACCCGAATCCGCTTTACTAGATGGAGGCGACCTTGCGCCAGATCAAAACAGAAGTGATGAAGGCGAAAATTTTGCCGGAGCACAAATTCCACTAGAAACCGAAACCCCAACAGGAGAACGACTCTGCACACCTGATGCCTTCTCCTCACTACCTAAACCCGACCTATCTGTCTTAGTCATACCTAGCTCCTGATCCTGACTAATGTTTTCAACATTGAATTTTTCAACAACACTACAAGGGGTTGGGGGAGGGTCCTTCACCGTCTGCTCCGCGCCGAGGGGGCCAGCAAAACCTAACTACTCGGAGGCTTTTGGTTCTCCATTACCCTCAGCACCCGTTAGGGCTGGTTCTGGAACAGACAGGGGAGCTGAAAAAGAAGCAATATTAGACATCCTAACACTACTACTATCCTTGCTAGAAAATTGTTGGAAAAGACTAGCTACTAAATTTGTCATGCTACTCGTAATCCTATCTTCTAACTGTTTAACTATCTCTGAGCTCTCTAAATCTGAAGCAGAAGCCTGAGGTCCTTGAGGCAATGAAGAATCCGACAGTTGTTTGCCGCCTTTGCTAGCCATCGACTTGCGATGGTGAATGTAATCTTCCAACTGTTCTAATGTCCAATCTGAGCATTCATTGCAATGTGTTTGTACATTGCATTAAATCTTGCTACATGCCTGACAAATGGAGTGTCTATCATGTCTCAAAGTACTCATCCGTTTCTTGCAAGACGAGCAGAAGCGATGGGCGCTAGCATCCACAGTCATAGGGGCAGGCGAAGTCGAGGTTGAAGGCGCAGTAGTGGCAGGAGAGGAGGAAGACTTGTCCATAATGATCAATCAAGTTTCAAGAACTGGTGAACTCAAATCCAAAGATGTTCCTCGACAAAATATCCAGAAAGGCTGAGAAATCCAAGCATAAGGTCATTAATCCAGGGGAAGAGTCAGTAAATCCAAGCAGAAGGTTGTAATTCAGGAGAAAGGTCTGTAAATCCAGTCCAGAAATCTCAAATACCAAAGAGGAGTTGAGCAATAGGATTAAATTTCGCCCTGCTGAAGGGAACAACCGTTCAGCAGCGCGAACAGAAAGCAATTGACGAAAATGGGGCGTGTCGGCACACACATGCGTCAGTGTTATCAACCATTTCTTGTGGTAGCTCAGTGATGAGATTTTACCTGCAGCGTTGGTAACGCTAGCTGTTAAAATTCCCAACAGGGGGATTGGTAATTGAGGTTGTTCGGGCTAGTGGGATTTAGGGCTAATTCAGGTGTTCAGGGAGTGTATTGCAATATACAACAGTTATGTAATGGTTTTGCCACTTTAAACTTAACAGCTCCTAAGGGTTAAAGTCCCAAATGAAATTTCTCCCTGTTTTCATATACTGAAATCCAGTGCCATCACAGACCCTGTTTCAAGCAGCATGCTGTTCACTGCAAATGGCATAAAATGGCCAACATGCTAATAGCAGTGAGTTTTTAGACCTCAAATAGCCTAAATTAGTGAACTTGTGATTGTTCAGTAAAAGAATCTGAGAAGGCAAAATGACTTACATGTGGCTTTTCTCTGATTTTAAAGTCTTTTTTCTTTCAAGGCACAAACAGCATGAATCATTACAACAGTTTCTCCAAAAAAAGCCAAAATATACCTACACCCACAAAGTCCAATGGAAGGATGATACACTCTCCTACTGACAAACAATAGCCATCAACCTATCAAACTCAATAGCCATCAACCTATCAAACTCAGTCTTAAAATCTAACCCTATTAATACCCCAGCATAAATTTTTAGCTAAGATTACAGGGGTCAAGCACGCCACCCCAAGGTAAGAACTAGCATCATTAGGGTGGGATGCTCAGCAGTAATTATCATGATGTTTCTTTTTCTTTTTTGTAGATTAAGCCATATATGAGCTGACAAAGCCCTTGGCCTACTCCTAGAGATGCTCATAAAACATTTTTTTTTTCTTGCCAATAACATTACCCATTTCTACATTTCCCCACCTCTATTCATTCTGCCATTTTTACATGTCTATAGGTGAAATATTTTCATTTTTTTATTGTACCAACCAAAAAACCACGGTTTCTGGTTATGGTCTCACATAATTTATAGACAGGGGGATAGGAGCTAACACAATTGGTTAGCATCAACAGTAGCCTAATCATAAAAATCGAATACCACAGCAACTGAACAAACTTGGTGTATGATTCATGTGTCTGTTGAGTAATGAATTTGCTAGCTGTAGGCTATAACTGTTACTGATATGCTGTATTCCACATTTTCTTGAGTCATATACAAAATTTGGGGTTAAAAACAATTGGAACAATTGATGAATACCGATGAGACCAATAGAGCCAAGATGTGAACATGACATTCTATGGAATCAGAAAAGTATGATTTTTACTAAAATTTGCCAAAAACTTAATATCCAACCTAACTAGAAGCAATGTGTCCTGACTTTGCATGGGTGGGGGTTTGGCCCCCTTTCTATAGATTTCAGATATTTTTGGCATTTCTGAGATAGCTAATACTAGCTGATCTGCAGTCAACCCAAATTATTATAAAAGGAACTTTACTAACCTAACATACCCCAACCTAAGCTAACCTAGCAGGCCGTGTTACTTAGTCGGGGAAGGAGCACCCCACAACCCCCGGAGAAGGAAACTCCACTTTTTACCAAACCTTCCCTATAACACTGTGCATGCGTGATAGCATTCCAAGATGACCAGCATACAAAAACATATCAGTTCTAATACTAATTACAGGTTAATTACAGTTAACTGCCAAATAATAACAGGAAATTGTTAATAAGCAACCAAAATGCTATGGGATGCGTCAACTTCCAAGGTAAACCTGCTAAAAGCTAGGCTAGGATTTGGGACACAGTGCCCAAACTAACCTACAGACAGACTTGGGCCTAGGTGTACGCTGTAGGCATAACAAGCACAGCCTTCACCTATTCATTTTAAACTAGTTTAGAGTACGACGGGGCCAGGCTTAATTTCCGTAGCCTCGCCTGGATCAGTCTCGAATATTCATTGGCCAATTGGCTAATTGTTTGGAAACAACTGTTTGGAATTACATACCATACATTTTGCATGGCGGTAGGCGTATCCTGAGCATCATTCTTCCAATGATCTCCCCATCGGAGCGTTGGCCTGTTATATTAAGGTAATCCTACAGCTTAAGCTATGGCAAGTCTGGGCTACTTTTCGTAAATCTATTCTGGTGGACATGACAAGGCTTGAAAAGAGAAACCCACAAGATTCCTGACCACCTTCACATCTCTTGAAAAAGGGTCACAATTAGGACCTGAAAGCACTCGAGATTCAAGTAAAATGTAAATTTGTACAAGCAAACTAGTTATACACAGGAATCTAGTGGGTTTCTCTTTCCATCTTCAGAAGAAAACTGAGACAAGGTTTGTTAGACTACACAGGCTACAGCAATCTGGGAATTTCCAGGCAAGCCACGGCGCCACTATCCATCCCTCTGACATGGCACACTCAAAGGGCCTCCCGTGCGCAACACTGACCTTAAACCATTATCTTATTAAGTAATATATAAACAACAATACGGGTTTAGGCCACACTTACATTCGAAGTCTGAATTTGCTCTTCGATAACTCTGACAATAACCGATGCGTGCGTCAGATTCTCCTCAGCTAACATTGTCAACATCGTGATTAGAGGCTTCGAATTTAGTGTCAGGTCGCTCAACGACGAACGGTATTCGTCGGCTACCTCTTGGGAAGTCATCTTGATTACGGTGCTACTTCATGGACTGACACAGCAAAAGAGTTCACACACTCCAACAACGTCAACATACGTTCACTCTCAACAGAAGCGCTTGCCAGACTGTATTGGGTCGGTCGGTTATGATAGAAGTTATTGCACCACACAGTATGTGAGCCCACTTTACCTGCTCTTCTTCCTAGTTTTGTCTATAAGAGACGGCGGTTCACCCAAATAAGGATATCCCACTACTATTTCAAAATTACGCTTCGTAACATAACAGCCAAATTTATTATGAACATGAATTATTTTTGTAACGAAAATCCTAAAGTTATTTACTGAAAAATAAACGTAAGCTGGTGCCGTCCTTACAACGTATAGGCTACACCCTGCCTATGGACGAATCGCCGCCAAAAAACAGCAAAATGAAAGATTGACCTTATGGATGAAAAAAATAATGAAAATGAAAAGAGGATAATTCTAAGATTGAAGATCGTCACCGAGGGAAAGACGAAAGTCACTGCAATTTCAGTCTTTCACTGTACAATCAGAGACAGGTTCAATGTAATGGTTCATCAAGCTATCTACACTGGGTATCCAAAATACTCGAATGACTTTTTGCGTATAATACGTCCAACGGATAGAGTTAACACAAGAATAGCTTCATATAGTCTCAAGTTATCTGAGCCAAGCTGCAGTTGGAATGCTGGTTTCAGTGCCCCTAAATCTGACGAACTAAGACTGCACAGTAAGCTCCCACTTGATATCAGGACTGATAACATCAAATCTTTGCAGAAAAGATTAAAGACTGTGCTGTGACAGCGTAGATTTGACAATTAATATGGAATATACTGTATATAATATCAGAATGCCTCTGCAGTACTGTGTATATGATGAGTAAGTTTGCCTTTCTCGCAGAGCGCCTTCGGCGAAGTGGGGCCCTGGGAAAAAAAATACAAAAAATTTCCATAGTCTAGAACAATTTTTTACACAAAGACCCAAATAGCATCCTGTTGACTTCCTCTAATGATTTTTATCATTTACCTTTGCAAAGAGTGCACTCTGTCTTTCTGGATATTAGAGTCTGTTCATTTATCCCGTGGCATTACCGCTTTTCTGAGACCCCCTTTTCTTTTTTCCCCACACTGAAGCTTTCGAATCACACTTGGTTTCGAATCATTTATGTTATATGCTTTAAAAGACAAAGTAACCCCTACAAAACTTATTTGTTTTCGCTTTGATTACCTACAGTTTTCGTCATTGTAGGTATCTTTATCTTGTAGTGTACATGCCATAAAGGCAACTTTTCTCCTGCCATTCTCACTCCAGGTCCATGAAAACTTGGGTAGACATTCCTCTACTTCCCTAGCACCACTTACTCTTTGTTAATCCTCTTGTCTCATTCTATGGTCATCTATAACAAGTAATCCTAAATTCTTTTATAAGTCAAATAAAATACATTGTTCTTGATGTCTTATCTTACAACACTTTTCAACCTTTTCAGCGACCCATGCCTGCTTCTAGCTACTTCCATTCAATATTTCGCCCTCCATAAATTTAAGCCATTCAATTTACCGTTCAGAAGCTCGTGCCTTCTCCCAAAGTCGTACCTGCATCTTCGACCCTTTCCGTATCTTCTCCCAGGACTTCGTCTGAATAAACATTATACAGCCAGAAGGACATAACTCACACTCGCCACAGATATTTAACCATTTACATATTTTACCCAAAATTCAGCCTCATAAAATCTTTTCAGTCACTCTTAATGAAATGCCATGTACACAGTAGCCTACATTACACCATACATCCTCTGCATTCCACATCTCATCTCTGGTGATTCTTTCGCAGTCTTCCTTTGCGTCATTCACGTCACTTGTATAATTTCTTTTACGTTCAAGCTTACCACACGTGCATTTCACAGGGCAAGATTAATCGACACGCTTTCTTCACTACGAGAGCCACTTGTGCTCTTCTATATCAAACCTTCTGGCACCTTTTTAATCTTACTAATCAAATATAAATATATATATATATATATATATATATATATATATATATATATATATATATACATATATGTGTGTGTGTGTGTGTGTGTGTGTATACAAACACACACATATATGCATGTATGTATATTTATACATGTATACTATGTGTGTGTGTCTGTGAGTCTGTTTGTATGTATTACCTAGTATGCCTATGCCTAGAAGGCTGCATGATAAGGTTTTGATTGAGAAAATAAGACAGAAAACAGATTGGGTCAAAGTGTTTTTTGAGCTACTGTTTATTATGAATGTACAGTTAAGTAAATTTGAATTAAAGTGGGAGAACAGATTCATATCAACAGAAATACAATGTGAAGGACAGTAAGGACACGCTTATTAGCCGGCGACATATTGAAAATGGTCAGGCTATATCATGGTGAAAGCGAAGATTGTTTAGGAATGGGTGAAATACGAGTAAAGAGGTGACGGGCATGAAGTAGGTCTGATACAAACGAGTGTGCGCGTGTTTGTGTTTACAAGTATTTATGCGTTATTCATCTATAACATTTCGTTATGGTATAGATGAACTGTAGAGAAAAGCCAAGGGAAGACATGAAATGTAAGTGTATGGTTTCGTGATAAGAAAAGTTACCATGACAGGAGTGTTTGCAGATGATGGATTGTCAAATGGTCATAGGGAAGAGAATCTTACATGCTGGTGTAAGATACTGAAAGTGTATAGAAGAGGAAAGTATTTGAAAATATGTGCATTGTTTATATAGTAAGTGTGAAGTAAGAAGGGTTGAAAGAATGAGAAATTTACAATATAAGGAAGGTTAGGAATCGTGAAAAGATGACCAAAATATCTTGAGGTGGTCTGATCACGTGAAAAGAATGGAGAAGTTATAGCCGGCGCGGAGGATCAGTTACACTGGAATAGCTTTAACATCCAGGAATTGGGAGAGAGTATGCATAACAGAGATGAGTATTGTTGGGCTTCTACTGGACCACTACACTGATGAATGTGTCCTTTGAGTAGTTATACGAAATGTATGATACTATAGAAATTCACCCTTGATTCGGGAGATAAAGAATTAATATAGCAGTAGCTCTCTCTCTCTCTCTCTCTCTCTCTCTCTCTCTCTATATATATATATATATATATATATATATATATATATATATATATATATATATATATATATATATATATATATGTGTGTGTGTGTGTGCGTGTGTATGTATATACACATATATACATGTAGCCTATATATGTAATTATATATAATATAAATACACACCCATATATATGTGTGTGTGTGTGAGTGCGTACGTGTTTGTATGTGTGTGTGTGTGTGTCCTTAAAAAACATTTCAACCCATTTTCAGTCTTCTCCAGGTAACAGTAGTAAACATTTTGTTTTTCATCCCATAGCATATAACTTTTTCTTTGGCAGATGCAAAATTCAAGAAATGTATTTGAGAGAACCAAAATGAAGGAACAGAAGTAGAATATAAAGAGATATAATTGTTTGCTCCCTGTTCAGATAATATACATCACCTTTTAGTAACTAGAAACAGACGAGCAAGATGGAACCGCCATAAAATGTAAAATAACCTTTAGAGCAATTTTCACGGCACGTGAATAATAAGTGTAACCTTTAATACTTGTCCATTAACTCTCTCTCTCTCTCTCTCTCGTGGATTTTGGTAAATTACCGTCTGAACTGCGGCGATTTTGTTAGCTTTTAGTGCAACGCAATTGGGAAATTGCTCTACGTCCCAGGCTTATTCTAGAAAAACACTGAGTGAGAGCAAATACAAAATGTTCAAGAAAGCTTACCATGGTGTAAGACTACTCTCTCTCTCTCTCTCTCTCTGCAGAATACTACGCATACACAGATGTTTGATTGTTCACATGCTTTTGTCAAATAATGCGTTCTCCGTAACAAGCATTTTCACGAAAAGCACGTGATTTATATGTGTGTGTTTTTTTACGTGTGTGTGTGTGTGTGTGTGTGCATGATGTCCACCTGCACCAATCTCTCGGCCCCACACCTGTACAGTATTTGCTGAATTTCCACTCCTAATTTGTAGGCACTCCCAGATACTCTATTTCGTTCCGTTTATTCCAAAACTTACGTCAATTTATTTAACTCCTCCCCAAATCACTTGAATCGAGTAGGCTATATTTATGCTTGTATATGTGTTATGGCTCATGATTATGAAAATATAATCCAAACGATTGTTTATGATTTTTCCTAAGTATAAAATTCTTCGGCATGTTTTGTTAAAGCCCAAATAAAAATGACCACTTGGAAAAAGAAGACTGGTTAATTATTACTATACTTCTTGGTAACTGATATATAAAACTTATTCAAGATTCTAATAATATGAATTCTGCAAACATTTCTGACGTTCTAAAAACATTTGTTAAACATCTTTGTCAAAGATATTATGGAGTTGTCCTTAAGTAATAAAAAATATAGTTTATAATTAACTTCCTTCGCTTGTAAGAGTTAGATATTGCTGTTAGCAGAGCAAGCCAGCGAACCAGCACGGGTTCTTGCTCCTAGAAGTACAATCTGTAAGGAAATAAACATACAGGATATTGTCCAAAACCGCGGCTGCTTATTATCGTCCTCCCGTCGAGAAGAGGAGATTATTCTTCAGCCATAAAGATAAATCCACTGTTAATACCATTTCTGTGTGTTAAACATAATCTCTCGGTGGCCCTGACTCACCCCCTTATAGTTTTACCGCCATGAAATAAAAATTTTAGCCTATTAACCAAGGTCTATAGAAATACTATCTCTATAGGGCTTGCTATTAACCAGGTCGGAGAGAATACGAGCATATTCCATTAGTTTTGTTGGCAGGCTTTAATTAAGCAAGTGCTGATACTGGATTAAGGCCATTTGAATCTAAAAACTGATTCCTTCCATTGTTCCAGTGAGGGTTGCTGAAACGAAGTCCGGACTTGACGAAATACAACAATATTCTGCGACAATTCGTTGTTTTTACGGAAGTTCTCAGAATCTGGAAAGGAATGAAATCAATATATCCAGTCCATTGTTGCTGCTGACTCTGATAAAAACTTTCGATTCTCCGACCAGCCAATGAAGAATTAGAGAAATTTATTTCTGGTGATAGAAATTCATTTCTCGTTATAATGTGGTTCGGATTCCACAAAAAGCTGTAGGTCCCGTTGCTAGGTAACCAACTGGTTCTTAGCCACGTAAAATAAATCTAATCCTTCGGGCCAGCCCTAGGAGAGCTGTTAATCAGCTCAGTGGTCTGGTTAAACTAAGGTATACTTAACTCCTGATAAAAACTGTATTAATGTACTTTATTACTGCGCCTACTTTATTTTGAAAGGGAGGAAATTTTTCAGGCTTTTTTCTTTTTCTAAGGAGGCTTCCTGAAATCACATGTTTCATCTTTTCATTTTTGTTTCTAAATTTACATAGAAATTTTAATTGCCCCTTCTAGAAAATCTCTACACTCGTATCGTATTCAGTATACGTGAACTATCATAGTTGTCTCAAGCCCCAAGTTGATGAGAGAGAGAGAGAGAGAGAGAGAGAGAGAGAGAGAGAGAGAGAGAGAGATATTTATAAAACCAATTTCTGTCACGGAATCACCACAATTGTCGCCAGCCTTTGTTTTTTCGAAGGATTTGAAATAAAATTAGAGAGCAATTTTCTAATTATCTTTGGCGTTACTCTGGGTTCGCCACACCTGCACTGTTTATCGTTTCTTGTTTTCTATTGCTCTTCCCTGTTTTCTATTCCGTGTGTGACATACATGATATTCGCGACTTGAAAAGAAATAAATACGAAAAGAAAGTGTACGGATGAATTTTCTTAAAATATATTGAAAAGATAGACCCATCTTATGCCGACAACAACAACGCCCGTGTGTATATGCAAATGTACTAACATATTCACGATGCGCATCATACATAATTTAGGAATTATTAAAAAAAATATGGAAGGACGTCGATTTGTTTTCTGATGTACTATATCTATTTGTGTTATAAAGTTACTCTTCTATTAAGAATAGAAGATATTAATAATGTGGTTAATCTTAATTAAAAAAGTATGAGGTAAAAGTTTCCAAGGAGTCACTTAATAATTTTCACTATTTTGTTTTTTCTGTTCTCACTTGAATTGCAGTTTGATTTAAAATTCTCTTATTCTATAATACATCCTAAATAATGTTAGCAATATTATCTGTCAAATTTTTGACCGAGTACTAACCTTCCTTTAAAGTTCTGTCTCCATGAAAAGTTTTGCGTGATTTTTCCATAACTAACTTTTTCCACAGATTCGTTGGTAATTTTGATTAAATTCCAAGCCTTCCTACTACTGAATCCAACCCTTGTATTGTCTCCAGTTTCTACATTTGTTCCCGGAATTTGGTAAAGAACATCGTTTTGCAGTATGCACACTGGAATAAACTAAGCATTTCCTTTCTACCGCTTCTCCAGAATTCATTTTTCTTTATTCTAAGCTTATTGAAATTTCATCAACGCGGTTCTCAAAGAATTATCCCATACAATATGACGGTGAAAAAAAAATTATAGGGTGATGCAGTTTCTTTGTAATCTACAAATTAAATTTCGATTAAACTCACATCTCAGTTTTCTTTACCTGTATTAACTTTTGTTCCTGAATATTTCATACAATTCTGGCAAAGACTTACAGATTTTTAAACTCAAACTTTCATTGATTCTGCTAGAACTGCCATTTTCCGCGACATTCCATTCTATCATTAATATATAACTCATATGCATCCCTAAATTTTCGTTTTCTATTTCACGCCTTGCCATATCAAACCACATATCTGCCAGGAAAATAAAATTACTTGTATCAGACCAGCTATTACGTTCCAGAAGACCTTAATTTCCATAACAGGATAATGGTCAGCAGCAGCTTCATACATCAACTTAGCTGCTAATTTTACTATTCTGCGGCTTACTTCAGAAACAGTGATTTAAAGTGGTTTTCAAATCGTGCGTATCTGATATCAAAATTGTCATGATTTTATGACTGAAAACCGTTGTCAGTACTAGATCTAATAATCTTCAGTAGGTGAGAAGTTTCAGCAGTATACGTAAAATCCTGTCGGAAGCTGCAGGATTTTTAAAGTAAGTATTCTCGATGCTTACACTCAAATCTCTTCATAACTTTACGTTACCTAGGTCTAGATAACTTACACTACAACGGCATGAAGTCCCAGTTATGTTACATTCTCAATTAGGTTACATTCTCAAGATCATAAGAGCATATTTTCAGTTTTAAGCAAGATCTGTATGATATGGGAGGTGCATAGTTGTCTTAAATTAAGTTACTTATCAGCGCTACGAACTTACGACGTCAGTGGAACATGAACAAATCAAGGTATAAGAAAAACTACAGTTAATTTTCCATTTTTTTGGTCGTGATGACGTTATAACGGAAGACAGCCTAAGGAAGAAAATCAGATGTTGTAGCTGAGGCCCTATGGATGTTCGAAATGGGGTGCTGAAAGGACTCAATGAATATTTCCGAAAATAAAAAAAGAAATTACAATAATGATAATTGCTCTTAGAACTTCAACTGCAAAAAGGGTATAATTGCTTCTTTGTAATGTCGCGTAGCACTTGTGGTGCCATTTTCTACAAAATCATATTCTAAGCCTTTCTAACGAATATTTTCTGCCTCTAAAGAATGTTTTTCGAATATATCATGAGATGCTAGCATAATCAACATAAAGCAATCAGGCCCCGAATAGTTAAAGTGACTTTATCCCTTAATTGTCATCTTCCAAAATATTGTCGAAGGAAACAGCTCTGTGAAACAAATTTGCTAACCTTTCTAAAGGGTTTTAACCGTTCCAAATGCTATCGAAGTAGGATATATCTCTTGTAATGGCATTGAAACCTTTTGAAAAGGGAAACTCTTTCACGGTAGTTTGTTTTGATCTTTGATGTATATGTACGCTGTTATCTCTTGAAAGGGGGAAACGGCTGAAAACAGAGGCGAGGAGTCCAATGACTGAAGAATACAAGTGGCATACTGTTTAGGCTGACTGAAATAAAGGCAAGCGCAATATCTTACGTTTTCAAATTTCAGCAGAAGGAGAAGGGCCAGCTCAGTCTACTTAGTGATCTAGTGTTATGTGAGAATTTTCCATTATTGGAGTTTATTCTTTGTTAACGGAGCCAAATTATGCTAACTCATGCTTTCATTGTGTGTCGTTGGTTAGGGAATTAAAAGCCCGTCCATTTTTAATACATTTTTGCGGTAAAATTGTACTTTAAACCATTATTGCATTTTGGACTTTTAAATAAAATTTAGTAGAACTATGGGGTTGCTCTGCATTGGTATTACCTTGGAAATTGACTTTTCCCATAGTATTTTGGTTGCTTATGAACAATTTACCATTATTTTTGGTAATTCTAAGCCGGCTGTCCGCGGTGAGCTAGACTATGACAATTGACGTTTTTCTATGTTATTTTACTTCCTTTACAAGAATTTAAAGTAATATTTTGTCGGCCGGCTGTAACTAAGCTGTCATTGACCTTTGAAGACTACGCGACTTGAATTGCCTAAAACGCAGGGTAGGTCTAAGCCAGCATTCCGCGGCAAGCCCCCACCCCTCCATAGCTAATACGGCAAAATTGTAACCAGTAAACACCCCTAAAAATACCAACATAACGTACCCTAGAGGTGTTTACTGGTTACAATTTTGCCGTATTAGCTATGGAGGTGGGGGGGGCGGGCTTGCCGCGGAATGCCGGCTTAGACCTACCCTACGTTAGGTAATTCAAGTCGTGTAGACTTCAAAGGTCAATCACAGTTTAATTACAACCGGCCGACAAAATATTACTTTAAATTCTTGTAAAGGAAGTAAAATAACAAAGAAAAACGCCAATTGCCACAGTCTAGCTCACCGCGGACAGCCGGCTTAGAATTACCTTATTTTTTTGTCGGTCGACTGTAATTAACCTGTAGGATAATTAATATCAGAACTGATATGTTTTTGCATGCTGGCTGGGTGTCCTGGAATGCTATCGGGTAGAACTAAATTATATAGTAGCTCCGCAGCGGCGACTGCCTTCTAACTTAATTTTTTCTACAGCTTTTTGGTTGCTAACTATGAATTTACCTTTAATTTTTGGCGCTCGAGTGTAATTAACCTGTAATTAACCCCTGAAGTCCATCCAACAAGGGGTTTCCATACGCGATCTTCACAAGACAGAGCACGGCTACGTCTGTTTCAAACGGTTCATATCCCGTCCGGCAAGTGCAATAACTTGTTAACATATGGGTACCCAACCCTCCCCAGGCCAGTACTAAACACGGCAAAGGGTCATTCCATTTGGCTGACAACAAACAGATGCACCGCCAGTATCAGAACCCCTAAAAGTGTAGAAAAAACCAGTTGAAAAGGTAAAAACAGGCACGGAGCTAATATAGAGAATTACCTGCTATCGCACGTGCAGTGTTACAGGGAAGCTTTTGGTAAAAAGTGGAGTTTCCTTCACCGGGGGGGGTCTGGGGAGCAGAGCCCCCAGCTAAGTTACACAGCCTGCTAGGTTAGGTTAGGGTGCGTTAAGTTAGTATAGTTCCTGGTAGAAATAAGTAGTAGCTCCGTGGCGGTGACTACCTTCTAACTTGACTTTTTCTACAGTTTTTTGGTTGCTAATTATGGATTTACCTTCAGTTTTTGTCGGACGAATGTAATTAACCTGAAGTCCATCCAACAAGGGGTTTCCATACGCAATCTTCACAAGACAATGCACAGGTACGTCTGTTTTGAACGGTTCATATCCCATCCGGCAAGTGCAATAACTTGTTAATGTATGGGTAACCCCCCCCCGGGCCAGTACTAAACACAGCGAAGGGATATTCCATTTGGCTGACAACAAAGAAACCCACTGCCAGTATCAGAAGCCTTAAAAGTGTAGAAAAAACCAGTTGAAAAGGTAAAAACAGGCACGGAGCTAATACTTAGAATTACCAAGTTCCTTTTATAATAGGTTTCCTTAGCCAATCCTTTCTTGAACATATGGCTCCCTAATGACTTGAGCATGTTCAGAACCATTCCACAACATCAACATAGCAGGTATTTCTCCCAGACCCAAAATCCTGCTTTCCGAAAGGGTGTCCAACCATGCTGGGTAGATATGTCAATAATTCACCGACAATAAACACCACCACCTCCTTCATCAGCAACACTAAAAGTATAGGAAAAATCAATTTCCAAGGTAATAGTCTGTGCAGAGCTACCCTGTAGTTTTACCTAAAATTTTCTTATGTTTTAATGGATGCTTTGAATAATTTTGACATTCATTCCTGTAGCAAATGACCCATCCAACCATACCTAACCTAACTTAACCTAATGTATGGTGCCAGGGTAAAACCTAAAGAATACAACCACAGCCTGCTCGTCAGTCACCGACTGGAATATTTTCTGCCTTTTTTTGTTTTTAATTATGAGTGTCTTCTTTTTATGTTTATGATGTAATTTGTATATGTTTTTACGTTCATCTCCAAGGGGCTGGTACTAAACATGGTGCCCATACAGTATTGCACATATAAATTGGTAATTACTGAACCAGAGAGGTGTGGTAGTATTCTTCAGTTTTACCATAACAATTTCTTATCTGAGTGCTTGATATTAGTTTGAAAACATTCCATAAACTTACCTTAATCTGTATGAACTATCATTGGGATTAGGGTCCTTGCATTTAACTCGTTTTGTATTTTCCCCCAACCAAAAACCTGGCTTTCTCACTGTGGCCCCCCTTATTGCAGGATATAAGGGAGGGGCCCACTATCTTGAAAATTAATGTCAGGAATGTTCAAAATCTATCAGAACATAGGAAAATTATATTTTAAAGTCCAAAATGCAATAATAGTTTAAAGTAAAACCATATCTGGTACACCAGATCTCAGGCTATACTAGTGTAGGTAGGATATAGGCCTATGTAGCGTATTTGGGAACTTTGGATGTTATCAGGTAGCATTTAATGCTTGCATATGTTAAGTAACAGTTTTACATTACTTGTGGGAAGTTGGTGCTGTCATTGGACCTCTCGTGGTGCACTGTAGGCATTACTAATGGTTGTTTGCTGAATCTAATTTTCAGCCCTTAACTTTATCCCCTTTCTTGCTTCCTCTCTTCAGTCTTGGTGTCTAGTCTCTGCAGTTATTACTTCTTTTCGCAACTGTGGAATTTTCCCAGGTCCACCTTTAGAGTCTTGTACCTCAACTCCTTATTTTCTGGATGGCCGAAAGTGTCCCAGCACTTTGCTTTACAGCCAAAATTCCATGAATCAGTCAACCAGTTTTACATTCTACTGCAAGTCTATGTGGTTGTGAATTCTAGTACCCTTGCACAGTATGTTAATTCTTGAATTTTTGTGTTTCTGTTTACTGTAATCAATCTGCTGCCAGATACATGATAGTCTCTATCTGAATGGTGATGGAATCCATTGAATTTGAATGATGGGAGAGCAAATGAGAGAAGGAGTATGTGCAATCATACCATGTTGAGCTTATGGTAGGCTATTGAGCTAACAATATAAAAAAATGTTGAGTTGAAGTTTTTGGCATGCCCCAAGATGATGGAATATTGGATGTTTTGATTATATTGCAAGTTGATATTACTTTTTTCATAAATTGTTTTATTGCTTGATTCTTGAACTGTGTGTGTTTTTTTTACTGCTTTGCCTTCTTGTATTTTATACTTTTTTCTCCATTATTGTTGGTGCACTCTGGTATTTGTGTTCTACCCCTTTAACAATTGTGGGGGCTCCCAAACCTTGCAAGGAAATAGTTTTTGTTTGGGGTAAAACCAAGTACCAGTGAAATGTATCAGTGGGAATTGTCAAAGATGTATAAATAAGTAGTCAGAAAAATATATGATTCATGTTTGTAAATCAGCAATAATTGCAAAACAAATTATAAAGTAAAGGGCAATTTTGGGGTACATCCTAAACTAAAATTGGGTGCTAGGTCCTACCAGATTGGGCAGGCTAGATCTCCCAACCTAACTGACCTAATGTAGGAAGTCATTGCGTACCTGATTGGGGAGGGCTGGATCTGATATTGGGTCTTGTATGGTATTAAAAATTAAAAATTAGTGTAGACTCCTAGATTTTGGTTTGAAGATATTTGCGGGGTGATTGAGGTTTTTTTGCATCTAATGATTTGTAAAAATTCTAGTTTTAGTTTGAATGGAAATGAGAGTAGTAATCAGAATTAATATTGGTCTCAAGCTATTTTTATTTCAAGTTGTCATTTTCTTACTGAAACTGCACTGTTGACTATTGAATTCTTGTTTTATGCTGTATATAGGATACCATGTCTGAGGAGGCAGAAGATTTAGCTTCAATAAAGCGGCAGCAAGCAGAAACTCGTCTGAGGCTCAACTTGGCAAATAGACACATTAGTACTTTATACTCTCAGGTAAGAGGATGTGCCAGTGATTAAAAGTGTGTATAAAACAGGTCTTGAGGTACACTATTTGCTTTTCAGATTGTTCAACTGTTATGATATTTTATGGTAACTATATTAAATAGTTTATTTTTCATATCAGTTAGACATTTTAGTGCAAATGCAATGTACTGTACTAACTTGAATAAATTTTAGGTACTGTACAAGGTTGCTGAAAGTTGTACTGTACACAGCTAATCCAGTAGGTTTATGAAGAGCTTGAACAATAGCAGTATTTTACATTGCCTTAATGCCTGGTAGGTGCAGTCAGTAGTGCTGAATGCTGTATGTTTAAAACAAACTAAGAAGTAATTAATGGTTGGTAAGATACCCCTCCCCCATCAGAGGATTCCTGAGTCTTACTTGTGTCACCAGATCAGTTTATAAGTTTGTAGCACAACTATCTGTATGTTGAGCTTTTTTTCATTTCTCCTCTTTCACCTTTCTCAACTCTTAGTTCAGTTTAGTGAGTTTTTCTGCAGTTGTTATGGCTTTGAGAGAAATTTACATTGAATTTGTATTTCATTTATTGTGCCAAAAATTTAGGTTTTCATTATTGAAATGTACCTTGATTACCTCACTCATCATAATCTTTTTGTACGTACGCTTTTCCCTGTATGGGTTTAGACTTGAAAAAAGTTTTCTCCACTCATGTATTGTGCTTTTTCTGTCCAAAGTCTTATCAGTCTAAGTTATATCCCTTTTTTGCTTGATTTCTTGGGCCTTCTTACAGATCTTTGTCCTGCTACTTCCATATTTTCTGCTCTCTAGACTAACTGTTCATTCATCTTTTGGCCTAAATTTTATATTCTATTCTGTTCTATTATCCCATCTCATCATAAGGCCAAAACATCTCAGTCTTTGAAATATACAGTATTTTTCCAGCTTCCTGATACCACACGTCTGAAATTGAGTTTTTCTGAGTGTTGATGTTAGACTAATGATGTATATATTATGCAATATTTTTTCTTAAGTAGCCTAATTACTAGCAGTCTTAACATTCCATGATCACATGTTTTCAAAATCTATATTCATTGTCAGTGTCCTTGTTTCCAATGCATAGAGTGTAGGACTTATGTACCAGTCAAAAGTCTATGCTTTTCTGCTAATTGGATGTTTTTGTTTACAAGTAACTTAGCTGTCATGTTTCACCCATGCTGCAGCTACTCTATTTTTTACTGCTCTCTCAAATTATGCTTTACAGTCCAGTGTTGCTGCAAAAGTAGAGAAAGTTTCATAGAAAAAATGATTGAACATAACTAAGATAAGAAACCCTTGTTGATCTTGCCTTGTACAGGGTAAATGAAAGAGACCATATATATTCAAGGTTTTGTGGGAAGTGGGGAGTTATGCTTTGATAACTTTAGTTACAGTAGAAGTTAAAGGAATAAGACACTAGTTTTTTTTTAACAAGGTTTGCCACCATTTTTAAGATGGGCTTAACTAGAGAAAACTTCCAAGAGAAGGATAAAGGCAGGAATTATGAATCTGGTGAATAAAAGAACATATGAGTCATCCATAAAGAATTACACTAGATATGATCCAAGCTAGGTACCTTATTGGACGTTAGTGAACCTAGAGCCCCTTTAAGAAATTAGGTATGCCATGGGTAAAGAGAAGTACAGTATTAGAATTTGATCCATTGAAAGTGAATTGCATAGGGAAGGAAATGGCTGAGAATGAAGTTCTGAAGAATATGGCACTTTTCAGTAATAGAGCAAGTTACAATGTACAATTGAAATTGCAGAGGTATGTGGTGTGAAGTGGAAAAATATAGACTAGCATTGCAAAGAATGAGATGCCTTGGATGTGTTGGAAAAGGGGATGGGGGATTTAGGAATATTGTAGGTAAGGGAATAACAGAAAGGAGACCTGTATGAATGCCCAGAAAATCATGGAATGAGGGCACAGTTCAAGACTCAAACTAGTTGGGAATTCAGGCAGAAAGTGTGCATAACAGATTATGTAAAAAAAAATTTTGGAAGTTGATGGGAAAGTTCCAAGTACGGCTGTTACTGCATTGAGTTTTATGTATGCATACATTAGAAAAAAACTACAGTAACTATTAACTTTTAGGAATCATGTTTGTCAAATTTTTTTGTAATAGTTGGTAATCTGGTTAGGATGTCAAAATGCCTGTGCAGAAGAGATGGTGGTTTAATATGCACAGTGAAATTTTCAAACTCTTCCCATAGACATTTAGAAATGTGCAGTACATTGATTAATAAGTATTACAGGAATTGTAATAATTTAAAAAGTCTTCAGTATTTTTATATATCAGCATTAAAAATTTACTTTGCTCGTTAAAAGATAATGTGGATGATTGTGGAGGAGGATTATAAGTAAAATTTTTTTGTGAAAAAGGGTTTACTTTTTTATGACTTGCTCATAAAGTGTGAATCAGTATTTGCAGCTTGTGATGGTACCTTGATAACATTTGTTTTGGAAAGCATTCTTACTAATGACAAAACCGTAAATATACTGGTAAGTTGAATGAATAAAGTTAATTTGGCAACATTTCCTTTTATTTTACAATAAATTCTCTCATTTCAGGTGCAAGATCTAGAAGTGCAATTCAAAACTGCAATTAGACATAAAAAACATTCTGCAAGGTATAATTTGAGACAAAAATTGGCAGTTATAATGGGATTAAAAATTGTGTATTTGAACTACTGTTCTGCCAAGTCCCAAGAGTTGGAACAGCTGAAGCAAAAAATTCAGGCTCTCAGTGGACGAGATGAGGAAGCTATGGACACTGATGCCAATGAAGAGGCTAATTTAGGAATTATAGACATGCCAAATGTGGGGGAGCACTGAATATTTTCTAGTATGGTGATAATAGTGTAGGACCATTGTGCTTGTCTTTTGAAGAAAATCAGTATTTTGATTTTTAAGGATTCTGAAAAGTATTAGATAAAGGTATAATATTTATCTTTAAAATATTTTGAAAATTTATTGCTATATAGGCCGGAGTTTTGTAAACATCATGGCAGACTCAGATAGTGAATATGAGGAGGAAGAAACCCTCATTGCTGTAGAGTTACATGGTGTCATTGACTCAGAAATTTTTGCACAAGATTCTTTCAACAAGTTTAAAATTCTAGCTATTGACTCTGAAAACCCTATTTTACAAGTTGAGAACTTTGTCTTCACTGGAGGGTATGAACATGCAATGGGAACAAATATCTTCTTTGAAGAAGATGATAAAAAGGTAAAGAAGTGTGACCCAGTGTTTTGCAAGAAGCCAGCACGCATGTTGAAATATGTATGTAAAACTAACAAGAAACTAAACATGAAGCGTGTGTTTGTGTCTGAAAAGGCCTCCGGAGAAGACAGCAATATGCCTAGCACCAGTGAAAGTGAAACATCTGCAATTCCTGGTAGCAGCACTTCCAGCGATGTAGAAACTGAAAACAATCCTCAATCAGAGCATAATACTCAATAGCATTAGTTGAAAGTGGTTAGGGGTTATTTATATAATTTTAATTGTTAGCAAGGTTTTCTGTGTTGGATTTCAAATTGCAAGATTTTCATAATGTATTTTGGAGGATTACCAGATTAAAATCACTCTGGGTATGTTCTGGAACTGTTATGTTTAATTACAATTAGAGGTAATATTGCTGAAATTTTGTTAGCCTGCCTTTTGTAAATCATAAGCAGGGTACATTTATGAAAATTTTCATTGCTGAGCACATTTGCTTTTTTGTTTTAAGCATGATGTAGATACATAATAGTAAGTCTGGTTATGGATTAATTACCAATTACAGTATATATTCAAGGGTGATGTAAGATATTGCAGTTGAAAGTTTATCTTCATTGGTAAAACCTCTTAATTGCTGTATATTGACTTATTAAACAATAGGTATTTTTATTGCTCTCATTGCATCATCAAGATAAAGCACTCCAATAGATAAGTGTTAAATTTTCAAGGTATGCAAAATTAAAAGTGCTTTATTTATATTCATTCATTATCATTATAGTAAATACTGTACAAGTAATTTTATTAAAATGGTTCTCAGATATTAGGCCTCTTAATTGATGTTTCTGTCATCTTGCAATAGCATAGAAGGCAAGTGAGATTTTTGGTTCTTACAATTGTCTGCTATTTACTTCCATTACTTTTTTCTGTAATTGAGAAACTGATTATGTTTGGAAACCATATATTGTACAGTGTAGTACTTTTGTTTCAATTACTTGTTACTGTAATTGGAAAACTGTTTCACATTTGCAAACCACATACAGTATAATACTTTTGTATTTTGGTTGTTTCAAAGCATAGCCCATATGCAGCATACTGAACTTTTAACTTTTATATATGTAACTACCCAGTAATTACTTAGCTAAGAGTTTCTGCTCGAATAGCAGTTAGAATTCTGAATTCCACGGTAGCGATTCTTTTGTTTTCTGTAGGTAATTATGCCCCGCCCACTTTTGGGGTACGAAAGAGGAACATCATCAACATGACAATTTGTTTCTGCCACTTGTAGTGTCAACACCTGGTGTTGTTACAGCAGTTTAGAGTTTTTTGGATTTGTAATTTTCATCCTTGGTGAAGTATTTTTGTAGCCTTTTCGGCATTTTTTTGTATTGACTCTCACGATTTTGACATTTTCAACTAGTTAGGATAAGTCCGACACTAGTAGTTCTAGTTTCTGGTATTGCAGTAAAGGCTGCAATACCTGGATGACAAAATTTACTTACGATTCTCACACCTTGTGTTCTGGTTGTAGAGGACAAGTTTGCTCTAGTAGTTTGACGTGTGACGAATGCAGGGATTGGGGAGAGCAAAAATGGAAGACTTTAAATTCTCATTTAGCTAAGCTAGAAAGAGATAGGAATAGGAAAGCAGCCGCTAAAGCCAGCGGGAAATTAGCTAGTCAGGCTTTGACTCCTAGGTTGGATAAGGCTGACATATCTGTTAATTCTCCAACTGTTAACCTTTCCCTACCTGCATTAATTAATTCTCCTAAACCACCTACTCCTCCTCCTGGCTCCATCACTTCCAAACCCAATCGCTTCGCCAGCCTTGAGAAGAAGTTTGAGCAATGTTCAAATCTGGTAGTGAGTTCAGTGGCCCAGTTAGGGGACCAGTGCGTGTCCTGATGGACAAGTTTGAAAACAGTGCTCAAGGTGAAGTGTCAGTGGAGGAGGTGGCTGCTTGTTCCGCTGATTCTCCTAGGTGTCGGTCCCTGTCATACTCCCTGCTATCTGGGAGGAGGCATACTGGTAGCCCAAGGGAGGTCAGTGGAGTCTGCCCACGGGCAGTCGTCCCCTCAATCCAGCCTGTTACATCCCAGGTTGCGACTAGAGACAGCCGCTGGAAAGGCGTCTCGGAAGTGCATCGGCTTTCGTCAAGTTCTAAGAGGTCCTCACCTTGTAAGAGCCGTCTTCGTCGCTTCCTCGATGAATCTTGCCCACTTAAGAGACGCATCTCCCTTACAAGAGAATGAGGGAGCCGTCCTTCAGACCTCAACCTTCGTGTAGCAAATGAGACAGTCTGGAGCATTTCTCCTCTCCTCAGCACCAAGAGCGAGGTTCTAGCTCGCTACACCTCTTGGGCGAGCAGCTCCAGATTTCGCGTAAGCACCCTGTTCCCTCGGAACTTCCCGTATCGGCGAAACGCTTTGATGAGCACCATGAAGCAGACAAGCGCCCCTTAGCAGCCAGGCTGCGGCCAAGCACCCTGACGCAATCAGGCGCCCTGAGGTGGTCGGACGCTCTTTTTCGTCGGAGCACCCTGAAGCTTCTGATCTCCCTACAGCGCTCAAGCCCCCTCAAGACTCCAAGCACCCTGCAGCTTCAGATAAGCCTTCTCTTGCATTGGACCTGGCTCTTGAACTTTGCAACGTAAACTGGATAATATCCTTCATCTTATACAGAAACCTGCAGCACATGCAGCCCCTGAACTAGACTCAATTATGTCTCTGATCTCTTCTGAGGACAAAGAAGGGAAGCAGGGTGCGTCTTCTACGTCGTATGCAACACTTCTCAAGTTCCTTCTGCAGCAGTTCCTGGAATTTTTTACTGCGACCTCTCCTTCCTCTCCAGCTTCGTCTTTCTTGAGCAATCAGCCCTTGGATTCGACGAGACTTCCTAAGATGGTTCTTTCTAAATCATTGAAGAAAGCTCTTCGCCAAGTAGAGAACTGGCTTTCTGAGCAGAGGAAGCAAGGGAAAGCCTGTTTTAGTGTTCCTCCCTCTCGTCTCGCACATATGCAGTACTTGTTGTACACAACGGGAGAAGCTCCTTCCCTGGGAGTGGCCGCCTCCTCCCAGGGGGACTTTGCTGCGCTCAGTGACTTGGGGCATAGATCGGCTCTCGCTTCGGCGAAAACATTCTTTTCAGTACAGGAGATGGATCATCCGTTGAAGAGTTTAAGTCCTTTGAGGTGTTGACTTTTCTTGACTGGTGTTTGGGAGCAGTTGACAAGAAGCTTCAAGAACCAGCCTTTTTGTGCGATGAAGTCACAGACCTGTTTAATTTTCTCTCCTACATAGATAAAGCCATTAGAGATGGCCCACAGGAATTAGCTGCCCTTGGGTCTTGTTCACATTGAAGGGCGTTAGGGCCCCACAGAAATCAGCTCTCCTTTTTTCCCCTCTGGATAAACATCATTTGTTTCCCAGCCCACTGAAAGTGAGATTGCAGCGAGTCTACATCAGAAATCAATGCAAGATTTGTTGACCCAATTGACGAAGCGCCAGAGGTACTGGTCTGCCTCCTCAGTTAAACCTTCGTCTTCTGTCGAGCAACCAAAGCCATTTCTTGGGGGAAATCAGAGATTGCGCTCCAGGTTTCGAGGATCATTTAGATTTGCTCCCTGAGTGATCAAAAAATCATCTTCAAAATCATCCTCTCACAAGTGAGAATTTAGTCCATGCTCAGGTAGGGGCCAGGCTTTGTCTCTTCTGGGAGAGATGGAGCAAAAGAGGAGCAGATCAGTGGGTGGTGAAAGTTTTAAAGGAGGGATGCTCTGTCCCCTTCAAGGAATCCACCATTGACCAACATTCCCGTCATGTTGACGGCTTACTCCATAGGATCAGAGAGGTATTCGGCCCTATCGAAGGAAGTGTCCTCTCTTCTGAGCAAAGAAGCAATAGAAGTAGTAAAAAAGGCAGACTCGAAAGGATTTTACAATTGCCTTTTCGTAGTGCCCAAGGCTTCAGGGCGTTGGAGACTAGAAAAAATAATTCAACATGGAAACCATCCATTCAGTTCTTGCCTCCATCCATCAGGGAGACTGGACATGCAAGACGCTTATTTCCATATTCCAATTCACCTGGACTCAAGGAAATACCCACGATTCATTTTCGAGGACCGGATCTATCAATTTTGAGCACTTTGTTTTGGTCTCTCGACGGCCCCACGTCTTCACTCGAGTGTTGGCTCCTTTGGCAGGTTAGCTACATTTAGCAGGAGTGAGTATCTCGCTATACCTGGACGATTGGCTAATTCGTTCAGCCATGAAGAAACGCTGCTTGGAGGACTTACAGAAGACTCTTCTTTTAACCTAGGAATTAGGACTACAGTAATAATGAACTTCGAGAAATCACAAATGATTCCCACTCAGAAGATTCATTTGGGAGTTCTGATAGACACTCTGAGTTTTCGGGCTTCTCCATCACTCAGGAGAGTAGAAGACTGTCTAAGGAAGGTAGACCTCTTCCTCTCGCTTCATTCTTGCTCCACCACCCAGTGGATAAGTCTCTTGGGGATGATGGCTTCTCTGGAGCAATTCATAAGACTGGGGAGACTTCACATGAGTTTGCTGGGATCGGAAGGTGCATCAGGACCATCACGTCTTTTTGATAACCCAGAAATGAAGGAGGATCTGTGGTGTTGGGGGTCCGCAGACAGACTTTCGGAAGGGAAGTCGCTCATTCCGGTGAGCCCCGACCTAGACTTCTTTTCCGACGTGTCGGACCTAGGTTGGGGAGTGCTCCTCGGGAACCTGGAAGTCTCGGGGACGTGGTCTTTGCAGAAGAAAGGGCTTCATATCAATGTGAGAAAATTGAAGGCGATACATCTAGGTCTGCAACACTTTGCGACACAGGTACAAAACAAGACTATAGCGGTACATGCGGACAGTACCACAGCCCTAGTGTACATCAGACATCAAGGGGGGCCTACTCATTTTTGCTCTGTGAGGCAGTGAGGGACCTGCTATGCTGGGCGGATCGGAATCGGACTCGATTAATCACCCAGTTCATACAGGGCAAATGCAATGTCCTGGTGGACAAGTTGAGCCATCACAAGCAAATTCTGCCCATGGAATGGACACTAGATCTTCACATTTGTGGCAGCCTTTGGAAATTATGGGGTTAACCAAACATAGACCTGTTTGCAGCTTCCAGGAATTACCGCCTTCTTCTGTTTTGTTCCCCCTTTCCAGACCCTCTAGCTTGGGTGACGGATGCAATGGTCCTAGACTGGTCCAACCTAGATCTTTACGCTTTTCTGTTCACGATGATTCGAGAAGTAGTAAGGAAGTTTCGCTCACGTCATAATGGAAGGATGACTTTCGTGGCTCCCTACTGGCCGCCAGAAGGAGTGGTTCCCGGACCTAATCGATCTCCTTGTAGACTTTCTGAGACTCCTTCCCAAGATTCCAAGTCTTCTCAGACAACCCCACATCAGGAAGTTTCATCAAGGCCTATCCTCTCCGGCCCTAACAAGATTTCGACTGTCTACAGACTTGTCAAAGCGAAAGGATTTTCTAAATCGGCATCAGAGGCTATCACAAAATGTAGACACATCTCCTCCAATAATGTCTAACAAGCTAAGTGGGAATGCTTTAGGAGCTGGTGTAGAAGAAACAAAGTCTCTTCCTTGAAAACGTCTATCGCTCAGATAGCAGACTTCCTTCTCTTATTTGAAATCTTCTAAAGGTTGTCTGTCTCGACAATAAAGGGTTACAGAGCGATGCTCAGCTCTGTTTTTCGGCATAAGGGTCTAGACATCTCGAACAATCAAGACTTGTCTGATCTAATTAAGTCTTTCAATATCTCCAAGTCCAAGACAGAGGGTCCTTCTCTTGGAATCTTAATGTAGTTCTTAAGTGGCTTTCCCACCCTCGCTTTGAACCTATGCACTCTTCCTCTCTAAGGGATCTGACTCAGAAAACTTTTTCTGGTTTCCTGGAGGCAACTCATTGGAAATGCAAGTCTGTGTTCGCGATGCACTACTTGCGGAACGTCGAGACAGTTTATGATCAATGCTGTACCATGGGACCTGTGTCCGTAGCTGGCGTAGTGATGGGTGAGGAAGTGTAGGAAGTGTCCCTACCTTTCCTTTTCTCTTCGCCTTGAAAATGGTGTTGAGTTCTTGGGGAGCCTGGGAGGGTATGATGTACCTGGAGTGCCCACCAGTTTTTAGTGTTGGGTAGTGGTCTTGTTTTTATCATTTAATTATGTTAAAGGTGACTTTGTTGTTCTGGTAAGTTATTTTTGTGGTACTGTGCCCAGGGCAGGGGCAATTATGTATGCTTTGTCGGCCTTCGGTGTACACCTTCATCGCAAAGCTTAATCTTATACTTCGTCAGCCTTCGGAGCACTCCTTCACTGCGAAGTGTCCCACTTAAGTAGAGGCACGTCTGGCCATGCCGCCACATCTCTACAGGTTGAGATGAGTGCCACCAGAGTCAGTATCTACCTGCAGCAGCTCTCTCACCAAGTAAGGAACAACAATTATCTCATCAATTATAACATAAACTTTTGTCCATGATTCCCCACCACCTTTCAATGTGGAATCAGTTAAGTAATTACTGGGTAAGTTACATTTATAAAAGTAACATTTTTATGATGAAATAAAGTTTTTTATTTACTTACCCAGTAATTACGGATAGAGCCCACCCTCTTCCCCGCACATGGACTCTCTTTTTCCATAAACAAATTGTCGTGTTGGCAATGTTGTTCTTCTTCGTACCCTGAAAGTGGGCAGGGCATAGTCACCTACACAAAACAAAGGAATCACTTCAGTGGAATTCAGAATTCTAACTGCTGCTCGAGTAGAAACTCTTAGCTAAGTAATTACTGGGTAAGTATATATAAAACTTAATTTTATCATAAAAATGTCATATTTGTATATAGAAAAGTATAATGGATGTTCCATTTACAAGTATATCCAGAAAAAGTTGACTAGTTTATAGAATTATAATTGAAGTTTAGCAGTACTGTACAGTATATGGGGCTGTACTTGTGTGTATTTCTACACTTACACAAACCCTTGTTCTGTATACCAGGTTGACGTAATGGTGACTCATTAGTTGATAACATCAAACCCCTAAGGGGAAAAGAAGACTTGAAAATATTTATGACGACGATTCATTTGTTGGTAGATTTAAAGTAACGAATAATTAATCAGTGTTTGTTAGAGGTCTCGGAGCTAGGATTCCATTGAATCTCCCTTGCTCCTGGGTGTGTTTATATGGCTCATTTGACTACAGTTGGCTTTTGTAGTTCCCCTTTTTTCTTTTAGGATTCTTTAAATTTCCTCCCTTAAGTCTTCATTGCTTTTGCCTGTCACTTTGGTTAAATTCATTTATTTACACTGTACTGTATACAGTAGTTTTTTTTTTTTAAAGCAAGGTCAGTGGGACAGCCAGCTTGCTAGCTTAGGTCGAAAGAAGCAATTACGAGGAAGGAAGGAGTGGGCTTATCTATGAAGTGGCACTTGCCTTTCAAGAAAGCAAGCTTTTGAGTTCTGGGATGCTATGAAAATCCTTATGTACCATCTAGAGTGTGCCACACAAGGCATACTATAGACAGTACTGCCCTCAAGGAATTGAAATGCCAGAATATATGAGTTTACAGTGGAAGAATTTTAGAATGACCTTTCATTATGGTTTAATAATATCCCTATGAAGGGAAAATCCCATTAAATTATTAAGCCTCTTGCACCACCACTATATTTACTATATCACATTATGGTAGTAGATTCATATTTGTTTTAAAATTTATTCCAGAACTATGGCTGAATACCATGATTACTCCTTTAGTTAAAAAAAGTTGAATATTTAAGTAATACAGTACCAGTAAAACAGGCACCCTGATATATTTATCAAATTCCTGAAGAACACAAAAGAGGAGGGAAGGAAGAAGTGTCTCAATCTCAAAGAATTAATGTGCCTTCCTTACACAGGAAGCGAGATTACAACAAAGGAAAAGTGGAGGTAAATTTCAAAGCTTGGTAGGAATAATGCAATAATCCCATTTGAGCATCCAAAATATAAAAGCAACACAATACTCAAGACAGGGATGAACAATGGAAATCTGAAGTGGAGAAAATCTGTATCTTAACAATACAGATCAATAAAAAAAAAAAGTTGAACGATACTAACTTTCCAAAACAAGTTAGTGGTAACTGGGACAACAAAAATGTTGATAGAAGTGACAGGTTCAATTACAGTTTCATCAAAAACAATCAAGGAAACAGACAAGTCTGACAAACAATTCCATATAAATAGCTTTATTAATTCACAATGCAGTACTATGTGCAAATAAAAATGATTCTAAAAATGAACTTTCTAGTGATACATCAATAAAAAATATCAGCTTTAGTCTCTGGAAACCTCTATAAATTCTTAAAATAACCTAGTTACAATACTGTGTCTATAACATAACAAAGGTACAGAGAATAATTGAGATAAAAGAGCCAATCGGCTTCCACATAACTTTTATCAAAACAGGTCAACAATATCATGTGTTGTTGGTAATCACTAGAGAATTCAAACACCAATATAACTAATTTTCTTGTAATCCAGCAAATAAAATTTTTTTAATTTGAAAAAAAAGAAGACCTTTAACACTTTTCAGCAGTTCTCATGGTCATCAGAAAGATTTTTAACTTCAGTCAAATTTTACTGCTCCAATATATAAGGCACACAGTCCCACAGCAACAGAAAAATTACACTTCATAAAGTTAACCATTACTCTTTAGGCATTTCATCCTTTATAATAATATATTTGCTTATCATAGTGTGTTTCAACAAGAGAGAAATAGTTCCTTCTGAATCTTTAAAATGGTTGCACTTTGTGCACTGTGAGCTTTCCATATATTTTCAAGCATCTTATTATCACCTGACTGAGTTACAGAGAGTTTACTTATCATATTCTGCTGTGCTGCTTTACGCTGTACTACTGATGCAATTTTGGCATTCATTTCTGGAGAAGATTTGATTCCATGCAAGCTAAGTGATTTTAATGGGAGTAACATATTTGTGGTCAGTTCATTCAAAAATGTATTTATGGATGCTGATGAAAGTTGATTATTATGGGAGAGATTTATGGAATTCAGGCGAGGACAACGGTACAAATATGCTGAAATGTCTTCAAGATCTATATCTGTAAGACCACTTGAACTCAAATCAAGGAATTCAAGGTGGCACTCTTCACCAGCACCTAAAACACTTGCTAAAGTTAAGCCAAGGCGGACCTTAACTTCAGCATCACTTTTACAATTCAGACCACTGAGGGACAAGTGTGAAACCTGGGAAACACAAGACAACAAGGATGTCAGAGGAGCATCATATATAGTGTTATAATCAAGTTCTAGTTTTTTTATTGCTGATGATGTAACTGGTAGCTGATGCTGGCCAGTAAGTGATAAATAACAATGCTTCAAAGATAAGGATGACAGTGAGAAAATACTAAACAATACTCCTATGTCTGAAACCTTTGCCCCTGAAAAATTATTATAACTGAGGTCTAAATAAGCTATACTCTTCAAGGACAGTCCACCTGTAGATATAGCTTCTGTTAAAGTGAGTAGACTGGATGTTGTTATTGATGTGCATTTTAAATTTAAAATTTCCAGAGAGGGTAAGGTAGGTAAGGCTTCCATCAGGTGACCAAAACCATCATCACCAAGGCAGCAATTAGACAGAATGAGACTATGTAAAGACTGCTGGCACTGAATTGCCCGTAGAACTGGATGAAGTTGTGATGTTAAACGTCCCATACGACTAAGATCCAAAGATGTTGACGCTTCAGTTTGATGAAGAGCAGAAGTTAAACAGGACACAGGAGCTACTCCAAGGGACTGACAGGCTTGTGAGTACCTTTCTGGAAGGGGTGGAAGATCCCAGCCTGTAACCTGTGCCTGTAGTTCAGCTTGTTCTGCAGGCAAAACTAATGCAATAGGATCACTTGGGTCTAACACAGCTCCATCCTGTGTTGTCAGTGTAAGATGAGGCCTTAACCCTGCAAGTTGATAATATCTGCGGGTAACTTCTGCAGCTAACCATTCTACAGTCCGACCTTGGCCTCCACCAGCTACTGGAACAAGCAACAATCTATTTTGAACACGCACTCGCAACCGCAATGCATTACAACTGGCATGAGCAGCTGTACTATTTTCTCCATTTGTAGCAAGGGGGTTACTCCTAGCATCAGTCCCATTTGTTTTATTACTAGGATTAATTGCACTTGTTGATATTGCTGTTACAGGTGTGTCAGGCACAATTACAACATCATCTTCATCATCTCTCATGCCTCCTGAAGGTTTTTGCATCATGGATGTCAGTTTGGGTTGAACTGATTTCTTCAAACGACTTAGAGGTTTTTCTTGGGACTTTTTTGTTTGTAGTGCACGCCTCTCTTTCTTGGTTTCCCTGAATTCAAATTCAAACTTTTCCGTCCTCTTCCTTTTTTTTGAGGAAATTCCTAAATTATCATCTAACCAATCATCACCAACATCCTCAGACTCTGTAACTAATGCACCCTTCTTCTCTTTTTTTAAAGTTTTGCCAAAGGAAGATTCTCCCGTCATTCTAAGCTGTAAACGCTTTGCTGCACTACCAACACTTCTAATCGCACTGAGGTATGTTCCTGTAGCTGACTTACTCTCTTGTTGTATATCTTGCAGTAAAGGGTTCATATATTCCTCTGAATCTCCCCCTATGAGATCAGGGATGTCACTTTCTTCATCCCCAACTTCTTCAATAGGTTCATTGTCTATGTCTGGTAAATCATCTCTTTCATATCTTGAATATTCTCTAAAACCAGTGGCAACAGTTTTCATTGGTTCTTCTGTTGTCTGTTGACTTTTATCCGAACCTGAGGAATTAACTCTCTCTATTCTATATTTATTTGGATTGTTAATTTTACAAGGATCACTAAATCTTTTACCCTTTTCTGCCACCTTTGTGGCTAATTCTGGTATTTTGTGGCCAGTGCAACTCATTATCGCTTTCATTTCCTCTTCTAATGCTATGCATTCTTGCTCCTCTTCCCTAGGTAAATTTGACCTCTTCCGAAATTTTATTAGTGATTCAAGGGGTGTAGTACCATGATCATCCTTAATAATAACTGATGCCCCACGGGACATCAGTAACTTGATAACCTCAGTATTCCCACATGCTGCTGCGTCATGTAATGGAGTAATACCCTCACATTCCCGTCCTCCACGATCATTAATCCAGGCTCCTGCATCAAGCAAAACATGAACAATTTCAGTAAACCCATGATTGGCTGCTTCGTGAAGTGGCAGCCAGCCACAGTGATCTCTTGGATTTATTGGATGCCCTTGCATTATAAGTTTCTTCACCATGTTCAGATTCCCTGTAATACAGGCTTTATGTAAAGCTGTTTCTCCTTTTTCATTCCTCTTCACAATATTGGTCTTCTTTTGCCTGGCTTGTCGAGGTCTGTCAAAATTCTCCAGCTCATTTTCACTGTCAGAAAAATACACAAAGTCCAAATCAATCTCATCGTCATCACTCTCCTCTTCATCACTAGATTCAACATCTGGGTCAAAACCACTAGTGTCTGCCAGTGTCTCCATCTCGGCTTCAAGCTGAAGCTTCACCTGTATTGGTATTCCTTTTAGGCTTGCCTGCCTGTAGAGTGCTTTGTGTTCTAATTTCTTATTATTTGCTTTAATGGCTGCTGCTTTTGCTTGTATGTATAATTTCTCCAGCTCGCTGTATTGATCTCCTTTATCTTCACAAAAACTGGCTAAACTAAGTATTGTCTTACATGCATGACCAGGATCCTTATTAATAGTAACATCATATTCCTTCCAATAATAATCCTTTGCCTCATCATACTGTTTAATGTCAGAGTATGTCTGAGCAAGTGAGGAATAAATAGGAACAAGAAATGATGACTCTTTACCAAGTTTCATGGCTAAATCAAGCATAAGTTTGTAATAATCAAGAGCCTTTGAAAAATTGCCAAGTTTTGCCAGTCCATCTCCTAAACTTTCATACATCTTCAATTTTTCATCACATTGGTCATCCTTCAGGAGAATTAAGGAATCTTCTACGTTGCACAGATTCACAACAGTTTTCAAGGAACTTTCAATTTTTTTCCTCTCTTCCAGTAAAGGATGCTTTAGTTTGTATGCTTTGTAATAACATTTCTTGGCAGATTCATAATCAGAATTAGTGAGATGAACTTCAGCAAGGAAAACATGGCTTTCACACTGCAATTCTTTATCATTGAGTTTTTTGGCCAACTTTAACATCTGTTGACCCTCCTGAAGTGCTTCAGGCATTCTTCCTGAACGAAAGTGTAGTGCTGATAAGGCTAAATGACATTTATAAGCATCTTCATGGAAACCATGCATGGAACACAAATCCAAAGCTTGGCCTATAAAGTGAGTGGCCTTCTTTTCATTACGGCGACTGTCCAACACTAAACCTAAATTCAGATAAAGCCGACATCGCATTTGGCCATGCTCTCGTGTATCAACCAACCCTTTAAGATTTTCACAGATAGACAGTGATCGTAAAAAGGCTTTTTCTGCTTCTGTAAGAGATTTGTCTTGCTCCTTCGTGTCTCCATTTGCACCAGACTCTTCTGCTCTCTGATAGTGCGCTCTCCCAAGGGTGGCATAAGCCCTCTGCTGTTCAACAAGAGACTCTGCCTCCTTGGCTAAAGATAAGTAACGATATAAATAGTGTAAAGCTTTATCCCAACTACTAATCTTGGAATATACCTCACCAAGTTGCCGAATGGCAACAGCAAGGCCAACAGTATCTCCCAATGCTTCACATATACCTGCTTCTTCCTTATGCTGCGAAAGAGCTTCATCAAAATCTCCATCCTTCACATATTCTTGACCCAATAGATTACACAGATAGGCAACTTCACGAAGATCATCCTTTTTTAGAGCTTTACGTTTTTCTTTCTCTAACCGAGCTATGTCACCCATGATGTCACCCAATCCTATTTCTTTTCTCAAAGACCATCAAAGGACTGTAGACCTGATATGGCAACTACCTGAAAAAATAATTGAAATACAGTATATTCTTAATTTAGTGAAACATAATTTAAACATACCTAAATCAGTGTGTTTAATTCATCTGCATATTTTGATCATACTTTAACAATGAAAAGTGTTTACTTCACTAAACTCTGCAATGGTATTCGACTTTTCTCTGGTACTACTCTGAAAATATCTTAAGAAACAAGGCAGGAATGGCAGCTCCTACGAACTTGAAGTGTTTCCCCAAAAACCTATTGATTTTACATAGTCTTTCATGAATCTATGAGAACTTCCCAGGCACTCCATAGAGGAAAGAAGAATTCCTCCAGTTCCAGCTTGTGGTGCTTGTGCCCTGCTTTCACAGGCACCAAGGTAGCAAACTGATCACTTAATGTGTCTGGTTTTGTTCATAGCTTACAATCTTTCCCAGAAAAAAAATTTTGGCTATGCTCATATTCATTTAATTATTCATTCATTTCACTATAAATTTTTAATACATAAAATCATTTGTGTTTAGCTAAAATCCGCAAATACTTGACACCCCTCTATAAAAACGCTTATAACTGTCTATTTTGATAGTTCAAACACCAAAAAAACCCCTCTAAAAGTGCTTATGCCTGAGTATTTTAATAGTTTTATCGCAAAAAATGCATTTAGTCACGAAAATTATATGAAAATACACTAATTAGTGAATATTTCTCCATGAAAAATATCGTGAATAGGCGAATTTTCCGCGAATAATGTCTATATACGTTCCACTGAAAAATCGCAAATAGGTGAAGTTGCGAATCCAGAACCGCTTAATTATTGGTGCCTTTGTGTTGCAAAAGCACTATCAAACATGCCTTAATTTAGATGTACAGTATTGGTTTAATTACCAAGATGTGTTGTAGTTCCAAGGAAAGTTATGAAGTTACGATATGTTCCCCCAATCCGACAAATTATGTCTGTAAAGACTGGTCTCAGTTCCAATAGTCCTTTTATTTAAGCTTCTAAAATAATAGATGACACTTATGCTCCTGAGACTTCAGTGGTTGCTGATATCTTCTGTTTTCTCCAGTGTCAGCATGTACTGCTGCTGATTCTTCAATGCCAACCAAGATGAGAAAATTGAAGGATTTTTGTCTCGACAATACAACAGCAACTGGAGCTGTTTGCAGTGTTTTGTTGGATAATCTCTCAAATTCTTTGGCTTCATTCTCAGATATGGAAGACTGTAACCTCTCACTGCAGATGTTTTCCTTTAGATTGGTTCGCCTTGATCGACTCAGGCTGGGGTTCTTGCCTCTGTCTGACTTTATGCATTCACCTGACACTAGCAGCTCTCTTAGCACCAGCACCACTCCTGCTCACCTTCCACTCTCTGCAGAGGTGATTTATGCATTGTCTGCTTTCCATGCTTCTGGTTCCTCAGTGGGTATTGTCAGGAAATGCCCTGCAAATTCCAGTCACAGTTAATCTTCAGTCTCTTCTCATTTTTCTGGCTCAACGCATTGGTTTCTAGACTACCAATCTTGCTTCCGACAGTGACACTGGCTCTACCTAAGCTTCAGGCTCAAGGGGCCCTCAGCCTTCGAGCAGCACCACCCGTTTTCGCCACGATTTGTCTCTAACTGCACTCCAAGCTATCTATGGCAACCCCTGGACTTGCTCTTGTTCTGACTCCAGCAGCTATCCTGTTGCAAGGTGGGTTCTTGTCGCTAGTCAAGCACCTCACTCGAGCTGCGTCTTCAAGACCTAAATTTCATAATCAATCAATCTTCTGACTCTCCAGGCGCCTCTTCTTCAAGATTCACTCATGCCACTATATTCAAGCCAATCTATGGTGGCTGTTGAGCGGTGCTCTCACCCAGAACGTATCGTGTCAGAATAAATATTTCTGTAATTTTTCCTTAAGAGAATGCTGTTTAGAGATGTGAGTGACCAATCTGATCAGCCAGGTAAAGACAGATTAAGCCGGATAAACTGAAGTCACCTTTACTTGGTCAATCAGACTGGGTTGCTTCCCTGAAATCAATGTGATCATGAATGAGCTCAATACAGTAGTTTCCCCCAAAAGTGCTCCTCCAACTCAGACTGCATGAGGTCCAAAGGTACGAGACCCTCCAGTTCCAGTGAATTCCCGTTAGACTGAGAAAGATTCTCTCCTGAAGGAGAGGTGACATACACACCAGCCTGCTCCAGTGGAACCAACAAAACCAGGCATTGAACCGTAAATCAAACAGAGGAACTGTCCAAGAGCTGTGCTCAAGATGGTGGCTCAAGACAAAGGTGCAGGGTTTCCAATAAGTGAGTAGGTGGTATCCTGCCTATCATAAATTAAGTACTTCCCAAGCTTTAATTATCAAAAAGTCTCATAAGTGACAAGGAACTTGCCAGAACCTTTATTACACTTTGCATGGTTACTGAGCTAGAGAGAAAGAGAGAGAGAGAGAGATATGGTTCATAACTTTGGACTTTTACAGATTTGTTTGAGGGGGACTTGAAAACTCCAATGCAGTTACTAAGCTCTTTAAAATGAATTGGATCTAATCTTCTTAACACGAGTCTGTTGCCATATCACATATTTGTTATCCATAATTTAAAAGAAAATACAACTGCTTACAGTTATACCAATGTTGATTTGCCAGCTCCTCATTTTGTATGATAATATTTTTAACCAGTTAAACATTTTTACTTTTAGACTTTATGTTTCAAGCAAGTGTCAGCAACTAAACCTAAGAATTTTGCATTTTGGCCAATATATAGGTATACTGTTTCTCAATTTCAGCTGACCTACTGATGAGGCCCAGGTATCTATGTTAAACGAATACACTGGGCATGTTGCAGGCTTGAGGCAGTATGATATATGGCAGTCATCCATATATATATACTACAATCTTACCAATGCCACCTCAACAACCCCCACCAAACCCAACTTTGAGCACTGTAAATTAAAGAAATAGGATTGTAACATAACCTAGGTCACAACCTAATCTAGGGCACTGGGGTCCCATAGGTTAGGTTAGGTTAAATCTTATCTTGTATTTTGTTTTGTGTTTCCCCACCCACAACCCCATTTTCCCACTGTGTTCCCCAAATTGTAAAATATACTCTATGGGGAGTCAAGTACCTCTATAACTACTCGCCTGCTAACAAAATGTACTTCAGAAACATTCAAAGCGCACATTAAAAGGTAAAAGCTATAACTACTTAGGCTATATATATTTTGAATCAATGTTTTTAACAAAGATCTGCAGTAGACAAAGGCTGGCCTGAATAATTCTTAAGCTAGCCGGATATGTGCTAAGCTATGTTAAAACAAGGGTTTACCCCAACAGCCTAAGGCAAAAGAGCGCAGGAGTGAATTTTGGAAGAATGAAACATCTGCTCTTACCAAAAAAAAAGGCTAAAAGCTACTGATTAGGGAGTGGATGCAGAGTATGAAGGCAGGGGTAGGCATGAGAAAACCTAACCTTTCCTAGAATGCCGAGTCCCGACCCGGCCAGACTTTGCCCACCTAACCTAATTTATTTTTATTCTCTTTTAATAAGTGGTTTCTCTTTTTTCAGTATTTCCTGGTTATTACGTATCTTAATGAACACCATGTTCTTTGGAAGCTTGAATTTCAAGTCAATGGCCCCTGTGGGCTTGTTTCATATGAACGGGTTTCATCTACTGAAGATATATATATAAATTTAATAATAACAGGCTAGGGCGCCGTGCCCTGGCCTGACCCACGGCGGACCCCCTGAGGTAACACTGAATATCCCTGTATCCCTACTCTGCATAATTCCCCAGATCCGTTACAATTAGCCTACAATATAGTCATAAATAATCAGGTTAGATATATAAACACAAAATAACGCGAAAGGTCTGGTGAACCTGAATAGTTTAGCCTAGATTTGTGCCTCTCTACGCGAGTGCTTAGACCTTTTGTTTTTCGAAAAGTGTCCAAATTTGTTTTCTTCAAACTTACCATAACTCCTGTGGCAAATTGTCATATTGTAGGTCTTGTTCAGGATTTGTTACTGAACATGTTGACATCGTTTTACCTTTCGGAAGTTTCGCGGGTAGAAGCAGTTGTATGGATGTTATTAGTAGTAGTTAGGGAAGCCTTTCACCTCTGCAATGGCTCGTTCAACCTTACGTTATTTGTGGTTCCATAAGTTTTGGTAAACTATGTAGTAGCCCAAATTTCTTTCCCACGTAGGTAAGTAAAAAATAAAATTGCTTTGTACCTATCAGCCTTGTATGCTTGCTACGAAACCTGAATCTACTCTTGAAACTGAATGCTAGAAATAAAGTAAGCAATGTTCAAACACTCGTTCTTTTGCTTTACCTTGTAAACGTTTGGATTATTCACCTTTCTCTACTGCAATTAATCTACCTCTGATAATTAACATTGTTGTAAGGGACTTACCTCACAGATCCCTCCATTTGATATTTCCCAGACCCCCATTTTCTTCTAAGTTTTGCATTCCACTATTTCCTTTACGTATATGACTGGAAGACTTTTTTTCTGTTTTATAGTGTCTGTTTACCTTTAGAGATTGTTTTTTTTTTATTTACAAAAAATAATGCCAAGTTGAAAAACCAAACCATATCAGATATACACACACACACACACACATATATATATATATATATATATATATATATATATATATATATATATATATATATATATATATATATATATATATATATATATATAAACATTGAAAATATCCTTTATGTACGATTTAGTTTCTATTCCTATGCATGCATGTTTTACAGTAAAATAAGATTTTTGAATACAAGTAAGGTTTACAATGTGTCTTTTTGACAATTCAGCAATCAGTCAAGCCCCTCATTGCAGGTGCAATGAAGGGAATTTACTGACACGACAACTCTTTGTCATCACTAACATTTTTACACTGACTTTTCCCTTCACAGGATTTTACATCTGATAAGTTCTCTCCAATTTCCTTACGTCTCCTTACTATCTGATAATTTCATGTCTACATGTTTCTAATCAACTGCTCCTCTCCCTTTGCCATTGCAGATCTAGATCTTCTCAATCTACTTTCCAGCCTCTGAACTATCCTTCAACTATTTCATTAAATTGTAACATTAAAGCCATTTTCTCTTCAAGTCTCCAACCCCATTTACATAGGGAGATATAGTTCTCATACGTGCCATAAATTTTTCTTAAGTTTATTTATGACTCTTGTTTACCAGTACTTTCGGCATGGCATGGTTGTTGACTCATATTTACCAAAAAGTACTCCATGAATCTACTCCTACTTTATCCATGCTGTTGCTGCCATTTGTATTCTAAAGCTTTTAATGCTAACCTCATAATTCAATAGGTTGCTGAAATATAAGACCTGGGCTATCTTCTCAAAGGTTTGTCCTTCCACTGTAGCATATTTCTCTATCTTTTCACCATTTGCTCTTGAATACAAGTCAGGCATAAAAAGTCTGTAACTATACTTAACTGTGCAATCCTGAGTATCTTCTGTGATCTATCTGTTACTCTATTAACACTAGCGAGTCATAATGGTTTTGTGAATACATAATCTGTCTCTTACCATCAGACACTCTGCTTTGTAAATACGATGGGTATATTTACCCAGATGCTGAAAAGAATCTACAGTGGATGAATACATATTGTTGTACAGTAATATGTACCTGTATACATATTACAGCAGCCCCTCAACTTAAATTACGGTTTGGGGTCTGGCCTTCTGACATGTAGCAAAGTTTAGTAGAGTGTGCATTTGAACATAAAAAGAGTTTAACCCATTGTTACGTAATAGCCACCCCCTTTAGTACAGTTCCAGTCTGTAAAGAATGCAACACAAGTGCATTAACAATGCAACATATTTTGTTTGTACAACTACACTTCAACAAAGAGCAAACGACAAATATTATGCCCAAAACCCTTGAAGAAATATCGTCTAAAGTTATAACATTTTCAGTCTTTCAAAATAAAGTTTTTATGAAACTAAAATTTACTATATACTTTTCTAAGAATAAACCAGCTGGGCCAGCCATGTGAAAGTTGTATTTTCGGCTAGGTGGTTTAACCATCTTTTATAACCAAGCAGTACCATAAAAAATACCCTCTCCATCAGTCTCACTTGTGTGCCATTCAGCTGCAACCATCTGTAGCAGTAGCAGTCTCATCAGATTAGTACACACTTTTTAATTGCTGATCATCATCTACTAAAATCTGATATTGTGCGACTAAATATATTTCCCTTCAAATAAATTTTTTCTCATCACCTGAAATCTGTTAAACATTTTCTTATAATGTGTGCCTACTGATCATTTTATTTTTAGTCTGCCATTTTCCCAGTGACTGGATAAATGCTGGAATTATAAAGGAACAGGGAACCTAATCATCGTACTCAATGTCCCTATACTCTCCCAATTGAAAACTCCTAGCTGGTGTAAACGTTGCTAGTTCATATAATGCTACTGTATGTCATGACACGAATTTTCCAAATTCTGTACAAAACAACGAAACCTGTACAAGAATTCACATGTTAAGTACTGTACAAGTATATACCATGCATTTTGGGTAGTAATCATCAGCATCACCAAATAGTCTGGAATACTGTATTCCCATCTTTTCTTGATCATGATAATAAACTGTGTAAACAAAAAATGGTTGAGTTCATAGCAGCCTCTTCTTCCCCTTACCCTACACTACTATTAAATCTATTGAAAAAAGTTAAAATTCTTAAAAATTGAAGGCTGTTGATTTATACCCAAAATCCCTAGTCCACAGCAATTAGCCATTAATCCCAGCCGAGATACCTAGTTCATGCTACATGTATGCAGTGCTTGGTTTTCCCTTTCCCATACAACATTGTATAGGGCCTGGAACTACTTTTTCTGTTGACAATAGAAGCACATGGCTTTTTAAATATCTCTATCTCTTTCCTCCTCACCTGACCCAGGCCATTTCCAGTAAAGTTTGGGGATTGCAAGTATTTGACACCTTATAAAGTACAACAGCTCCTTGGAGCAATTGCCACAGTACATCCCTCCTTGTTTATTGTGGATGACTGACCACAAATTATTCTTGGTTTATCAATTTTAGCATCATACTGTACATTGTAGAGTATCTTGCAGCACTGACATTTGGGGTTTTATGTCATTTAACCTCGATGGGTTTTATAGGTTCCTAAATAAAATAAGTTGTTGAAGTGCTTTATTAGAAAATATGAAAAAGCTTACAAGAATGAATTATGATATACAAGTTACTACTCTAGTTCATGATTTTCATTATTTTGCCAAAAATACTAATTAATTATACTACAATATATCATGACTCCTGACTTCACTCATAAGCTTTTATCTTTTATGATCATCACAAAAAAAAAAGGAGGAGCTACTTCAAGGAAAGAACATTCTACATACACTGTGTAAAGGATATGGTAATATACATGAAAGAAAGCATGAATGATAAAGTAACATAAAAAGCATCTTTCAGTTTAGTGTTTCACCTTTTGTAACTCTTGCTTCAAGATACTCAATTCTCCGTTCCAGTGTCGTTAGCTTTTCATTCAGCTGACTAAGCTTAGACCTGCATGACATATCAAAACTGTTAAGAAATTCTGCTATCCTCTTGATATTGCTTGTAATAACCTGTGAAACAAAAGAAACATTAATCTGTGAATTCCAAAAAACTTCAAAACCATGAACAGTTCAGTAACAAGTGTTGGCATGCACATTACCTAATTTAAAAGTATTGAAAGTGTACAACTAAGCTTTAATACTTTAAAAAATACATTTTATACTCAGAGAAACATTCCAGAAGAACAAGCTTGAAGTCTTAAAATCCACTAATTGCAATAACAGCTGTATATGCTACCATTCAAGAAACATTTTCATTTGAAAGCTATTAAGGTTGGGCCCCAGTATACACAAGTCATAAGTTCCAAGATCGCCTGTGCAACCCCTACACAGTGCAGGATTGCCAACCCCTTATGCAACAGTGTATATGCTATACACATGCTGATCAAACAACAACCTGTTTATACCCATATAAACTCCAACATATCTCTTATAATAATCATTATTGGTTATACAATGCAAAAATTTAAAAAATGACATTTTTATAATAAAATAAGATTTTATATCATACTTACCTGTTGTTTACATATAGCTGTAATTCTCGATCTCGACAGAAAATTCAAAACTGGCGGTCCCGCTAATATATGGTCAGGTGATACGACTACCCCGCCCTCTACCGGGTACCTGGATCCATTTCCATCAACAACTAATCATATTTTCTATGTCCCCTTGTCCCTTGCGGGAGGTGGGTGGAATGTTTTATATGTAAACAACAGGTAAGTATGATATAAAATCTTATTTTATTATAAAAATGTCATTTTTATACATGAACTTACCTGTTGTTTACATATAGCTGATTGCCACATTGAGGCGGTGGGCATGGACAGCTGTAAGTGTTAAATGGAAAAAACCTGAGATCATCAGGCTAAGAAAAAACGTCTTAACTTTGGATCCTTACCTGCTAAGGAAGCTGTTTTCTCGGTTACTGCCTCTGTAACCTGCTATCCTTAGTGCAACTGCGGGGCCTAGTAGCTCAGACGCAGGCTGCTATATGGAGAAAGGTCTGTTGGCCCAGCCGTCTTGACACAATCAACCAAAGCATATAATGCCCCTGCTCAGGCGCAGTACTCAAAGCATCCACCATCATATCACCCAACCATAAAAACTCACACCAACCTATTAAAAATTAGACCTACTAGGCCATCTAACCTCTTAGGCTCTAGTAGTCGACCAAAAGAAAACTTCTGCACCCAAGGAAACTAAGGAGAGGATCTAGAGCCTCTGGTTTCCTTGCCCATCACCGTGTCAGACGCAATAAAGGGGCCCAACGTACTGCAGTCTTCATATGTGGTTTGGATCTGTCTCAGATAATGCGAGGCAAAAACAGACGAACATCTCCAATAAGTTGAACTTAGAATGTCCTTTAAAGCCATGTTCTTCTTTGAAGGCTAAAGAAGTCGCAATAGCCCTAATTTCATGAGGCCTCACTTTAACTAAGGGGAAATCCACATCCCTTAATTCCTTGTGTGCCTCCTGAATCAGTTCTTTCAAAAGGAAAGCAATCCCATTTTTAGATAGAGGGTTCTTGGGGTTCTTAGTTGAGCACCATAAAAAATCATGAGTTCCTCTTACACTTCTGGTCCTGTCCAGATAGAATTTCAATGCTCTGACCGGACAGAGAAGTCTCTCTGTTTCTCTTCCACTCAAGGAGGATAGGCTAGGAATGGGAAATTCCCTTGGCCATGGATTACTAGGGTTTTCGTTCTTAGCTAGGAAACCCAAGGTGAAGGAAACTACAGCCTTATCCGCACAAAAACCAACTCTTTTGTCCAGAGCATGAATCTCACTTACTCTCTTTGCCGAGGCCAGTGCCAAGAGAAAGAGAGTTTTCTTAGTTAGATTCCTAACGGAGCAGGAACTCAAAGGCTCAAAAGATTTGGAGGTAAGCCACTTTAGCACCACATCCAAATTCCAATGCGGTACACGAAGAGATTTGCCTTTAGTGGTAGCAAAGGATTTAAGGAGTTCTGCAATATCTTTGTCTGAGGAAAGATCTATACCTCTATTCCTGAAAATTGCCGCCAGCATACTCCTATACCCCCTTAATCGTGCTGACAGCCAATTTCTTCTCCTTGTGCAGAAACAAAAGAAAATCCGCAACCTGGCTTAGAGTTGTAGAAGTGGAAGACACTCCAGACTCGGAGCACCACTCCCTGAAGCGCTTCCACTTCGCTTGATAGACCTTTTGTAGACGAGGGCCTGGTTGATCTAGCCATTGCCTGCGCCACTCTTCTAGAGAAGCCTCTCCTCCTGTAGAGTCGCTCGAGAGTCTGAACCCTGTCAGATTTAGATCTGACGGGTTCCTGTGGAACTTTCTGCTGTGCAACTGGCACAGAAGGTCTGGTCTGAATGGCAACCTCCTTGGCCAATCCACTACTTTCTCCAGTAGCTCTGGAAACCATGATCTTCCTGGCCACCATGGAGCTATAAGGATCATTGACACACCTTTGTGTGCTCGAAACTTTTTCAGGACTTCTCCCAGCATCCTGAAGGGAGGGAATGCATAAAGGAAGAGACCCGACCAGTCCAGGAGCATGGCATCCACCGCTAATGCTTCTGGGTCTGGAACAGGAGAGCAAAAGAGAGGTAGTCTGCGGTTTTCCTCGTTGCGAACAGGTCTAACATGGGAGTTCCCCAAACCTTCCACAGGCCTTGGCAGACTTTCTGGTGGAGGGTCCATTCCGTCGGAATGACCTGGAGTGACCTGCTGAGGATATCCGCTCTTACGTTGAGAGCTCCCGGGATGAAGCGAGTTACTAGCTCTATGTTCTTGGTTGCCGCCCACAAAAGCAGGTCTTTTGCGATCTCGAACAGAGAGAAGGAGTGAGTGCCTCCTTGTTTCTTCACGTACGCCAGAGCTGTGGAGTTGTCCGAGTGCACTACTATCTTTTGTTTTCCACCAGAAGCACGAAATGTTCCAAGGCTAGATGTATTGCCTTCAACTCTTTCGCATTTATGTGCCAATCCCGTTGGGATGAAGACCAATTGCCTGACACTTGAAGATCCCCAATGTTGCTCCCCAACCCTCGTCTGAAGCGCCGGAGAACAACATCAGGTCTGGGTTCCTCTGTCTCAGTGACAAACCTCGATCTAGTTTGCTCCTGTCGTCCCACCATGACAGGTCTTGCTTTACTTGAGTGGATAGAGGAAAACAAACGAATCCGTGTCTTTCTTCCTGTTCCAGATCTGTTGTAGGAAGAACTGAAGAGGTCTCATGTGTAGCCTCCCCAGACTGACGAACATCTCTAGCGATGAGAGGGTGCCTAAAAGGCTCATCCATTCCTTGGCAGAACAAGTCTTGGCTGCCATCAGGTATCTCACTTTCAGCAGGCATTTCTCGATCCTTTGAGACGTCGGAAAAACCTGAAAAAGAACTGAGTTCATCCGAACTCCCAAATAAGTCAAGTCTTGAGATGGAGAGAGTTGTGACTTTGGAAGATTTACTATGAGTCCCAATTGTCGGTAAGAGAAAGGGTCCTTTGTAGGTCCTTCATGCATTGGCCTTTTGACGGAGACCGGATCAGCCAGTCGTCGAGGTAAAGGGAAATGTGAATTCCCTCTAAGTGAAGCCATTTCGCAATTGGAGCCATCGTCCTTGTGAAAACTTGTGGGGCTGTTGATAGGCCGAAGCAAAGAGCCCTGAATTGAAAAGCCCTGCCTCTGAACACAAACCGTAGGAATTTCCTTGATCTCGGATGGATAGGTACATGAAAGTATCGTCCTGAGATCGAGGGACACCATCCAGTCTCCTTCCTTCAGGGAATTGATAACCGACTGTGTGGTTTCCATCTTGAATGGTGTTTGAAGCACAAATTTGTTCAGGGCGCTTACGTCGAGGACTGGTCTCCATCCTCCTGACGATTTTGGAACCAGAAACAGACGGTTGTAGAACCCCGGAGATGAAGGTTCGAGGACTGCTTCTATGGCTCCCTTTTGAAGGAGGGAAGAAACTTCCTCCTCCAACACCACAAGTTTCTCTGAGTCCCTGGATGATACGTTGAAGTCTACTGGCGAAGACTTTAAAGGAGGACTCTCTGAGAAGGGAATGGTGTAGCCTTCTCTCAGAACGTTGATCACCCAGGGTTCTGCTCCCTTGGCCTCCCAAACTTGCCAGAACGACTGTAGTCTGGCTCCGACCGTTGCATGAAGGACCTTGAACTCATCAGTTGGTACCCCTAGCTTTCTGGGGATGAGAAGAGAATTTTCCTCTTCCCTAGCACGGGAAAAGGGCCGAGAAGGAGTACCCGAGAAGGCCTAGAGGATACAGGGAAAGAAGGCTTGGGTACTACTGGAGTAGTCGAAAACCTGGGTCTTTTCAAGAATGAGCCAGTAGGTCTTGAGTAGACTTCCGTGAGAGAGCCTCGAAATTTCCCTAACTAACGTGGCGGGAAAAAGGGATTCCTTAAGCAAAGGAGCAAAAGAAGAGCAGATTTCTGGTTCCTGGAGACTCCTCTCGCGACAAACGAAATCCAATGTGCTCTCTTCTTCAAAATGCCGGTAGCAGTCACTGAGGCAATTTCTGACGTTCCGTCCGTGATGGCCTTGTCCAGGCAGGCCAAAATAGCATCAAGATCTGTAGCAGTCTTGGGGGAAGATCACAGACTTTCACTATCCTGCTCAAGGCTCCTATAGACCAGTCAATAAAAGAAAAGATCTCCAAGATCCTATAGGAACTCTTCACCAGATGGTCAATTTCCAAGACGAAGCCGACTTTGGATGAAGAAAAAGCTGAGCGACGGGCAGAATCCACAAGGCTGGAGAAATCCCCTTGAGAGGAGGCAGAGTCTCCCAAGGAAAAGACTTCCCAGTCTCATACCACGAACGAGACTTAAAAGACAGTTGAGAGGGGGAAAACAGAAAGATGTTTTACCCTGAGATCTTTTCTTGCTCAACCATCCTTCTTGCCTTCGGAGAGCTCTTTTCGCGAAACAGACAGGACCAGCTTCAGAAATCTAGAGGAAGGAGGTTTAAAATCCTTGGCAAACTGCGAGTCGGAGACGAAGGGGAAGCTGGAGCAAAGTCTTCTTGAAAAAGTTCTTCAAAAAGTTGTAAGAGATGCTTAAAGTTGGACGTAGGAGCAGACGGAACATCATCTACTTCCGAAACATCGGAAACTGGGGAGAGAATCTCTGAAGCAGTTGGAGCACCGCGGATAGAAACGTCTCCGGGAGCCAAACTTGCGTTATCCTCTTGATTATCGCCGAACGTCACCGAGGCGCCAAGAGCCCGACCGCGTCAAGCGTATCCAAACATGAGCTTGAGAGGAGTCAGGAGCCTTAGAAGATCCGAGAGCCAAAGAGGCGCCAAAAACCATGGTAGCGCTAGAAGCGCAAACATTGTGCGCCTTGGAAACGTGTTTTGAGGCGCCAAGCGCCAAAGTAGCGTCGTGAGTGCGGCCGGTGTGGGCGGAAGTGGCGCCAGGAGCGCGATCGAAGCGGAGCCAGGCGCGCGAGCGGAAGCGAGCCAGGCGTCGAAGCGAAGCGGCGCCAGGTGCGTGAGCGGAGCAGAGACCGGAGCCTCAGTTGCAGAAGGAACCTGAAGTGCTGGAGCTTTAAAACCTTCGAAAAGTCTCAAAATCTTGTCCAATTTGTCCTCTTGCGAAAGGGGGCCAGGAACCGGAGGCATAAAAGCCGACTTGGGATCCAACGGGAAGGAAGCCGCTACTTGCATGCTAACAGGAGGATCCGCGACGCCACGATCCGTAGAACGTACATCCGGACTGCCTGAAGAAGAAGAGATCTCTGGGCTATCCCAAAAGCTACAAGACGGAAGAGGAGAACGTGCCAAAAGTTTCTTGATAGGAACTTGACTTGGAGAGGAAGCTCTGCGTCTCTTCAGCGGCCTACTAGACTCTGACTGCTTCCAACTCCTCCTCGACGAAACAGAAGCACAAGAAGACACTTCCGCATCGCTTTTACTATAGCGAGCTGCAACAGCCTGGGGACGCAACAGGACTGTTAGAGGGAGCAACTGCTCGTGAGCAGACCCCACTCGCCTCCCTTCGGCTTTCGGCATGTCTTCTCCCTGAGCCCTGGGAGCCGGACAGAGGCCTCGACCTAGGAGAACGAGGGGGACGAACAGTCACCTCCTCCACAACACTATCACTCGCAACACTTCGATGTCTAGACATCGCACTCACATCCTGGCCAATCTTCTCTATCGCAGAGAAAAGAGCCGAAATCTTACCATCAAATTCTGCCCGAAGGTCTGACACGGTAGTGGGTTGGAAACAACAGGTTCGGGGCAGGAATAGGAACAGGAGGGGTAACAGGAACAGAACAAGAGGCAATACTACTCCTACTCTGGGAGGAACTTCTGGCGAAGCCTTACGTGCCCTATCTTTACTTAATTTTGCCTGATACTTAGCCAACTTTTGCCAATCAAGCACAGACAAAGACGAACATTCATCACATCTATCCAGATTCGTGCACAATTTCCCTCTACAGTTAGAGCAAGAAGAGTGAGGGTCTATGTTAGACCGAGACATTCGAGTTTTACAACCCCCCCCGCAATATCTAATTTGAGATCCTGAATCAGACATAACTAGAAAAAATCTCAACCAAAGCCAAAAAAAAAGCCAGAACCGTCAACAAAAGTGGGTACTTCACCAAAGAAGAAACGAAAAAGCACCGATGAATTTCTGAAGAGGAGCAGACGACTAGTCGCCGGCCCCGACAGAGAAAATATGATTAGTTGTTGATGGAAATGGATCCAGGTACCCGGTAGAGGGCGGGTAGTCGTATCACCTGACCATATATTAGCGGGACCGCCAGTTTTGAATTTTCTGTCGAGATCGAGAATTACAGCTATATGTAAACAACAGGTAAGTTCATGTATAAAAACCATGGATATGGTACTTATCACGCAGTACAGTATTAGCAAGAGAAAAAATTTCTAACTAAATGTAAATGAATAATTTGTACAGTGAGAAGCACTAAATGCACATTAACCTGAACTGCAAGCAATGATCTAGCATTATCATTTTTATATCTTTTCATTGTTTTATGACAAAACATAGAAATAAATAATGAGAAATGATAGCGGAGATAGGTGTGCCTGTGTGTATGTTATGTAAGGGAATTTATTAACACAATAGTGGAATGCTTCTCCCTCTCTCACAAATGATAGCCTAATACAGTACTGTACTTACAGTAGTGAAATTGAAATGCTGTTGCATTGCCTGGCACTTTGTTTTTATCATAATTTCACTTGTGAATCATTCATGTTTACATATTTACCCTACTGTACAGTGATTAGCACTAAATATGCTTTAGCCTGGACCGGAAGTGATGACCTAGCATAATCATTTCAACTTTTTTCATTATTTTATGCAAAAAAAAAAAAAAAATTAAGACAAAACACCAAGGAATAAAAAAAATGAGAAATGATATCTCTCTCTCTCTCCCTCTCTCTCACGAAAGCCTAACATACTTGCAGTAGTGAAATGGAAATGTTGTTGCATCACCTGATGCTTTTGCTTTGATCAGGATTGTGCTTGTTGATATGGAGCGATTTTAATTTCATTTAGAACTTTTTGGTTAATTTTTTTTTAACTACACAAGGGTGAAACTGTGTAAAGGGAACCTATGTATAGTATAAAGAGGGCCAACTGTATGCTAGTACTTATAATGTGGAAACATATGTTTGAGAAGTGGTAGATTACTGCTCAACATGCTGATGAGATAGCACTTATCAATCAAACTTTTTTTTCTTTCTACTTTTAATGTGTCTCATCAAAATCCCAAAGAAAATAGTATACTGTATACATACGAAATACCACTGGAAAACTATACTATGTATAGTAGAAAGAAACAAGACAGGGGAAGTTTAATAAATAATCCCTGCATTGAAAAGCCTAATGTAACGAATTTTCACAAAATCTGCTTTAAACGCCTTACCTCAATATATTCTCTGTTGACCCAATCCTTACTGATTTGCTGGGTGATGACTTGATTTCTTGCTGACATGACTGCTTTTCGATTCGTAAAAACTTGTTATATCTGGAACACATTTGAAATTTGAATGTTGTTATAGTCATTAAATAATATACTGTACTTACATTTTCCATAATTTATATATATATTTCAAATATGACACAGGCTTTGATAGCATTTACCTTTCCCTTCGTAAGAGAAACTAGATATACGTAGTTTTCTGCTCTGTGCTTAATTTTTGTTACATCATTACTACTTGCAAATTGTTTCCAAAAATAAATAAGAAATGTCAAGATTATGAAACCTCTAATACTTCAAAATTGAAACTAATTTTGCCTGCAACAAAGTAGCTAATTACTCTTTGGCAGTTTAGTATATACAGTACTGGTTCTTTATTCCATAACTTATCATATCTGTATTAACCCAATAATTCAGGTAAGTTTACTACATGATTTTCAAACTACCCAAAAACATTTCAGGTTTTTATTTCACTGTAAATGATGAAAACTACATTAAACACACCCATGGCTGAATGGTGTTGACATTTTTCTCTCTGTAGCCTCAGTTACTCTTCCCCACATAATTAGCCTAATGATTATTCTGATCCTGTAATATTTTTAAAGCTCAAGCAGCATATAAGATAAAAGCTGCATGGTAATGTGACCTAATCAACTTTTAAAAGGCCATACACATTTATTTTGGTCTCATAGTTTTATCTTTTATGCTTGGAATCTCTTGAACAGCAACAAGCCATATCAGAGATGCTTATTATGCTATTTCTAAAGAGACAAGCAACTTGATTTACCAGTGTGCCTAAGTCTGAATGAAATGGAAAAAAGGGAGAGGAAAGTAAATGGAATCTAACCTCAAAAGTAATGATATACTGTTCCTGCCATTTAAACAACAGTCTAGAGCTATAAAAAATCAGAGAAAACACAAAAAGAGAATTCCTAACTTGGCTTTAGAGTAGAAAAAAGTCAACCCACATTGTAAGTAAGCCAACCACTGATGATCTACACAAAGTAAGAGGTATGCTGGCCTGGCAGTTGCTGTCTGAACATCCTAAGTACATGATATGAGAGAGCTTAAAAAAAAATTATGGGAAATAACTAGACATCCAAGTTTCAGCAGAGATTAAGAAGGGTGGAGGTTACAAGATGTTCAACAGGAGAAAAATCAGCTCCTGGACTCCAATTATCAGTGACGTGAATGGAAATGGATGTCTTCTGTGAGTTAAATTTTTAATAGGTAGAGTAATAGTACTACAGTATTAAGTATTCCTTTTCACTAACCATAAAACAAGTGGAATAACTATATTTTTAGTACTCCCTGAAGCTATGTACTGGGGCCCCTTATTTTTTGGAGCTCTCATCATGTTTCATCTATGGAAACAAAGGAAAACGAAATAAAGACGTACTGCAGCTTCAATACTGTTAGGTTTGTCTTGGCAAAAGCTGTCAAGTATGGGACTAGAGAGGGCCTTCTCTCGACAGGACCCATTTCTCTTTTAGAGTGATAATCAAATACCAACCCATTTTGGTGACCTCAGGCTTACAGCTTTAATTTTTCCAGCTTCATTTCCTTCTCACTGAAGAATGAATCCTTCAGCTTATCTCTAAGTCTAAAAATACTACTTAAAAGTTTGATTAAACTACCTTGTCTTGTAATTACATGGGTCAAGCTGCAATTTGCAGACATAAACAGAACCCTACAGCTGGGCTGAAAAATGTTAAAATTTCTTGTTGTCTCTTTTAATATTCAGCTTGCAATACCTAGCACCATATCAATCAGCCCCAAAGGGGATAGGTTAACTTACCAAGGCTAATGACCCAAAAATCAGGTGAGCCTAGTCTGTTTCTACAACCTAAGCTAGCCTATTTTAAAATGGTAAGAAAGCAAACAAATGTAAGAAATTAAGCACTACAAGCTATATTATGCTAACTCAAGTTTTATTACTAGGACTACCAATAGGGCCTATCTACATTATAGTATGATCAAATTAATAGAAGAAAGCATAACTGCAGTAGCCTTCCATAACAAATCATTGGCTGCATATCCTATGGAATGCCTAGTCTTAAGGTCATTGCCGATAAAATTTTACTTGAAACCATTATTGCATTTTGGAACTGAAAATAGCATTCACCTAGGCTATGTTTTCATATAGGATTTGAATGTTTTTGACATTCATTTTGTTAGTAAATGACCTAACTTAATCTAACATAGGGTACCTGGTCCTTAAGCTACTGCTTATTAGTTTGAAAACATTTCATGAACTTAACTTGATCTGAGTAAGAACTATCGGTAAAACTGAAGATTACTACTGAGGCCTGGTTCCCACTTGTCAGCGACTGTAATATTTGCTAACTTTTGCTTATGTTTTTATTTATGGTAGATATAAGTAGTAGTTCTGCAGCAGCAATTCCTTCTAACTTTATTTTTTCTACAGCTTTTTGGTTGCTAATTATGGATTTACCTTCAATTTTTGTCACACGAATGTAAGTAACCTGTAATTAACCCCTGAAGTCCGTCCAACAAGGGGTTTCCATACGCCATCTTCACAAGACAGAGCACGGGTACGTCTGTTTTGAACGGTTCATATCCCGTCTGGCAAGTGCAATAACTTGTTAACGTATGGGTAACCAACGTCCCGGGGCCAGTACTATACACAGTGAAGGGATATTCCATTTGAGCGACAACAAACAAATGCATCGCCAGTATCAGAAGCCCTAAAAGTGTAGAAAAAACCAGTTTCCAAGGTAAAAACAGGCACGGAGCTAATACTTAGAATGACCTTATTTATGTTTTTATGTTTAAGATATTTACAGTTTTTTATTTATGTTTTTACATTCATCCCCAAGGGGTTGGGGTAATTCTAAGTATTAGCTCTGCGCCTGTTTTTACCTTGGAAACTGGTTTTTTCTACACTTTTAGGGCTTCTGACACTGGCGGTGCATTTCTTTGTTGTCGGCCAAATGGAATGTCCCTTCGCCGTGTTTAGTACTGGCCTGGGGGGGGTACCCATACGTTAACAAGTTATTGCACTTGCCAGACGGGAGATGAACCGTTCCAAACAGACGTACCCGTGCTCTGTCTTGTGAAGATCGCGTATGGAAACCCCTGGTTGGATGAACTTCAGGGATTCAGGGGTTATATTACATTCGTGCGACAAAAATTGAAGTAAATCCATAAATAGCAACCAAAAAACTGTAGAATAAGTCAAGTTAGAAGGAAATCCCCGCTGCAGAGCTACTACTTAGATCTACCAGGGTTGGCTCCAAACACAGCACATGTAAACTGATAGTTACAGGACCAGCGGGGCGTGGTAATAGGCACAGTCTTCAGTTTTACCAAACTATCAAAGGGATTAGGTCCTTGTATTTCATTTGTTTAGTGTTTTACCCAACCCACAAACCCAGTTTTCCCGCTGTGGTCCCCTGAAATGCAGGATATAGGGGTGGGGTTCATTCTCTACAACGTACTTAGGCTAGCCTGTTTGATAATGAAACGATTGTCAGAATCGTACAGTGCACAACGAAAACAGGAAAATTATATTTTCAATTCCAGAATGCATTAATGGTTTAAAGTTAGATAATACCCATAAACGACCTAGTTAATTCTATGTGGTTCCAGGACTAGGGTCTCTAGGGCTAGCAGAGAAAAAAAATGGAAGGCCTGGCACACCCACTATGAGGACGCCCATACATTTGCCATTTTCTTACATTTTCTCTGCTTTTTGTTATTAGCTAACATTATATAAATAAAATACTAATACCTTCAAACGTATCACTAGCGAATTCCTACGAAATAACGACGAAGGTCATTGGTGAAACATATATCTACACTTGACTTCCTAACTCCTGTGTTGTTTACAAGAGTCCGGGCGTTGCATTCTATTCGGTTACTGTGGTTATGTTTCGTTACCACGAACGTTTGACTTGTGGTGAAGTACTGCACCAGAAACATGAAATCTGCAATACTTTTATTATATACCCACTTGACATACATAAATAAAAAGATAATTAAAACTCCTGAGTTTCCAATACCTAAAAATCAAAAGAAAAATAATTTGCAATTACACGAAGTAAAAGGAAAATTGTTAAATAGATTGCATCGCAAATCATTATGTTCAAGAGCGTCATCTTTTATACAAATTGGAAAGAGAAAAACACACCCTTAAAGGTTAGTGTCGCCTTACCGGATATTCTATTGTATTCTGTTCTTCAGTCTATGTGAGTTTTAGTTTACACTTCTGTTCGAAAATTAAGGAAACACAGTCTCTACACACTTGCTAATGTAGTAAACACTGAACGAAGAAACTTCGAAATAAATTACACATGTATACGCATTTTACATACTCTCTTTCGTGTCTTATTTCACAGCGATGACTTGATGGCTCGCCTGTAGAGTTGCTCTTTGGTGTAAGCAAAGGACACTGAACAATCATATTTTTACATGCAAATATATTGTTATCATAGAAAAATATGAAAGAGAAGACAACGTTTCAGTAAATTTTGCTCGTACTTTGTTTCATAGGAAATCTTCTGAAGATGCGTAGTTTCGTTCAACGATTAATCATGCAAAACCCCCAGACCGGGCAAACTTTAAGGTTGGCCAATTTAAGAAAAAACACATCAATGGAAAGCGGAAGATATGCAAATGTACACGGTGTAAGAAAAAAAATTCTACAAAATATTCCCTACCTTCCACGGGAAGTTGAAAGTGACTATTTACAACCATGTGTGGGGCCTCTTTTACAAAACATTGGTAAATTTTACCGTTATACATGTTTTTTTTCTAGCAATTTATTTTATTTTTTGTAAAATTATAATTACAACTCACACAATATCATAACAGATAAGAAATAAAACCAGTAACAAATTCTGAGTATATTTGTTGCAAATTATTTACGTAAGTTAGCCTACTGAGATCGGGAGATACAGTAACTTTTTTGGAGGTTGCATGTTTTTTTTCTAATATTTCTTTGCAAAATTACAATTATAAATGACATCGTATCACAAAAGATAAGAACTAAAACCTGCAGCAATCCCTGGGTATATTTATGAGTAAATAAATAAAAAGACGTCATGGGAGAGAGAGGAGTAACCCATTTCCTTTTTAAGTCAAGAACAATACTGATCTCCCTGAGACCCCCGCGATTGACGCTGAGCTGAATTCTTTAGTTGCCATTATTCATTTATGGGCCATTGAAGTGATGGAAACTCTTTCCCGCTCGATACAGCCAAATTGTATGGCACATAATATTAATACTCCTCAGAGGGGATCCGTCCACCACCCAAAACCTGTTTTAGATCCTCTCACGAGGGGATCTGTCCATTAAGGATTAATATTAATAAGTCTAGGATTTAGAATTTTCCGTGTTCGTTTATCTAAGAATTTCATCACAATTTTACTTGTATTTTTTTGTGACTTGCACCACTAAACACAAATCTTACTTGTTTCTATTTATGTCTTGGTATTTTTTTAAATGATTTGTAATAATCTTTTTAAAAATCTTCTAGGTTACATAGATGTTATGATGGACGATGTTTTGTCACCTTTGCAGGGGTCATGCAAATGATCCCAGTCATGCCACAGAGTATCATGAGATATTGATTTTCATGAAAGAAGAAACAGAATATTGCGAATACAAAAAAAAAAAAAAAACCGTCCTCTTCAAAAATAGAAAAGAAAGAGTTCGTGAGTATGCTTTGTATTATGCCCAGTTGCATGCAAGACAAAAGGAACAAAATAGTTCCTGGAATCATTGCAAATTTGAAGATGTTTTGAAGATATTGTCCTCCAATATCCATAGATAGCTTGTGCGTCAAAGGAAATATTACTCAATGCAAGAACACATTTCAGTTAGAAATTAACATCTTGATTTTTTTTTATGTCATGTATCTGCCTGCCAGCAAAAAGTTTATAAATGGTCAAGGAATTCAGTTTGTATCGATTCTGAATATACATATGTATTTTAATGAAAAGAGATATTGTTGATAATGATGATTGAATGATTTGAGTTTTAATATTATTCATGGGAATTCCAGAGAAAAATTAATATGTATATGTATATTCCAGAGAAAAATTAACATATATATATATATATATATATATATATATATATATATATATATATGTATATATATATATGTATATGTATATATATATATATATATATATATATATATATATATATATATATATATATATATATATATATATATATATATATATATATATATATATATATATATATATTTATATATATATATATATATATATATATATATATATATATATATATATATATATATATATATATATATATATTTATGTATTTTAACGAAGAGATATTGTTGCTAACAATGGTTGAATGATTTGAGTTTTGATAATATTATTCATGGAAATTCCAGAGAAAAAATGAATTATATATATATAATATATATATATATTTATTTATAAAGCGTTCTGTAATAAAGAGATATTATTACAAGAATAATTCCTTATCTGGTTGGTGACCTTCCCTTCATGCTATTGACGCTCGCATTCAGCCGTAGTTTAGGGTGACGGGCTTTCTAAAACAACTGAAATTATGATATTTCTTCATGCATGCAGACGCATGCTTTATTCTGATAACATTCACGTAACGTTCATCGTAAAGAAATGCCGAAGAGGAAATGTTTCAGTCTTTAATATAGTATAATGCCTCAATCACGGATTGTTATAATTGATTTACTAACCTAGCGCCGCTTACGACGTGCCCGATCAAGATCCATTGGTTTTGATTGAAAGACGAATTATTATTATTATTATTATTATTATTATTATTATTATTATTATTATTATTATTATTATTATTATTATTATTATTATTAGTCACGAAAATTTCATAATCGGATGAGCCACTAAAATGGTGAAGAAATCCACAATGGTGTAAGTATATATATATATATATATATATATATATATATATATATATATATATATATATATATATATATATATATATAGGTTTTCAATTACACCATTGTGGATTTCTTTAACCATTATTATTATTATTATTATTATTATTATTATTATTATTATTATTATTATTATTATTATTATTATTATTATTCTGAAGATGAATCTTATTTGTATGGAACAATCTACAGGGGCTATTGATTTGAAATTCAAGCTCCAAACAGTACGGCGTTCATTTGCAAGAAATTACGAAAGATAATAGTAAATACGGAAAGAAGAGAAATGCAAAAGCACAAGAAGAATTGTTTAAGGGTAGATATGCACTGCATCTTCGCTTGAACTTCTGAGGTTCTAGTATTCTTTGTTACAGGTTATCTAAAATTCTTTCACAATTACACCTCATAATAACATGTAGGCTATGTCTACCTCCGTTGATGACATTGTTATTGGTGTTCGCAACTTCTTGCTCCATTAACTCAAACTGTGGGACTCTCTTACTACCTCTGTGGTTCCCATGATGGTCCCTCGTTCAAGGCATTAGACCCTTTTATGTATGAAAAAGTGTTTACCATAACTACACGGCCAGCAAAATAACAACTTCAACTTCATGCATATGGTATGTTTAATAATTCATAACAACTTTTGTCTTTCTTGTAAGTGAAAGTTATCTTTAACAATCTTACTGAGCATAAAAGTAAATTAAGAAACAACAAAGATATTACTGAGTGTGTGCCTGATGAGAAGCAACAAAGCAGAACGACAACGTTGAGAAAAATAATGATAGATGGGTCTAGCTCTTTGAATGAGGGAATATCACGGGGACCAGAGAAAACGGAGGTAGTGAGAGAGTCCCATAACAGCTGAAGAAACTTTCCGATAGCTTGTTTTCGTGAGTGACACTCAGAGTATTATCTTCATCATTATATTGGTTTTCAATATGATTTTGACCCAAGGCATTTCTGGCTTACGGTCTAACATGCCATGGCTCACAGGGGTCGTGATTTAACAGCATTCTCGGCAAGATGGCACCTCTTCCATTCAGAAAAATTCTATTGAACGAAATTTTTAGCATTTTAAATCAAATATAATCAATGGGGGTCGCCCCATTTGCACCACGCAAGAGATAAACAGAAACGACAAGGACAGGGAAGTTTCTGTAATCCACTAGGATATTCGTGGTGGCCCTGAAGTGGGTTACGGGTGATCAACTGAGAACCATTGACATACTACTTTTGACACTTGCTGACGCAGGTGTCACTCAGAGCAGGTGTCCTCTGTTCCCTGAGTGTCAACAATGTTATAATTATGTCAGGAGCTCCAATGCTAGACATGAATGTATGCTGGGAATAAAACATTTATCACGTATCAACAAAATAATAATTGAAAACTTTCCTACGAAAAAATACTCCTTATTGGAGTGTTTTGAATTCGTTACTTTTAAGAGCGGCATCATAAAAAAAAGTTCAGTAAGCTTTCTATCAGCCCGGTGAATGATACTATTACGCCAAATGATAATGATAATAGGATGAATCTTCAGTTGCAATTTGTAAAGTTAATTTAGTACGCACATGAAGAAATATTCGAGACATATCACTTTGATTTTCTCAAATCGTACTAAGTTTCCAATAACTGATTTTGCGTCTGAATTAATCCTGCATTATTCTAACACAGTGGACCTTTTAAGAAACTGGTGTTTGGTAAATAAAAGGGGATGAAATCATGCGTATGGCTTTAAGCATTCACAGTCATTCAGAACTATGCGAAAAAAGGTCAGAGAGTAAAGTGGTTTGCAGTGCTACAAATGTTACCGCATTTTTTTTATTTTTTTTTTTATTTTGGATCTATAGTTTTTTCTTATCAGGCTATAAATAAGGGTTCATAAAAGCTGTAAAGCAGGTACGCCGTTAAAATAGCGTATTGGGAATTTTCCTGACAGAATATACTACTTTAAATTCTTAAGACTCATACAGATTGTAGCTGGTATTATCCAGTTTGTTTCAATACATGCAGTTCTCTCTCTCTCTCTCTCTCTCTCTCTCTCTCTCTCTCTCTCTCTCTCTCTCTCTCTCCTTCTTTCGCAAAAGAAATATCCTTAGCTTTATCACCTCTCTTTCATTTTCACTGGCTTTAGTTGTCTTGTTTAACCTTGAATAAACGAAACATTCATTTTTTTACGTCACGCTGATACATCGATTAGCCAACACACTACTCCGTTCAGGTATGTTTACCCGTAATCACCACGAGTAATATGTCAGTGACTTCATGGCCTAGTAAAAGCTGTATAATGTTTAGAACCTTTTTGTAGAAGCATATAAAGTACACATACATACGTAAACATTCAGTAATTCCTTTTCATAACGGGTATCTTGCTTAAACATTATGCCTTTACCCTTTATAACGGTGGCGTCTAAAGAAAAAAAAAAATGATAATTCTCACTATTGCGTTCACACTTTCATAAGTGAATCGAGGATGAACCACTGTACGGAAAGACTTCCACGACGTTACCCGATCATACTATGTAGAAACATATCCTTGTCTCAGAAGCCCCGTAGGGGGATAGTGCCGTCAGTGCACCGCATGCGGTGTACTGTAGGCATTACTTAAGGTTCTTTGCAGCGTCCCTTCAGCCCCTAGCTGCAGCCTCTGATTACTTTTACTGTAACTCCATTTATATTATCTTTCTTCCATCTCGCTATCCACCTCATCTTAACAAATATTTCATAGTGCAACTGTTACATCTTCCAGACCGACCTGCTCTCAATTTCCTTTCCAGCGCTGAATGACCTCATAGGTCCCAGTTAAATTCTCAGACCCATTTTTACACCAAACCAGTCACTCTCCTGTCTACACATTGTAACACATCTTTGTTTCCGTTAAAATTTTTTTTTTTTAAATCTCTCTCAACAGCCAGTCTTCTATGGCATACGTCCTCAACTTTAAACTGACATAACTGGTTCGTTTCTTCTTCTTCTTCTTCTACTTCTTCTTCTTCTTCTTATTATTATTATTATTATTCAGTAGATGAAACCTATCCATATGGAACAAGCTCACAAAGGCCATTGACTTGAAATTCCAGCTTCCAAAGAATGTGGTGTTCATTAGGGAGAAGTAAGAGGAAGTAAAGGGAAATACAGAAAGAAGAGATCCCACTTATTAAAAAAGAAAAAAGATAATAAATAGATAAAAATGCATTAAAATGCAAGAAGAATAGTATAAGGGTAGTAACGCATCGCATTTTCGGTTGAACCTCTGAAGTTCCAGCTGCACGACATCCTCTGGGAGGCTGTTCCACAGTCCAACGGTGTAAGGGATAAAGGACCTCTGGAGCTGAGAAGTTCGAAAGCAAGGCACATTTACTAACAAACCTTCGATCCGTACAACCATTTTATCAGGATAAATCCACACTGTTCAAGTAAATCTGTCAAAGCAAGAGGCCGTGGGTTCGGAATGAGGGACTCTCTTCAAAACTCACTGTGCTTCTTTTGACACAAGGAGTGAATTAGGTGCCTGGGCTAGCAACTTCATCCCAACAGGCTCACTGACAACCTGAAGGCTAACACTTGACAACATCCTCTCTAAGGGGGAAAATTGCTGGGTGTAAAGTGATAAAGTGATGTGTGTGTGTGTGTGTATATGTATATATATATATATATATATATATATATATATATATATATATATATATATATATATATATATATATATATATATATATATATATATGTATGCATACCAGTTTTGCCCTTGCAGTATTGCTGGTCTGTCAGCAGTCCTTGTCTCCCCCTTGTGTGATATACAAATCGCCCTCTTTTGCAGAGGAAATAGATTATTATTTCTGGAACTACTCGCTTTTTTATCAGCGTTCAATGATAACGCGGTAAATTACCCTTCGATAAGTAATGACCTTCTCGTGGCGCAAAGAGCCTTCTCGGAAAGGCGAGCTCGCGTATCGAAGGATGGGGATATTTTGTTGGTGTTTTTCTGGTTTAAAACAAGCCTTTCACATTTTGTTGTCCAGCTCTAGTTTCATTTTGGCGGTCGGTTAAAGAATAAACACTTTTCCAACTACTAAGCTACTGACTTAACCGCTATGATTATGAAAAGAATATATTATTAAATCTAAGAAAACTGAAGACGCCACATGTAAGTTAGCAGTTAATGAAACCTACAAGAGACTCCCAGGAAAGCACACACATGTATGTACACAAACTCACACGCATGTGTATGTGTTTACACACACACGCACACACACACACATATATATATACACACACACACACACACACATATATATATATATATATATATATATATATATATATATATATATATATATATACTAATTTATTACTTGAAATACGAAATAAGAATACAGAAGCAGCTCAGCATTCAGTAATCAAGGCCAGTATCTTTCATTACATCAAAATAGTTAAAGCTGTCACTATTAAAGACCAACGTTTATGCTCGTTCTCGCACACCCTTGCATAAATTCCCTTAAAGTTACTGAGAGAGAGAGAGAGAGAGAGAGAGAGAGAGAGAGAGAGAGAGAGAGAGAGAGAGAAAGGTATACATTATATATTTCCTATATTTGAGGGAGTCTTTTTATTAGCCATTCATGACCGTGCGGATCAATTTTAGTCAGAAGGACGGCTTTATCGTGATTAGGGACACGTGACCTAAACAGAGGTACGATTAGGACATTCCCTTTCTATTATTTCGTTGTATCTTTCCTTTCCAACTTTCTTTAATTTCCCACTTTTCCTTCATACATTACTACATTCAGTTTCATTCCAGATTCGCTTTGTTTGATGCGTTGACTTTTTTTCTCAACTTTTCTACGGGTTAGGATATGTCCTTTTTCAAGAGCAAGAGACAATGGGACTGGTACTAATTCCCTGTCACTTCCTTATATAATTTCTGCTTTGAAATTATGTAAAATTTATGAAATCCTCATTTCCCCGAAGGTCTGTTCTCTTCTTAGCTTATGAGAACGATCCAGGACGAATCAAGATCCACTTACAGGATTCTCGAGTGAATCACAATAAATCCGATTCTTTCTTCTTCTTTTTCTTCTTCTTCTTCGATTCGTGACGCATTGAGTCTCTCTTCACTTATCAATAATCCATTCATTCGGTTTTGACTTCCAATTATTGTTTATTTTTTCCTTAAATAACCGTTCAAAAAATGTCAGTTCATCTAAAATGCTGGACTAAATTCTCTCTCTCTCTCTCTCTTATGAGGGTGAATTTTTTTAACACCGTCAACTTAATTGGGTCAGTAGCTTTGCAATAAACTTGCGTGACCATTTTAAGCATTTTTATGGCTATAATCCCCATACCTTAGAAGTTCTTAGAAGTATGCCAATATTCTAAGTCGTCATCGGTAAAGATTTTTTATTTTGTGTGTAATGAAAAATGCAGATATCTTTCAGAAAGCTAATGTAGTTTTCCTGAAACTTCTTGTTCATTACATACAAAATTTAGATAATTTTTGTAAGGCAGTTGCGTGATGAGACAAGAAATTATTATGTATTAACCAAATTGTAAAAGATGGATCAGTTTCAATTCTTAATTGTTGACACCTAGACATCGCAATGCTTCTTTTTCGTCTTCGTGAATTAATTATGGAACATAGATCGATCAGCTGAGACTGCTCAGGGTCACGCGATTGTCACGAGTTGGTTCTTTCGCCGATCGCTTTTTTTTTTTTTAACTGATTTACTTTCCCTCAAAGGGAATTTCTTGTATTCGTAAGCTTCGTTTCCTTCAAATCTTAGTTCTGTTCAGTTTATAATTTAGTGTGATTCAGATCTGGTTCTGGGTCGTAGCGTTTGAATTTCGGTAAAATTTCGTATCAATCACGAATTTTAATGACGTTGAGGAAATATGTTTTCCTAATAACAGCATATTTTAATCTCTCTTTATATGATATGCATATGCATGTTTACGAATATAAAAGGATCAGTATAAGATTTGTGTGATACACAAACAAAAAACCAACATTCAAGACATAAAATAAATAAAATACAGTATCAAAATCTTATCTCTATGTCGGCGAATAGCCTTGCTGGGCAGCCACCTATTAAAGCTCACACTAGACGACCGCTTGCTTAGTCTGCCTTGCACTTCGGGTCGGTAAGGACGACGTGACACCTCACGCGAGGTACAATGGAGCTTGTGTACCACGTTTGAAAGTTTAATCTCTTGCCTGTGATGACTATATTTAATAACAAATGATATCATGTGACCGTAAAATAAGCAACCATGAAATCGATTCGCTAACCGTGGCTATAGGTGTTTTGTTTTGAATATACAGGTGTCATCAGGTGAGCGGCAAGATTTAAACGGTTTGTGAATGATCTATAAGAAAACGTTAGAAAGCTCAGACGAACTGATTGTTTGACTTACGCTGCGGCATAAATGATTATTTGTAAGGAGAAAATGTTATCAAAGAGCTAAGGCAGTATGCCTAATGCATTTTCACACAAAAATGTGCACTTGCATAATTTCCCCCTGATTGCCCTGAGACGTAGGTGCCTCTCAAACATTACTTCAGTCTGTATTTTGTTTACTTCAGTGATATTTTAAAGAGTGAACTTCCCATAACTTAATCATTTATTATTGATGACCCATTTTTACCGACATTGATTATTGTGTAAACACAAGACACGTCGAATTTATGCAGTGCCGGTGGTAGAAAAAGTCACTTGAGTCAAAGATGACTAACTCCTCGAAACCATTCAGGGAAAGATGAGCGAATTGACCGTGACTTCCACCATGATGGAAAAAGACCGAAGGACGGAGCCAAGCACTGGAAATGTACGAGATCCGGTTTGAAATCGCCTTTCCGGCCCGTTTGCATTTCGTCATGGTCCTCGACCCTCGAATGCAGATTGCGTTGGTCACCATTGCAACGATAATAACAAACACGGGTAAGACAGGGGTCTCGTTTAGCCACTTGTCGATCTCTTTTGTTATTTATAGCTGTCGCGCATTGTTCTTGAAATTGATTCTGTCCTTATAAGCCGAAGTATGGAAGCACTGAATGCCATCAGTATGCATGCTAGATTGCTTAATAGACTCCCTGGTTATAGTTAATGCGATGTTGACAACGTAAATGTATGGTAAAACACTGAAATAACTTAATACAAGGAGAAATAGATAAAAGACATGTTGGAGAGAGATTGTTGGTGTGTTTTGGCAATCAGTACTAATATTGTATATATATGGTTGTAGTATAAAATATTAATAAGCTAGCAGTTTTGTATAGATTTTGCACAGCTCATATTAACTATTATTCATGACTGTTCGACCGCATAGTGTGTGTGTGTGTGTGTATATATATATATATATATATATATATATATATATATATATATATATATATATATATATATATATATATATATATATATATATATATATATATATATATATATATATGTATGTGTGTGTGTGTGTGTGTGTGTGTGTGTGTGTGTGTGTGTGTGAGCGCCTCCACTTTCAGTTTTCGTATATATGAATGAACATAAACAACATGACATCATTACGACACTTTGATGACTTCTATTTTCCAGTATTATCTGCATTGTCTTGAACTTTAACCTGCTGTCGTGTTATAGGTATTATGCTGTCCACTGTTATTCGATACCACAGTACATTTATATTTTAAAAACTGGAAAAAGTTATATAATTACATCTGACGAGTTTGTTCCCTTCCTTCAGTCTCTCAGTTATATTTCTTTCGTTATTTAATCGTATTTTTGTCAGGAACTAATTTCATCTTTGCGCGAATTTACCCACCGGGGCGCCTCTGCCCCCATTCCTCCCCCCACTCCTCCCCCCCCACCGAGGGATGGTCTCTGTCATCAGTTATCACTACTCCTATTCACTTTCTGACTAGTTCTTTCTTCATTTATACGTTTACTCCTGTTCTCCTGTATAATTGACTCATAAGTTTTTTATGCTGCCCGTTTTTTGGTTCAGTTATTCCTGTCAGCGTAAAACCACTTTCTTTAGTTGTTTGTGACTCTCTGCATCATCTTCTTAATTACATTTTGCTTTGAAAATTAGGTATGTTCTTTAATTTGTGGGTTTTTATGAAAAGCAGGTACTTATGGAAAGAAAAGAAAAATTCTTGAATATTGAGATAACATCCACAACGCAAGAAATATATTCCCAGTTCCCATTTCATCTTATGCATGCATCCTGCTACCTTTCTTGTTTTACTAACTCTGCGATTCATTTCCTTCTCATCCTACCGTCTTGTGGTATATTTACCCCCAGATACGCACACACACATATATATGTATATATATGCATATATACATTATAAATATATATATATATATATATATATATATATATATATATATATATATATATATATATATATATATATATATATATATATATATATATTATACATATTGATTTCAAGTAAATATAAATATACACCTGTGTATGTATTATATGTATTCATATTTTCTGCAATGCATGTATGCGCGTGCACACCACCACACATTAACGAGAAACTTGAGTTGATTTTTAAAATTTTTGTACGAATATCAAACAAATGAGCAAAAATATTTTGTAGATTAGCAGAAGTTTTCTTTACAATATCATTAAATGAATGACAAATGTGAACGTAGAAACACGAAGGTGAACAGCAAACGCTAAGGTCTAATCTTTTATTTCTGATGTGGTCATTACTTGTAGGGAGAATCGGAGGAGAGAATTTGCTATGAAGTTTTCCTGCATTAAAATGAATGATTGTTTGTGAGCATTCGTTGCTTGTGTTAGAAAAGCTTTCTGCTTGCCAGAAGTTCCTGTTGCGTCTGCTCTACTGCACAGTAGAGATTATGCACCTTCCAATAACAGTATAACTAATATACATATATACAGTATATGTATATATATATATATATATACATATATGTGTATGTATTTATATATGTATGTGCATATATGTGTATATGTTATGTGTATATATATGTATATTTTATATATATATATATATATATATATATATATATATATATATATATATATAGTCTGATGATTATTGTTAACGTAGAGGATATCTTAATGTTTAAAATAAAGGTATTTAGATCCTGACTACGTTGTCACCCAAATGCACAGCTTAAATCAGAAACCAAATATGATTTGTGTAGACGCGATGCCATCGAAATTTACCATAAACGCCAACAATCACTGCTTAATTTAGCGACTTTGGCTGACTACTATTTCCAGTCACTTGCTCAACGAAGTTTTAACTGCCTCTTGGTGACAGGATGAACATTGTGACTGAAGGGCGGAAGCATTCAGGAATAATTCGGGGGTCATTTTGCGAACACATTCACTAATAATTGATAAAGTGATTTTATATTTACTTGGACTTGTAAATATAAAATCACAGGCTGTGAGCTGAATGTAGAAAGGTATTGATTAGTAAGTTGACAGCTAAAATGGCCCTCTCCAGGAAATGATAGCTTCAAATATGCTTTCTGTTTGATGCATTCTTAATGCAATGTTCGTCCTAGACGGAAGGTATTCCAAATGCCACGAAGCGCTCGACAGAAATCTGCGTCATAGGACCTTAAAAAGAATTAGTTATTGTCATTGTATATATTTAACAGTTTTATTTTTTCTCCTGGCCTTGTTTCTGAATAGTTCCGGCTCTCGTTCACGAGGTCAATGGATCGCTCACGGCCTGCCGCCCACCAGTCTACCCAACTCGAAATGGATACCAGCGTCTGCTGAGGTTAAAAAACGTGCTACTAACAAATTCACTTCTAAGGAATGGCTGTGAAACCGGGGCGGCTGTACCCCAGTGATCCATGCCCTTCCGAAATTAAAAAGGCATATGTCCCTGGGTCAGCAAATTTCTGTCTTTAAATTAGATTTATTTTTTAAAGATTAACCAGAACACCTTCGAAACACTGGGGCGAGTTTCTCCAAATTGTAATTATCCGTGGAAATATTACAGCGGAGTGATCAGAGTTGCTTTAGTGCATCTAAAATGTTTCCGTAGTATTATTAGTAATCGTATCGTAGGCAAATGCACGGAGATTGCATCAAATGAGCAATCTATACTAATTGTGTCATTATTACAAAGTTGATAAACACATGATTACTTCTTCGCTTTTTGTTATATGTCATCATCATCATCGCCATTATATTTACCATCGCTTCCAACGTCGTGTAGTGGAAAGTCCTTTGTGAAATTCGGCTACTCCTGTCTTTCCTGTGCTTTCACTTCCACATATCTCCACTTATATAGTTACTCTGCCGTGTCATAGTTCTAATTCAGTAAGTCTGGGCCCTCCAGCTCTTCTGGTGTCCACATGACCCTAGGCGATACTATCTTGTATTATTCTCCCCCGGGTAGATCGAGTGACATGGTAAAACCATCTCCATCTAACCTTCAAGATTGTCCAATCTGTGCTTATAATCACTCGTACATGCCTAAAAACACATTTCAGTTGCTAATGCTTGTTTTCCAACCATCGGTATGTTCGTATGAATTTCTGCCACTTTTGTATCAGTCCTCTGAAGGTGGCTTAGCCTAGTTAACACTGAAGACGACACCGTTCAGGACCTACAACCGCGTTTCATTTCTTCCCTGTGGTGTTTGATATATTGTCTAATCTACATGTGTAATTTTCGTCATTTCCCGTATGGTATCATTAAATTTTCTCACTCTATCCTACCCTTTTTAAAGGTTCGTTCTCAAATCGACAAAATCCTTTAGGTATAGTTTCGCTGCTTTTTTGAGATTTATCTTAATGCTCGTCCTCTACGAGTTTAGATGCAAGGTGGATTTTATACAGCAAGCTTTGTTAATCTTGGGGCATTTGAGAGTAAAGTATCTCTTCTAAATGGTATTTCTGACCTTTATGTAATCTCATATGCATTAGACTTCCACAGATTAGTCGCAGAAGTACGTTGACTTCTTTTTGGGTCTTACATGGCTCTTCAAGTTTTTTTCATTGAAACAAAGGTCAGTTTTTTTCAGGACTGCTTATTTTTTTTTTTTACTTTTCTGTATCCATAGGCCTATATTTGATTATTTAACTAAGCCACAGAATTGATTTTTAAATTTATTTATCTATCTCATTTGTTTGTGCTTAAGCACGATAGAGGAAAAAAGGGGTAAAACAACATGAATAAGCAGTATTTTGTGACTTCAAAATTTTGTCACGACAGCACAATTGGACAAAAAAAAAAAAGATTGAAAATGCTCTATATATAAAAAGGAGAGAATTTCTCTCTCTCTCTCTCTCTCTCTCTCTCTCTCTCTCTCTCTCTCTCTCTCTCTCTCTCTCTCTCTCTGTCTAACTCCTAATGGTGGCGTGGGCTCTAAATCATTTACACTAGACGAGTCTTGAGTAGCAGGAATTCGATAAGTTGTGCCTCGTACTAGGTCAGTCATTTGTTAAGATTCAGGAGCACATCCAAAGGATAACATTATTTGTAGTATCTAATAGTATTATTTGCCTCATTTGTCAGATACGATAATAGGAGACCAGACACTCAAAGTAGCTTGCAAGGTTGTTACAGAGACTTGATATGAGCTAAAAACTGCAGACTTTATAACTTAAAAAGGAAAATACTGCACGTTTTTCACGGGCTGCTCTGTGAGCAAGAGCTCGTGCCAGCATTTAATAGGCTTCATTTAAAAGAACACTCAGTATTTTCTTACTCCTAATATTGAGTGACCTGGGTAATTGCGACTGAAGGTTAAGGAAGCAAAATCCTAACCCCCAAAAAACGTTTCCCCTAACTTGCTCTTTCTGGGCTAGAACGCCCCAGTTGCTCTTTGATAGAATGGAAGTTGGATTAGATGGAGATGTGTTAAAGAATAATTCAGCTTAACAACAAAGTCCCAGAAGGAAATGCACCACCAAGAATCATAGGGAAATAATTGTGGTATTTTTAACCTATACAAAATGTCGGTGGAAAATTTGATAGCAATTAGCGGTGACTGATGAGACTTGAGGGAATCTGTAAGGAAATTGCAATTGTGGAACTTTCACTAAAACTTTTGAGATGAGATACGGTGTGGTATTTTCTTTAAGGAGATTATAAATACTGTTATCATTGCTGAAGAGAAAAATGAAACCTCTTTGGGTTAGTTGATCCTTGTCTATAGGCTAATTGTCATATTTAACATTACAAATCCTTTGATTTTTACGATACACTATCACCATTTTCAAGAACTCGACGTTATTGTCGGTCCCACTGCCATTATTATTATTATTATTATTATTATTATTATTATTATTATTATTATTATTATTATTATTATTATTATTTATTCTCCCTTTTCCTTATATATATATATATATATATATATATATATATATATATATATATATATATATATATATATATATATATATATATACACACACACACACACACAGATAGGAACTATGCCATGAAGATACCTTCAGAAACAAAATTACCCAGATATAATTCCCTCTTTGCCTAATAATCATTGATAATGATTAGACTTCATTTTTGGAGAACGAAGAAGACATTGCTTTCAGTAATTGCTATTTTGCTTATAATAAGCCAAACGTAACGTAATGTGCACTAGAGGAAGGCAAATGAAGACAGAGGATTATGGATTTCAGCAGAGGCATGAGTTACTTTAAAGTGAGAAGTAATTATTTGAAAGTAGTTAATTGGTCGCTGTCACATGAAGCAGAGTTTGCACTCATTGCTTTAATTCGGCTTAACGTTAGAATAAGATTGGCGTGTGCAAGGTTACCTGGAGACTTTGTTCTTATTGAGAAAACTGCTATTAACGGCAATGGCCAATGAACTGTTATGGAAACGGAGGGCGATATTACGGTCCACTGACATTGCAAGTTATTTCTGGATAGTCTGATGACTTTAATTACGTTTAATGGATCGAAGACCTGTAGTGATCTAACCTTTAGTTATGAAATAAGAAAGTGTCTTGTCTTGGAATGATTTTCTTTTGTATTTTTTTGTATTTGTATTTTTTTGTATTTATGTTCAATCTCTTCATCTTTCGTTTGTCAAATTTGTTTTTCATGGGACAGTAATTAATGAAGAAGTCATTAAGTAATAATCATATGTATGTGAGTAATTCGTTGATAACAATTCTTTATACTCAATAACGAAGTCGTAATTAGCACGACAAAGATAAGAATACCAAAGCAATCACCACAAATTCCCAATGTTTACTCTACAGGTCACCATGGGCGATAAGGGTCCCATAAGTTTGTATGATGAATGTATATTGAATGAATTGAGAACATGCGACATGGCACGCGACAAAACTTTCGCAAATCGGGTTTACTTTGTTGTTTCTCACATAAATTTGCGCAGGCGCCGCCGACCTTGATGATCGCTGGCTCGCTTGTTTGGGTCGTTTCATTTGTCCCCCGTCTGTTCGGTTGCCTAGTGATTGATGGGCGAAAGTTCCAGGAGTTTTGAGACCAGTGACCTGTTTTCAGGATTATCTTTTAATGCTTTTGCAGGGTTACTTTTTAATGCTTTTTCAGGGTTACCTGATAATATTTTTCAGGTTACCTGATAATACCAGAGCTATCTGATGATACTTTTTATAGGTTACCTGATTATACTTTTTCAGGTTACCTTTTAACATCTTTTCAAGTTTACCTGAGAATACTTTTTCAGGTCTATCTGATAATACTTTTTCAGGGTTAACTGATAATACTTTTTCAAGGTTACCTTTTAACACTTTGTCTTGGTTACCTTTTAATGCTTTCTTAAGGTTACCTTTTAATATTTTCTATGATTATTTCAGGGTTACCTAATAATGCTTTTTCAGGGTTACCTTTTAATACTTTTTCAGGGTTACCTCTCAATACTTTTTCAGGGTTACCTTTTAATACTTTTTCAGGGGCACATCTCAATACTTTTTCAGGGTTACCTTTCAATACTTTTTCACAGTTACCAGTTAATACTTTTTCAGGAATACCTGTTGATACTTTTTTTCAGGGTTACCTGATATCTGATAATACTTATTCAGTATTGTGTTTAACACTTTGTCTGGGTTACCTTCTAATACTTTCTCAGGGTTACCTGTTAATACTTTTCCAGGGTTACCATTTAATACTTTGTCAGGGTTACTTTTAATGCTTTTTCAGGGTTACCTGATAGCACTTTTTCAGGGGTTACCCAGTAATACTTATTCATGGTTACCTGATAATACTTTCTCCGGGTTACCTTTTGATTACTCCCGTACTTTATCTGTACGATTACATTTCGACAAACATGAACAGCTTGCTGCAAAAGTCTATGTATGTTAGTTCGTACGCACGCGTCTTTTTTTTTTTCCTTTCCAGAACTTGTAGAGTCAGCTCTCATTAATAACATCTATTATTAACTGGTAACTCAGCCTTGAAACAGTAAGTGGGTTAAGAGCTTGGTTTAATGCTCGTGCAGTCGTCCTTCTGATTGTGTCTTAACTCTTTCTATCAGTATGATTTAAGTAATTTAAAATTGTGGTAAAAACACCGTAGAGTTTAATTGCATTCTGGTTCTTCCACAGAATCCTTTGTTTCAGGAGGGACAGACATCATTTTATTTAATTACGGGGTCAACTCCTAGGCCGATAATGCTTTGTAATAGACGTGAAAGCCTCACAATATTAAATTTCTAGAATTACCACAATAGGCAACTTGTCAGTTTCAGTAGTTAAACTAGTTGTAGCCACCAAATACTACGGGATATATTGCCAGAAGTGATTTCGTTACAAAAGATATAATCTATAGCACTTTCTCACTTTCAGTATCAAATTTGCTACAATTAAAATTCATGAATTTAAAACTACACACACACACACACACACACACACACACACACACACACACACACACACACACATATATATATATATATATATATATATATATATATATATATATATATAAACAAAATCCATGAAGGAAAGAGAAACAATGGAGTGCTGCAAGGCCTTACGACTTATAGTCCTTTACTTTAAGTCGAAAGGCCTTGCAGCACTACATTGTTTCTCTTCCTTCGTGGATTTGTCTTTATTTATATATTCATCACGTTCCATGTTTTCGTGATTCAGTTATATATATATATATATATATATATATATATATATATATATATATATATATATATATATATATATATATATATATATATATATATTCATTTCATTTCTTCAAATTGTCACATTGTACTTCATTATAACCTGTTGCATTCCTCACTTATCTTTCTTTTAAATACTGCAATTGTCGTTTGTATAATTTATCAAAATTCCATCGATGCATCCATGAGCTTCAAATCACGAAAAATGTTTCTGATAAAGAGTGATTCAGTTCACTGGCATTTCATGCGATGTCTAACCACCTCACTTTGGAAAAGTATTCGTAAGGGGCGTGCATTACAGTTTCAGCTGAAGAAAGACTCCATGGAAACAGGTAAGCAAACAAACAAAGAAACAAACAAATGTTGATGTCGATTTATTGGAGAATTCCATGCTTAGGCGGTGTTGCGCTTCGCCCGTTTCCCGGACACTTCCGGAATCCATTAATCCACTTACTCATACTTGCTTTTCTTGTACGATGTGTCGTATTTCATGGTGTCTTGTATAAAAAAAAAAGTCTTATATATGTGTCAAGAGAGATAGATAGATGGATAAATAGATAGGAGAGAGAGAGAGGACAGATTTGCAGGTGCTCAGTTTTATTTATATATATATATATATATATATATATATATATATATATATATATATATATATATATATATATATATATATATATATATATATATATATATATATATATATACACACAAATTCATCAATATGCCTATTCTTCTATGAAGAGTTACACGTTACACTTCTGATTCCTAGTAAATGCTTATTTGCCCACTGTAGTCCATTAACCCTTCATGTATCCAGCGGCAAAATGGGTTTTAACGGACCGTGTCTGTAATACTTCATTCTAGCTAATGATTCGAACTCCGTCTCTCTCACCAATTATGTAAGCGTCATATCCACTAGATCACTGGTTCTCAGTCTTTTTTTAGTGATGGCATCCTAATTAATATTAACAGTACCGTGGTACCCGTTCTTCATTATCCCACCACACCGCATGAATTAACTTCTTATTTGATGAATAAAAATCAGCACACCGTACATTCAGGAATATACCGTACAAACAAAGAGCATATCAGAAGAATTAGATAAACATCGTTAGAGTAGATACACTGATGATTATTATATGAAGACCTACAAACTTTCTTTTTTTTTTTTTTTACAAATGCTCATTGAGATGATCTAGCCAAGAAAAAATTCATGACAATCTTGCGGCACCCCTAGGCACTGTCTATGGCACCCCAGGGTGCCACGGCACCCAGTTTGAGAATCAGTGCACTAGACTATGAAAGATACAAACAGCTGCTGATGAGTTTATAGTACCTCAAATAGCCATTTATCTATTTTTGCCATCCAGAAGTATATGTATATATATATAATTATATATATATAATTATATATATATATATATATATATATATATATATATATATATATATATATATATATATATATATATATATATATATATGTACACTACGCACATGCACATTATAAACTTTCATACATACACACACATAAATATATATATACTGTATATATGTGTGTGTGAGTGTGTGGGTGTATGTATGTATGTGGTATGTACACAACCTTTCATGTACACTTACGTGTATAGACGTAAAGCACGTCAAGATCTCATATATTAAAACCATATATATATAATATATATATATATATATATATATATATATATATATATATATATATATATATACCACTGGTTTTAATATATAACTTTCCGCCTTTCCCTTCAGAGAGATAAAATTGCCCGCTCGTACCTTAGCTAAGATTCATCCCAGTTGCCTTATTAATACATACTTAATTGGCAGCTTAGGTCAGCAGAAGGTTACTAAGTTATTCATAAAATGCAACTAAGTCATACCTCGCCATCGGGGATCGATTTCACATGTCCCTTGCTTGTGAAATGAGGGGATTACTGTATGGCAACGCAAGTCTTTGTATCAAGAAGCAATATTTTTGCAGAAGATATTTGGTGTTTTACTTTTGGGGCAAATTACGAACGTAGGAGATAACTTTTGGGTTGAAGGAAAACGCAGAAAGTAAAATTAATGTACCGGTACGTAACATGTTGGGTTAAAACCTGGAACAACGCACGCAACCTTTAATTATCACGTTTATGATATCCTAATTATAATGCAGTATAATATTTATAAGGAGAATGGAAACTGAATTATAATTATGTTGTATTACGAACAATCCTAGCGCCCCACCTTCGTCTGACGAACAATGTAAAAACTACCTTTTATGTAGTCTTCTAACACCCACCCCCTTTTTATATGCGAACACTACTTTTCATGCGTGTAAGTTTGTATGTATTCATGTACACAGTCTTTTACGTACGCACATTAGAGCTGATCTGCATTTCTCCTGTCTTTTCCAGCCTTTTCCTATACCTCCGTTCATATTCTTTCTTCCATCTTGCTTTCCACCCTTTCTACTCCTAACAGGTGTTTCCTAGTGCAACTTTCAAGTTTCCTCCTGTTACACCTTTAAAGCCTTTTGCTCTCAATTTCCCTTTCAGTGCTGAATGACCTCATAGGTCTCATCGTTCGTCCTTTGGCCTAAATTTAATATTTCATTCTATTCCTGTCTTCTCCAGAGACGCAGGACGTAGGACAACCCGAGGTGAAGATGTACAGCCTGCAGAGAGGCCTGTGGACGAGTCCCATGACCAACGTCTTCGTGAGATACGATTTCCCCAAGCCCTGGCAGTCCTACTCGAACATTACCATCTGTTATCGGATACGGTTGGCAGCGGTCTTGTTTCTGTTGAAAATTATGAACAGGGCTTGTTTTTCATATATTGAGATTTTATACATGGAAATCAACAGAGCTTGTTTTTCATGCATTGAGGTTTTATACATGAAAATCAACAGGGCTTGTTTTTCATATATTATGATTTTATACATGGAGATCAACAGGGCTTGTTTTTCATATATTGAGCTTTTTTTCACATATTGAGATTTTATACATGAAAATCAACAGGGCTTGTTTTTCATGTATTGGATTTTATACATGAAAATCAACTGGGCTTGTTTTTCATGTATTGAGATTTTATACATGAAAATTAATAGGGCTTGTTTTCATGTATTAAGATTTTATATATGAAATTTTATACATGAAAATCAACAGGGCTTGTTTTTCATACATTAAGGTTTTATACATGGAAATCAACAGGGCTTGTTTTTCATGTATTAAGATTTTATACATGAAAATCAACAGGACTTGTTTTTCAGATATTAAGATTTTATACATGAAAATCAACAGGGTTTGTTTTTCAGACATTAAGATTTTATAAGTGAAAATCAACAGGGTTTGTTTTTCAGACATTAAGATTTTATACGTGAAAATCAACAGGGTTTGTTTTTCATGTATTAAGATTTTATACATGAAAATCAACAGGGCTTGTTTTACATGTATTGAGATTTTATATATGAAAATTAACAGGGCTTGTTTTTCATATATTAAAATTTTATACATGAAAATCAACAGGGCTTGTTTTTTCATATATTAAGATTTTATATATGAAAATCAACAGGGCTTGTTTTTCATGTATTGAGATTTTATACATGAAAATCAATAGGGCTTGTTTTTCATGTATTAAGATTTTATATTTGAAGATTTTATACATGAAAATCAATAGGGCTTATTTTCCATGTATTAAGATTTTATATGTGAAAATCAACAGGGCTTGTTTTTCATATATTTAGATTTTATACATGAAAATCAACAGGGTGTGTTTTTCATATATTGAGATTTTATATATGAAAATCAACAGGGCTTGTTTTTCATATAATGAGATTTTATACATGAAAATCAACAGGGCTTGATTTTCATATATTAAGATTTTATACATTAAAATCAACAGGTCTTGTTTTTCATGTATTAAGATTTTATTTATGAAAACCAACAGGGCTTGTTTTTCATGTAAAAAGATTTTATATATGAAAATCAACAGGGCTTGTTTTTCACACATTAAGATTTTATAAATGAAAATTCGATCATCTACAGTTTTTTTTAATTCATTTATTGATTCAAGAAAGACCTTTATTTTCATTTTGGGTTGATTCATTTTTGAGGTAGCCATAATGAACTAAGTTTTATTTATTTATCATTTATTTAATAAATGGTTATTCACTTGATTTATTTATTCATTTACCTGTTCATTTTGTAGCTGAACGGTTCATCTTATTTTCATTTCTAATTTATTTTTATTTTTGGACAGCCAGGATAAAATAACTTGGTGTTTTCCAAACTGTGGTGTAATTTGTCCTCATATATATCAAAATAATGCCTGGAATAATCTTACGAAATTAAGGATGGAACTGCCTTCATAAGTGCCCCTATTGGGTTTGATGAAAAGGAATGTTATGTACAGAATGACAGTAATTGCACCTGTAATAAACGTTTACCTACTCAGGCATGCAAAGTAGCTGATGGTAATTGTTTTGTTTGAATTAATAAAATAGAAAAGGAAAATACTTAGCTACGCTGCAGTGCAGAGAGACCTTATATAACAAGAGATTTTTTTATCATTTTATGTTAATGTCAGAACATTTGGGATATTGTAAATGAAACCAAAATATTATTATTGCGCTGCGTAATGAGTCTTGTTTCATCGAAGTCAGTCTTCAAATTTGCTTTGTTGCCCTGTCATCTAATTCTCTGATTTAATTAAACACCAAAATGTTTTATGAAAAGTAAAAATTCTTCTGTAGAACATTTAACCCTATAAGTAAGAAGAGTTGTTAACTTTCAGAAACAAGCACTTAAAAACGGTATGAGTATTTTCCCTCTAGTAACATATCACTTTGTGTAAAAATAGATTTCAAAATTTGACACATGGCTGGAAGTAAACCAACCCAAAATAATAGATTCGGTATTTTCTTACATCAAGAAACATGTATTTTAGATTTTGTGTTTTTCACATTTTGTAGTCAGATTTCACTTCAGTTTTGTAATCGAATCATAATTTTCCCAAACAGGGTTGAGCGTTTTTCCGAGTACGATATTCATCTGTCCTACGCAATAAGCCATCAAAATGCCAACGAAATCCTTTTTTGTAAGTGAACTTAATTCTTCTTCTCCTTTTTTTTTCTACTGAGAGCGGACTTTGTGTTTGTGTATACTAAGAGTGTTACCTCAGCTGTTTGATAACTGGTTGTATCTCATGTCTTTTCATAAGATGATATTTGGTTTTTATCGTTACCAGAATGAACTTATTGGGAAGTCTCATACAAAAGTTTGATATCACACTTTCCAAGATTTTACATAAAATTTCATTAAAGAAGAACATAATAGCAAAAGGAGGCATTTCAAGATCATTTACGGTTTATCTTATTTGATAAATTATAATTAGTGCTAAAAACTCCGGATTATCTGTAGAAACTCTACGGAGTATAATTTCAAATTTTCATTTAAATATTACAGTATTTCTCTTGAGTAAAGAATGGTAGATACTGTACGGCAACCCTAAGTCTTCCTGGTTGCCATATTTCACTTCATATTCCTTTTACGTAATGACTGGTAATGCAGGATGTGAGTCCGAATTGAAATTAAGACCGTTATATTCAAAGGTGTCTATAGAATGAGGATATAACTTCTAGAATAATACATGGAAAAATCTGTAAAATTTAACAGGGACTTGAACACGCAGGCTTTACTTGAGGTTCTTTGCAGCGTGCCTACGGCCCCTAGCTGCAACCCCTTTCGTTCCCTTTACTGTACCTCCTTTCATATTCTCTTTCTTCCATCTTACTTTCAACCCTCTCCTAACAACTGATTCATTGTGCAACTGCGAGGCTTTCCTCCTGTTACGCCTTTCGGACCTTTTTACTGTCAATTTCCGTTTCAGCGCTGAATGACCTCATTGGTCCCAGTGCTTGGCCTTTGGCCTAAATTCCATATTCAATTCAATTCAACACACACACACATCACACACACACATATATTATATGTATGTATGTATATATATATATATATATATATATATATATATATATATATATATATATATATATATATGTATATATATATATATATATATATATATATATATATATATATATATATATATATATATATATATATATATATATTAGCTTAATGATAAATAATATTGCCAAGACCAGGAAGAACATTCTTTTTATTGTACGAGCTTTCGAGGTATAAAACCTCATCATCAGGCTGAAAAAACCGACAAGGATAAGAATCAACAAAATTACAATAAAATGAATTGTCATAATAAATCTTCAGCAAAATTACTAACGAAATATATAAAATGAACAAGTAAATACAAACTAAAAGGGTGAGACGTAAAATAACGAAAAATTAAAAACACAAACATAAAAATATGAAAATAAAACTAAAGTGAAATGTAAACAAACTACCACTCACAAAGTAAAATATTTAACGACCTAATTGAGTACCTACTATGAAATTACACGATAGCTAGTTGAATACCAGACGAGTTGTTGTTCAATTCCGGCTTCATCTTTTTAATAGTCAGCGACTCTGAAATTAAAAGGTCCAGTCTATTTGAACAAAAAGACAGTACCCGAAAATCGAGGTCAGTGAAAGGATGGTCCTGTGCTAAACTGTGTTCTCTAATGGCAGAAAAGGGTGGTTTGGAAAGGGGAAACCTATTTCTAATAGAAAGACCTCTGTGTTCCAAAATTCTGTGTCTGAGCCAGCGGGAACTAGATCCCACGTATAGCAGACCACACTGCAAACAAGTGAACAAGTAAACGACACAGGAATTAAGGTCCACAGGCAGAGTAGGCTTCCCTCTCAAAAGTGATAATATTGTAAAAGGATTACAGAAAACAAACCGGAAACTGATTTGAGGGAAACAATGCTTAAGTATTTCTTGTAACTTTTTTCGGACCATATAGCTACTATGACCAAGGTAAGGCAATTTAATGTACGTTACATCTTTACTAGCAGTACTGTACACCGGTCTGGGACAAAACTTTTCATTTAAAAAATTTTTCAGAACTTTGTAAAATACAAAAATGGGATATGAGTTTTCAGAAAAATAATTCTGGAGGAAAACCATATCTTGATGAAATAAATTAAAATCACAACAAACATTGTAGGCTCTATTAATCAAAGTGCGTATTGAGTTCATCTTATACAACTTTGGCGAAAAACTGAGGTAATTCAATCCCAAGCCAGTAAAAGTACTTTTCCTATAAACAGAGGTCTCAATCAAATTTGCCACTATTTCTGTATATCTGTACATCTAAAAATGACAACTTATTATCTCGGCAAAAGACTTATACCTCTCTTGATGGCTCAATGGTTTACGTCAACTGGAGTCGCTGAATAGGCTTTCGTCGCGGGTTCGTGTCCCCACGATTCCAATTCATTTATCACTTATATAAATTCCCCTTCGGCGACAATTCTCCAACGGAGATATACCGAGGTAGCGTGAATTTCGATATTAAGCGACATTTGTAGCTTCATGATTGTATAAAAATCACGGTGTGATAAAAATTTCATAACAAGAGCTGCGTGTTCCAAACGTACCAATGAACTGTCATGGCGGAGGTGGGTCATTGTCGAGGCTAGTACACTTTCCCCGCTCACGACGGGTAAAAGCAGTACGACATCTCGGCAAAAGACTTATACCTCTCTTGATGGCTCAATGGTTTACGTCAACTGGAGTCGCTGAATAGGCTTTCGTCGCGGGTTCGTGTCCCCACGATTCCAATTCATTTATCACTTATATAAATTCCCCTTCGGCGACAATTCTCCAACGGAGATATACCGAGGTAGCGTGAATTTCGATATTAAGCGACATTTGTAGCTTCATGATTGTATAAAAATCACGGTGTGATAAAAATTTCATAACAAGAGCTGCGTGTTCCAAACGTACCAATGAACTGTCATGGCGGAGGTGGGTCATTGTCGAGGCTAGTACACTTTCCCCGCTCACGACGGGTAAAAGCAGTACGACATCTCGGCAAAAGACTTATACCTCTCTTGATGGCTCAATGGTTTACGTCAACTGGAGTCGCTGAATAGGCTTTCGTCGCGGGTTCGTGTCCCCACGATTCCAATTCATTTATCACTTATATAAATTCCCCTTCGGCGACAATTCTCCAACGGAGATATACCGAGGTAGCGTGAATTTCGATATTAAGCGACATTTGTAGCTTCATGATTGTATAAAAATCACGGTGTGATAAAAATTTCATATATATATATATATATATATATATATATATGAAATGTTTAGTTGCCTTTGTTGATTCTGTTTTAGCATTTCACTACATACATTTAATTCTGTGAGACTGAAGCAAAAAGACATCCTTTATAAGAACAGTGGGAACATAATAAGTCTATGGTTTATCATGTTGCCTCATATACTGTAGATAGCAGTCTTGAGTTGAAAAGATGACACTACGAGTTCACAGGAAAATAAGATACATGCTTAGGGGAGGATGTGTGAAATTAAAAATAGGTATATCTGTGGATTTCAGTAACAATGGAAGGGTGAAAAGTATCTAGCTGCCATTTGGAGAGGTTGAGGAGAACGTAGGGGTTGACAGAATGGAGATAAGCCTGAAGTGGAAACAGCCTCAGGCTCATCACTTCTGAATCATTAACACTTACTTCCATGATTAATAACATACACAAACTGATTGCATGATGAAGTACCGCATTGCACCGGCTCGAATCATTATTCTTCTTCTTTCGTTGACGCCACAGATAGCATGGCCACGGAAATGAACGTTTACCTCCACAACCTCAAGCAAACTTTAGAAGTGAACGGACCGTTGGAGATCTATCCTGAGACGTGGAACCATTTCTGCCACAGGCTCAGTCAAAAGGATCATAAGATCTACTGGCAAGGGAAGGTAAGGAACGGATGACTTTGGAAATGCATTTATATGTACGCTGGAGTCTTTGAAACATATTCATAACAAAAGACGAGCTATTCAATTCTGTTGCTATCAGTAACAGAATGGAGAATTGCCCTCCAAGTTGATTGTTCCATACAATTCTACTTAAGAAAGCCGTAGAAGAAGTTACAATTATAAGGAAACAATGAACAATAAAAGAATATTATCATTCCTTAGTATTTAGGTTAAGCAATATAAAATGATCCTTTGTAAAGGTTTCCCATTTTCCAAGTTTCATTCCGACCCATGCAAGACAACGCGAATTCATCTGTGAACATTTAGATAATGAACAAATAATCATCAGCAAAAAATGCATATTTATATCCCAGCGTCAACGATACCGGAAAGGGGAAACAGGAATTTACAAAATTACGTTTTATTTGTGAGAGTTGCACATTTATATGAAACTAAAATCCTGAATGGTGCATGAAGGCTTTTACCTGACTGTTAAAGCATTACAGTTTAAGAGTGTCTTAGCGGGAAGGGTTATAGCGTATCGAATGTCGTTTGCTCTGCTCCTTGGCAACGTGATCAACAAACCAATAACTTAACCTGTTGCTGTCAAGTGCTCTTCTTCCCTCGGTCTTTTCACTCTTTCTTCTCCATTTTCCCTCCCGTTTTTCGTTTTTCCTGTCTCCATTCTGTATCGTTTCCTTCCTTCGGTCTTTCCTCTTTCCTTCATTCCCTTTTTTCCTCTTTGTTCTCTCATCTTTCCTTATTTCTTCTGCCAAATGATTTCTCTATTTTTACCTTTATCCATTTATCATTTCCCTATTCTCTTCGTTTGTCCCACTCTCTTTCTTCGGTCTTCTCCATTATTCCCTTTCCTTTACCTCTTCTGCTCTTCCTTTAAACCCACTTTCGTTTTAATACACTTCTTTCTTTCTACTCTCTTTCCCAACCCAACCTCTTTAAGAGCAACAGGTGGCCAAATAGCTGACGCGTCAACGGTTGATATAAACTTTTCAAAAGAAAAACCATTATATTCATGCATGAGTGCTTTCAAGATCCGATATACTTTCTGCACACTTAGAAGAGAAACCAGTATGTTAAGGCATGCATGCTTTCAAGATCTGTTATACTTGCTGCACACTTAGAAGAGAAACCAGTATGTTAAGGCATGCATGCTTTCAAGATCTGATATACTTTCTGCACACTTAAAGAAACCAGTATGTTAAGGCATGCATGCTTTCAAGATCTGTTGTATATAATTTCTGTACTCTTAGAAGAGAAACCTATACGTCAGGGTATTTTGCACCTTTGCACATAGAAGAGAAACCACTACTTTTTATCGTACGTGGGCCATCCAGCTATATTGCCCAAATTCTACTGTTTATGTGACTTCAGATCGTTTTTAACAATGTAGGCAGTACTTATTTATACTGGAAGTTTTGTAATTTTGTTTGTATCGACTAGGGTTAGGCTTCGCAGTTATAATGTTGAATTTCGTAATTTGATGCTTTTTTTACATTGCTTATGGCACTAAAAACAAAACTATTCCACCCTGCAAGTTTTCTGACATTGTTAACTTAGACTGCACATTCAGTTCACAGCTATATATTGTCGACGTTCTTCATTTTATGCTCCTTTGGGCTGTTTGTAACGTTAAAAACTAAATCACACTCTACCGGAAGGCTTATGGCTTTGTTAATAACATAGTTTGGATTCACCTTTACTTTGTCTTCGTTATTTATTTCAACCTCCGCTCGCATATTTACAGAAAGAAAAGAAATTAGCTTCTGACTGTTGTAAGTTTTCTAAGCCTGTCAAATCTGAGACCGCCGGATAGTCTTATGTAAAATAACGTACATGATTTTAAAAATTCTTCGCTCAGAAAGTGAGAGAGAGAGAGAGAGAGAGAGAGAGAGAGAGAGAGAGAGAGAGAGAGAGAGAGAGAGAGAGAATATCATTAATCTTATAGTGTTTATTTTACGTTAAACAGATGCTAAGTGTCAGCAGTGAAAAAAAAGCCCAAACAAATTCTTACAATTAAACAGGAACCAAAAATCTCCTTTGATGACAGCAATAGTTACGAGCTGTATTATCACGTTTAAGATCAAGGTCATGGAGAGTGGAAGTCTTCATTATTTACGGACCGGAATTTTACATGAAACACTTATATATATATATATATATATATATATATATATATATATATATATATATATATATATATATATATATATATATATATATATGTATATGTATATATAATGTATATGTAAATAAAGTCCATTGGTTGATTTTGAATGTTACGTATCTTTTACAAAAATATGTATTAATATAATTTAATTACTCGCAATTTCAAGGTGAAATGAATTTGTTTTTGTTTAGAAAAAGAGGCAAAGGACATTCTTATGCTTTCAAACCAACAGACCATCAAATGGAACTGAACGAAAAGCCGCGTCTCATGTTTTACGATTCACTGAAATGAATAAAACCTCCCTTTTGAAATCGCAACAGTTCATCTATACTGCCTCTGTATTGCAGTTTCCTCCTTTCTTTCTTTCTTGTCTCATATTTTTAACGCTTGATTTAAATAAGTTATGATTCTCTTGTTTTGGCTGGGCTCTTCAGAGTGTTGCATGATTGCCAAGAAGCAGAAAAATGTCAAGGCAGCAACCTTTAAATACCATGCGTTGCTCTTTGATAACTGTTGGGGACTGTGGAGTATTCCGAATCAGCGCGAGAATGCAGTTAAAAATAAAGAGGGTACATACCAGCAAAGGTTGAAAATTGTGGTAGTAACAATGCTTTAAAGACACTGATAATAAAATAACATTTTTATTCAATACAGGCAGACTATACAGTAAGCGATTCTTCGGGATTAACAAGAAACTCCCTAATTATACCATGAAAGTTCGGTGCTCGCGATTTGGTGACAATGAATCCCAATTTATGTTTTCACTTAAATTAATTCCTCTCGCTGTAAACTTACTTGTTACCGTGCAATCCGAGCGATCTCAGGTTAGACTAGGTTACGAGGGATTCGCCAACCGCGAGTAACATGTGGCATACAGCGCGTCAGGAATTTTAAAGGATCTGCAATAAAATGCAATAATTCTTTCTCGGAGAGAAAAAGCTACCTTTCTACGTTATGAACTGTTTTCTTAAAAAGTAAACGCTGATTGTACATTGTGCTAAGTTTAGGTATGTTCTTTACAAGAAAAGCTCGCGTAGCGAAATTGTTGCCATGTTGGATTTCTGTTTTGCCTTGCTTTGCACTATTTTATGTTTTGAGATTATATATATATATATATATATATATATATATATATATATATATATATATATATATATATATATATATATATATATATACTAGCTGACAACCCAGCGCTGCCCCGGAAAACTCAGAATGACCACCAATAAACTCTCTCTCTCTCTCCCTTTCCTGTTAAGATAGTTGCTTCAATTACATTGCCCAGCATTTTTGACATTTTATATTTCACCCCTCCTCACCCCCCACTTCCTATCGGGCTGAACTTGAACTTAAAGAGCATCGGGAGTGTTACTGTTCATCTAAGCGAGCTTGAAAACTATTGATTAGACACTAATATCTGTCGTTTTCGATTATTTTTACGTCACCACCTTCCCACCCCTTCTCACCCTCACTTCCTATCGGGGCTGAACTTGTACTTAAAGGGCATTGGGAGTGTTACTGTTCATCTCAGCGAGCTGGAAAACTATGGATTAGACACTAATATCTGTCATTTTTGGTTATTTTTACATGTTACCCCCCTTCCCACCCTTCCTATCGGGGCTGAAATTGGACTTATTGGGAGTGTCACTATTCATCTCAGCAGCCTCGAAAACTATGGATTAGATGCAAATATCTGTCATTTTTGGTTATTTTTATATGTCCCCCCCTTCCCACACCACCACCTTTGGTGCCAATGATGTCTTAACCACACAGTGTTCTTTTCGAGATAATAAGTCATATGTATACCAAGTTTGGTTGAAATTGCTCGATGAGTTTCAGAGTGTATGTGGAACATACACACACACACACATACACACATACATCCATTTTTATACAGTATATATAGATAGATAATGGCAACTGCCACGAAGGGAAAAAGCAAAACAGCGACTCACAGTCCTTTACTTAGTCTGCAAAGTAAAGGACCGTGAGTCGAAAGGCCTAGCAACCACTCCGTTGTTTCACTTTTTCCCTTATGGCAGTTGCCTTTATTTATACATTCATCACGTTCCATATCTTCGTGATTCAGTTATACATATATAATATATATATATATATATATATATATATATATATATATATATATATATATATATATATACATTGTATATATATACACACATATATATATATATATATATATATATATATATATATATATATATATTTATATGTATATAATTACTGTCTACATAAATTCAGTATTAAAAGGTTATTTGTGGCTTGATAATTCAAAGCATAAAAATGCCATGGGCAAAATTCGAGAGACTGTCTTACTCTTAAATTACTCTTGTTGAATGCATCTGCACATGTGGCAGATAGGGATGCACTAATATCCTATATCTCTTTTTGTCTTGGAGATTAACATTTTGAAAGAAAGTGTGTAAATGATTATGTTGTTCCAGTAGCCATGGTGTTGGACGTGAGTTAATGACTGTAACAGCTGTAAGTAATGAATAATAAATGGAAGAATATAGCATTCATTTTTACTTTTTCCTTTAAAGTTTTAGACTTGAAAAGAAGGAAAAATATAGGAGATTAGGTGGTGTCGTCTTAAAACATATGAAGTTACTTGTGCATCAAAGTTCATTAGACTGTATGTATGTATACATATAATTTTATATATATATATATATATATATATATATATATATATATATATATATATACATATATATATATATATATATATATATATATATATATATATATATATATATATATATATATATTTACTAACAGGACCTCATTGAAACTGGATAGTATCTAGCAGAGTTATTTATTCAGAAAATTACAAGCTTTCCAGGACTAACAGTCCTCATTGTCAAGTATCCGTGGAATGACCGGGCACGCAGTCCAGCTGTATGTATATATATATATATATATATATATATATATATATATATATATATATATATATATATATATATATATATATATATATATATATATATATATATATATATATATATATATATATATATATATATATATATATATATATATATATATATGTGTGTGTGTGTGTGTGTGTGTGTTGTGTATGTGTGTGTACACGTCTGTCCATTTGTGTTTATTCAAATTTGTGTGTAAACACTTATCTAAAGATATAGAAGAATAAACTCAAAATGAATTTAATAGTAAAATGTTTAGTTTAAGGTCCACAATAACGCCCGAATTTCAATGATCAACTGATTGTATTTTGTAAGAATTGGTGGTGAGGCAGGGATTAGCTTTATTCGTTTCTGTCAGGGAACAACTAAAGAATAGTGTTTTTTTTTTTACTTCTTTTTACTCAACAGCTTTATGGCAGTGCGCAAGTGTTTCCAGTTAAGGAATATCTCTTCAACGGAACCCTCATCGTTGGACAAGAGCAAGACAGTTTAGGCGGGACTTTTGCTTCGTCTCAGGTATTTATACTGAATATTTTCAAACGAGTTTAAGGCACGACTCTCCCAAGTTTAGAAAGATCCAGGATTATTTATCCTGTCAGTAATGTGTCGTTGATAGATGCTTCGTAATCTATCTGACTACACACATACATGCATAGGCCTATATCAGTTAATCAATCAATCATTTCCTGTGGCACCCACGGGGATGCATATAGGGCCTCGATAAACTCACGCCACCACATTCTGTTCTGGACTAATTCTTCAGGATCTTCCCGACACTCTTCTCCTGCTTCCCGCTTCATTGTCCTTAACCACTTCTCCTTTGGCCTACCTCTACCTCTTCTACCAAGGGCAACCCACCCCGGCGTATCTCCTACTATTCCCTGACTTCTGTACACATGGCCAGGCCACTTCCAGCGTGAGAACCTAACATACTCAACGACCGGCTGCACGCTAATTCTGTTATTTGATACATCTCTAATTCTGTTATTTGATACATATATATATATATATATATATATATATATATATATATATATATATATATATATATATATATATATATATACATATACATACAGTCTCAAGTTTATTCTTTCTTAATCTACCAACCCTGTTCACGTGATTATATCTGAAAAGGGATTAAAAAAATTTAGTCATGTTGAATGCCTGTAAAGCATACTGTAGGTATAATACTTACTATATCAGTTTTCTCTTCCAACTCGCTCCTCTAATATTATTGTTTAAAAATGTACAAGAACCTTCCAATTCGGTCAACATTCTTGTGTGTTTTGATGACTCTAAACCTGTCATAGAGAAACCTCATAGTTCTGTTAGCCACTCCTCTAATCACTGAGTCCGTCTTTACTTCACGTTTCTCGATCTTGTTTCTCTCTGCTGCGAGGTGATAAATCAGTCTTGTTTCTGTAGGTATTAATTCGGTCACTGCTCCTTTGAGCTCGAGGAAGATGTCCCTCTTCTAATCAGGTAGCCTAATATCCTTCAATGCATCTCTTGCCATGGGCACTTTGGAAGTTTTAATTTGCAGATTATGTAGTTAGGGTAGGATCTTCCCCTCTACTTCCAGCCTACTGTCCATTAAGCCATCTTTTCCTAATCACTGTGGAAGTTCGTAATTCGCAGATTGTATGATTTGTAAAGTCACCAATTCGGCGCCAGGATAGTGTTTCGGCGGCGCCATTAATTAAGTCTCCGCTGAGCTTGTTTTCTTTGGTGACTTCCCGTTTTCTTCAAGCTAAATTAGTCACGCCTAAAACGTGCCAGGTCACGCATTTTTATCATTTTACTTTATGGTATTTATACGAATGTCACACATTGTGTATCACATGTTTCTTCATTCACAGGCATCAAGACTGTATCTATATTGTGTCTCTGTATGTTTCGTATTGTAATTCGTACTCGGTCACTGTATATTATTGTTTATTGTTTCGACCTCAGGTCACAGTCAATTCCATTGTCTCTCACGGCCCGGCGTCAGTCGGCCGCAATATAAGCCGCCTGGATCTGTAATAAACCAGCAGTAACCTTTACCTGCTCGTTTCTTTGACACCTTTACAGTGGTGACCCCCGGAGTATCCCGGAGCCATTAGCGGACTCACACGGCGACTCAGTCTTGGCTCCAGGGTTTCTCCAAAAACGCTCTTAGCGGCCTAAACACGGCGCTGTAACCAGCGTTTGAGCGTGCTGACTCGTCGGCGCACCCCATCAGCGTCACTAGCGGAACCACACGGCGCACGAAAGTGCGTACTGACGCGAGTATCCTACTCCAGTAAGGGGGTCAAAGGAGCGAGCATGGACGCGGATATCCCCTCCTTCATGCAGTTAAACGCGGACCCCGCGGACTCCGAGGTTTACCTACCTCCCATCGCAGCCGCGCCGCCCCGCATCGAGGCCCTCCCGCAACTCCACACCAGCGCCCCAACACACGACGGCCGGGCAACACAATCGCGGGCGCCCTCACCCTAAAGCTGCCGCCGTTTACGCAGGGCAACCCATCGAGATGGCTGCGCAGGGTGGAGAGCCACTTCAGAATCGCGGACCTCACGGACGAAATCCTACAGGCCGACACAGTGCTCAACGCCCTTCCGGAGGACGTGTACAACAAATTCATCTCGCGGTACCCAAACACTCACCCTCACATACAGCACTACAAAAAGTTCCTCCTCGAAGCTTGCTCCCTGCCCATCGCCGAGCGGGCCGCCCGTGCTATCGACCTTGCCAATAACCCACGCCACGACCTCGATCCAAGAGACGCTTGGGGCATGGTCGTAGATCTCCTGTCAACACCAGTTTCGGGTGACACGAACAAGCGGCAGGAGATAAGCTTCGTACGGGAAATTTTCCTTCGCCAACTCCTCCTGGAAGTACGCAACCAGATCGCTCACCCCTACACCATGCCTGTCGAGGACCTCAGAGGTGGCACAACACCTCACAGACTCCGTCAAGGCTTCACAGCGGCTAAAACCGGCCACTCAGCCGGTCAGCTCCGTCCAGCCTGAAGAGGACGAGCAGCCCGTCAACGCCATCGCCAACAAACGTCCACCGAACCACAGTAGACGGTGGTCCCCGGCTTCTGTCGCTATCACAAGTGGTTCGGAAAGGACGCCCGAAACTGCCTGCCGCCCTGCTCGTTCAACCGCTCAAAAAACGGGGTGGCGGCGGCCAGCAGGACAGGCCGCCATGGCAGCCGAAGAACCCAGGGCCTCAAAACAGTAGGTTTTACGTCCGCGACACCGTCTCCGGCAGGATGATGCTGGTCGACACAGGAGCCTTCAAGTCGGTCTTCCCAGCATCCAGAGAGGACCGCAACCAGACACCAGACCCGGCCGCCTTCCTGACGGCCGCCAACGGAACCCCATCCTCTCCTACGGCACCAGGCTCCTGTCGATCTCCATCCTTGGCCAGAATTACTCCTGGGACTTCATCGTCGCGGACGAGGAACCCCACTCCTGGGGCCGATTTCCTGGCGCACTTCGGCCTGCTAGTCGGCGCCGGGCGCAGCGCCTCCTCGATCCCGACTCCTGCCGGTCTCTCCCGTTAACGGCGGGACCCAGACCCACCATCAGCGCCGTCGCCCCCACCAGTACGCACACCTTCTGTCGGAGTTCCCGAGGTGTTTAAGCCCGAGCCGCCAAGTCCCCGGGGCCCCAGCCAAGCACGGCATATACCACCATATAGTGACTAAAGGGCCCCCGACACATGCGAAGTTCGAAGGCTTCCCCCTCAGCGCCTGCAGGAGGCGAAAAAGCATTCGCGGAGATGGAACGGATGGGCATCTGCAGGAAAGCCTCCAGTCCATGGGCCTCCCCCTCCACATGGTGCAGAAACCGGACGGCTCCTGGAGACCCTGCGGCGACTACAGACGGCTCAACATTGCAACGGAGCCCGACCACTACCCTCTGCCCAATATGCAAGACCTTACGGCCTCCTTTCACGGGCCAAAATATTCACTAAATTGGACCTTCTTAAATCTTATTTTCAGGTACCTGTTGCGCCAGAGGACATACCAAAGACAGCCATCATCACGCCCTTCGGGTCCTATGTGTTCGCCTTCTCCACCTTCGGGCTGAGGAACGCCGGGGCCACCTTCCAGCGGCTCATGGACAGCATCCTGGGGGACCTAAAATTCTGCGTCTGCTACGTCGACGACATTCTCATATTTTCCAGGTCTCACAGCGAACACCAGAGGCACATCAAAGCAGTCCTCCAGCGCCTCCAAGAAAACGGCCTCGTCGTCCGTTTTGACAAGTGTACATTCGGCGTCCAGAAAGCAGAGTTCCTGGGTCACGAGGTATCTCCGACAGGCGTCCGCCCTCTTACATCGAAGGTGGCAGCCGTAGCAAAGTTCCCGACACCCACCTCCATCAAGGCCGTCCAGGAGTTCCTTGGGATGGTCAACTTCTACAGGCGCTTCATCCCCGGGATCGCGCACACCACGGCCCCCCTGACGGAAGTCCTAAGAGGTCAACCGAAGTCCCTGTCTTGGGGACCCAGCCAGCAGCAGGCCTTTTCCCGGACGAAGGCGCCCCTCACCAAGGCAACCGCCTTGGCACACCAGGATCCCAAGGCTCCCCTCCAGCTGACGACAGACGCCAGTAACGTTGCCTGCGGTGCTGTTCTGGAGCAAATTATCAACGGCGCCCCCCAGCCCATCGCCTTCTTCAGCAAGAAGTTCAATCCCGCAGAGTCCCGATACAGCACCTTCGACAGGGAACTCTGCGCGATGTACCGCGCAGTTCGGCACTTCAAGTTCCTCCTGGAGGGACGCCTTCACAATCTTCACAGACCACCAGCCACTGGTTCACGCTTTCACGAAGCAAGGGGACGCATGGTCTTCCAGACAGCAGCGCCACCTCTCAGCCATAGCTGAATTTACCTGTTCCGTCAGGTACCTCCCCGGCAAGAAAAATCCCGTAGCAGACGCCCTCTCCAGAGTCGAGTTGAACGCAGTGCAGCTTGGTGTAGACTACCAGGACCTTGCCAGAGAACAGGCCGCCGACCCAGAAACCCCAGCATACCGCACCGCCATCACATCCCTCAAGTGGCGGGACGTGACCCTCGCCCCCGGAGGTCCCAGCCTGCTCTGTGACATCAGCACAGGCCAGCCCCGCCCTTTGGTTCCAGCCTCACGCCGCCGCCAGGTATTTGACATCATCCACGGCCTCTCACACCCCTCCGGCAGGACCACGGCCAAACTGCTTTCAAAAAAGTTCGTCTGGCACGGGGTGCAAAAGGACGCAACAGCCTAGGCAAAACAGTGCCTGCAGTGCCAGACCAGTAAAGTGGGTCGTCACACGCAGTCGGGGTAGGCGAGTTCCCACAACCAGGGCGCCGCTTCGCCACATCCACATCGACGTCGCCGGGCCCCTTCCCCATCAGGCGGATCCAGATACCTCCTCACGGTGGTAGACCGTTCAACGAGGTGGCCCGGCCACGCCCATGCAAGAAGCCACCGCCAGCTGGCGTGCGCCGAGGCCCTGCTCTCCAGCTGGGTTAGCCGCCGGCGCCCCGGACCACATCACAACCGACAGGCCCCGCTTTCTCTCCGAGCTGTGGTCTGCCCTGGCTCAACTGCTGGGAACCACGCACCACACCACCACAGCATACAACCCAGCGGCCAACGGCCTGGTCGAACGGTTCCACAGGTCCTTAAAATCATCCCTCATGGCCCGCTGCACCGCCGAGGACTGGAAACATCAGCTGCCGTGGGTCCTCCTCGGGTTGAGGACCGCCCCCAGAGCCGACGGCACCCCATCCGCAGCTGAACAAACCTATGGGGAACCCCTCGTGGTGCCGGGAGAGCTCGTAACGGATGATCGCCACTCCCCATCTCTGCAGAGGCTCCGCGACGTGGCCGGCAAGTTCGCCCCTTGCAGGCGCTCATACATCGACAGAGCAACCACCTTCGTGCCGCCACAGCTGTCATCCGCCACCCACGTCTTCGTCAGAGTCGACGCCGTCCGTCCACCACTAACTAAGCCCTACAGGGGACCCTTCCGCGTGCTGGAACGGAACAGCAAGGCGTTCCGGCTGGCACTTCCAGGCAGGAACGACTGGGTTTCCATAGACCGGCTAAAGCCCGCCTTCCTGTCGGAGAGTCCCGGCAGCGTCGCAGCACCCCTTCCACCCAAACGCACTCCAGCACGCCCTCACCACCGCAGGCGCGGCCGCCCCAGGAAGGGACCGCCCAAACAGCAGCCTCACAGGCAGGAGGCCCCTCAGTTATCCTCAAGGAGCCGCGGCACCCTTCAGCGTCCCACCAGGTACAGGGATTAATCAGACGCGTCCCTCGTCTTGGGGGGGGAGTATTTGTAAAGTCACCAATTCGGCGCCAGGATAGTGTTTCGGCGGCGCCATTAATTAAGTCTCCGCTGAGCTTGTTTTCTTTGGTGACTTCCGTTTTCTTCAAGCTAAATTAGTCACGCCTAAAACGTGCCAGGTCACGCATTTTTATCATTTTACTTTATGGTATTTATACGAATGTCACACATTGTGTATCACATGTTTCTTCATTCACAGGCATCAAGACTGTATCTATATTGTGTCTCTGTATGTTTCGTATTGTAATTCGTACTCGGTCACTGTATATTATTGTTTATTGTTTCGACCTCAGGTCACAGTCAATTCCATTGTCTCTCACGGCCCGGCGTCAGTCGGCCGCAATATAAGCCGCCTGGATCTGTAATAAACCAGCAGTAACCTTTACCTGCTCGTTTCTTTGACACCTTTACAGATTATGTGACTGTCTTCCTCTCGACTTCCAAGCTTTGGAACATTTTTAAGGTTCTGTTTTTCCTGATTCATCTTAGCTTCTCTCCTTCAGAAGGCATGAGCAGCTTTTCACGTCCTGCCCACTAAACAACATGTTAATCATTAATTTCCATCCCTCAGGTTCTACAGGGTGATATCGTTCAGCTGAGCATCTGGGACAGACATTTGACTCCCGAGGAAATAGAGGATTTGGCGAACTGTAAGTCAGAGGGACGAGGGAACGTCTTCAGTTTGGATACAGCCGGCGTTAACAAACTTGGCCCTGTCACGATCACCTCATTAAAAGTTGCTGACCTCTGCAAGTAAGTCTTCAAAAATGAAACATTTGTAATAGAATTAAAATGCCACACATAACAGGTGAGCGAATAGAAAATCGAGTTCCAAGTATGAACTTTCTTTGGTTAAATTTCTTTAATCAAGCCTGTTTTCTTGTTAGTTACAAGCTTTTTTAACATCAAATTCCTGAGTATTGTGTCGTCACAGGTTCCTTTAACCAAATCATTTCTTTTAGCAATGCCTGGTCGTTAATTCCTTTCTTCTGATCTATTTTGTAACCAATATATGGCCATGCGTTCCTTTTATTAAATTTGATTTATGAAAATGTTTGGTCACAAGTTTCTTCACCAATTCCATTTTTCGATTCTTTGCCTAAAGGTTTGAATTAGCTAAGAGTTGGGAGCTCTTGAGGGCTAAGAGTTTGTAAACGATTTTTGCTCATCCAGAGTAAATTTCAGCTCCCTGTCCTCCATAGTTTTAGAGGTTCATATTATACTGATTCTTAGGAATGCGAGGAGCAGCTGTTATTACTGACTGAATTTCTCTTTCCATATGATTTTGTTAGTCTAATTCAAGTAGAAAGTAACATTTATTTAGGATTTCCTATTAAAATTATCTGTAGGTTAACATCTGTTAGCGTGCACTTAAGATCAGATTATCGGGAAACATTACTATGGAATACTTTCATATGAATACGCATTTTCCTCTAGTTGATCGACATTCTTTTTAGTTTAAAAGCAAAATTGGCAGAGACTTCAAGTCATGCAAATAATCTAAATTATACTTTCCTTTTTTTTATAGACAGCAGCCACAGTATTTGGTTTTGCCAGAAAGACGAACGGTAGCAGCATCTCTTGTTCAGTGTCATCTCCTGAACGCTACGATGGTTGTCCCAGCATCTAAGGACGAAAACTCAAGAATTCGATCTCTTTTGACGCCCTTCATGGACGTTTGCAGTAGCACCCCATGGAAGATTTGGCTGGGTATTACTGATGAAATGCACGAGGGAGTCTGGATCGATCTCAATGGAAATGAGCGCGTGGAGTTTCAGAACTTCGTGTCCCCATACCCTTATGGAGGTCAAGCAGACAACTGTGCAGCTCTCCTTCCCGATGGGACGTGGGGGGATGCGAAATGTAGTCTAAAGAAGTGTAGTGCATGTCATATGCAGCCATCAAACTACTTGTTCCTTCGAGGGCTATGTTTTGACAATGAACACGAGACTCGTTTCAGAATGGAAGGGTACATTGAAGGAAGACCCCTCTTCAGAGGATATTATGATTTATTAATTATGTGGAACCAATCTCTCTCGCAGTGGTTGCTTCAGAATACCGTCAACACAACGATAGCCTCTATGTCTCCCTCAGATTTGAATGACTACCCCTTAGGCCAAAACGTCTGGTCAGTTAAAAGTTTGATATGTGGAATGCACATGGGTGCTTCAGTCAACCTGAGTTTGTCACCTTGCATGCCGTACCACTTCATGTGTCGTTCAGGGGAATGTGTCAAACACCAGTACAGATGTAACCTTCGTTTTGAATGCGATGATGGCAGCGACGAAGATGACTGCGACGTGGTTCACCTTGAATACGGTTACAGAAACCATCTCCCTCCCCCAGGATTGGGCAACCGGCCTCTTCAGCTTGCACTGAATTTCACTCTCGCTAGGTTTGCTGCCATTGACATCAGTAAGATGTCTGTCTCAGTGGACTTTCAAGTCTCAATCTCCTGGGAAGACAACAGGCTTAGTTTCAGCCACCTCGAAAGCACCAAAAATAAAGCCGTGCTGACCAGAGGGGATGTCAGCAAGATCTGGATACCTCGTTATCGTCTCCTGAACATTGAAGGTGGCTTGGTTCAGCTCCTGGAACAAGAGGTACTGGTTAATTCTGCGATTAACCCAAGACTTCCTGATTTTAATGCTGTTAAGATGGGTAAGTTCGAAGATAGCGCAGCTATTTTCAGTATTGACTTCTTTTATGTTAATAGCATTGCTTTATAATCGAACTTTCTACCAACATTACATTAATTTTGCTTATATGTATTATGCATGAAAATATGAATTTCATCTACCAGTATAAGTGTGAAATGTAGAATTTGCGTATTTGTGAAAGTGGATGGATTCAAAATTCAAATAATTTTAATGCCCTATAAATTTTCTTTATTTTGAATCATCTTAACTTTAATATTTGACGTACCAGTTTCATAATTTCATAACAAACTTTCTGATATTACAGATATGATGTACCCAGGAGGAGAAAACAAACTCATCCTAATACAAGAGTACACAGCCAACTTTGCCTGTTCGCTCAAATTTCTTTCATTCCCTTTTGACGTTCAAGTGTGCAGCATCTACTTGCGCCTTCCCTCAAGCTACGATGATTTCGTCGACATATCGGACGAAGATAGCCAAGCGACGTTCACTGGGACGCAAGAACTGGCTCTGTTTATGGTGGACAACGTCCAGAAAGGGTCCAAGTGGGGAAATGGTCAGGCACACATACAGTTCGAGTTGCAGTGTCACGGAAACAGCGTCGTTCTGTCTTTCTTCCTGCCATGTTTGATGTTGTTGTTGGTGAGCTGGGGATCCTTGTTCATAAGTTGGGATTCATTTGCCCTTCGGGTGATGCTGTCCTTTGGGACGCTTCCTTTGTTTTACCTCCTTCGCTTGACGCTGATAAGTGGCACGCCCGTGACGATGGCTGTCAAGTTCCTAGACGTGTGGATCTTGATCACTGTCATTATTCTGTTCATGAACGTCCTTGTTCATATCTTCGTTCAAGAAAATGAAGATGATGACTTCTACAATAGAAAAAAGCCCTTATTGATGAGGCCTGCAGGGGGCGCTGTGGTGATCACACCTGAATCCACAAAGTCCTCACAGTTAAAACCTCTCCATTTATATAGAATGATTATCCTCCCAGTGACACTGGTGACTTTCAATGTAATTTTCTGGGCATTGCTATTTATCCTGAGGTGATATCGTGTCGGGGCCGAGTTCACCTGTAGAGCACCTTCCGATTTTATATATAAACATCCGTTATAAGGTTTACATGAAATTCCCTGGCAACGATAGAATATAAGTTTTGTTACTGGTTTCATTGAGCGACAGCTACAGACGAATGAACACCCAGGGATGAGTCTTTTCCATTGTTGATTAAGGCAATTTGCAACGATTATCATTTTACATAAGAACAGGATGCATAAAAATCAATGCAGTTCTGTACGTTTTTTCATCCTAAAACACAATGCACTGTACATATAGTATTGTAAGCACAGAATAGGCGCGCAAAACAAAATTTGAATTTACGGGTGGCAAAGGGGAGCGCTCTGAACACAGTTTTAATTTGCGATTCCGTTTGTTAGTTGAATGTTCTTAAGTAGGTTGGTGTCTGTATATCATAAAATAGAATACAACTGTCATAAATCACGCCGGTATACAGGGCTTTCACAGTACAGTAGTCATGCAGTTAGGACAGTTGACATCGATTCGTGAATGTTTTATCTTTATCCTTCTTAAAATTTCCCCATTTTACAGTTTCATGAAATGGTTTGCAGAAACTCAGCAAACCTTTTGACGATTCTACCTTCATTTTTCATTTTCATCGTCGTGAATGATCTTTCCATTTCCAAGGATTGCATACTGCAGTTGGCTATAGAAGAAGTGGTAAGCAATGGATGAAAAGTATTTGAAAATCAAATTTACTTCTATTAAAAATGTATAATTTTTCATGTGGTTCCTGTGCTTACTTTTTATTAGCAAGGATTGCCGGCTAATTTTAGGCCTAAAATGCACAGAGAGAGAGAGAGATTATTAGTTTGTTTTTGTTTGGATCATTTTGCAGTATTAGTTATAAGATAATAATTGATTTTATGACATATCCTATGAATGTATTTTGAGGTCTACATACACTGTACTTTGTCTTCAGTGAAACAGAAAAACACGAAAATCCATCAACACATTAGTAAATGGTACATATGAATATACGACGATAACCTGAGCGTTTCTAGTTGTTCATATAATCTATGAATAATGAAAGGCTAATGTCTTTTATTTTCACTGAATGTGTGTGTGGCAACGATAGTCTTTCATTAATGAATTCTACCCCTAAAATTTCCGCCGTTTAGCCTGGACCCAGCCTCTTTCGCAGCTGTTCTCCATGTATGGGTGCGTACTGAAGGTATCTTGGTCCAGGCTTCGACTTGGTACAGAATGTCCCAAATGTGTGGGGCTTGCCCTCTCATTCTCTTAATTTACCGTTATCTTTGATTCTCGTAGGGGGATAGTGCACCTCACATGGTGCACTTTAGGCTTCACTAAGGGTCTTCGTAGCATCGCTTCGTACCCTTGCTGCTCTTTCATTCCTTTTCCTGTACTTCCGTTCACATTCTCTTACTTCCATCTGACTTTCCATCCTCTCTAACAACTCCTTGATTGTGCAGCTGCGAGGCTTCCCTCATGGTACACCTTACAAACCTTCTTACTGTCAATTTCCCTTTCAGCCCCGAATGACTTCGTAGGTCCCAGCGCTTGGCGTTTGGCCTAAATTATATGTTCTATTATCTTTGGCTGAATAGGTCCATTAGTATCAGACAAACCCCGTCTTCATATTCTCACACTGAAGGGTCCACTTCATAATGGCGTTACAATTGTAGCAATAGCATTCTTGTATTAAAGATCGTCCGTCATACGTTGACAAATATAAAGGGAAAAGATTGGGTAATCTAAACCTCCTTCCTGACAGAGTCACCGCAGTGGAAAAGTCCTATTTCTGTGTGTTAGTTTTTCATCGTTGGAACTGCATAAACAAAGCAACAGCAAAGCCTTCAAGTAATTACCAGGAACACATTCTAAGCGCTCATGCCTTTTCAGCGCTTGGTGCACCGAATACTGAAAGAGACTAGCGTTGGAGGAAACATAAAGACAACAAAGAATTTAACAAGTTTTCGTTGCAGATTGGGAAGTGCTTCAGAAATTATTTTCGTCAGTTTTTACAGGACAGTAGTGCTCAAAAATGAGAATCTATTTAAATATCTTTATTACCTGATTTTATTTTTTCTTAGAATGTCAGAGTTCCACTCCATTTTCAGGCACCACGCAACGCAAACTTCCTTGACAGCGTCTGCAGTAGTTATTAGAGGTTAAGCCAAAGAAATGTGCATTATTATTATTAGGGAAAGATGACGGTGCTGTGATATGTAAATGTCTTACTAGACCTACTTATGGAAACAGTTATTCTTTTGAATTTGGAATAATGTTTAACTCAAGTTCTTGAAAAATGTATTAAAGCTCAATGTGTTTGTTTACTTCTCTGTCACTTGCACTTTATATGACACATTTCACTATAATCATTATGAAATAAGACAGTTACAAGGTTAAAGTTTATGTTATCAGGTTATCCAGAGCTTTTGCCTACCTGAAAAACCTACATTGGCGGTGAAGAGACAAAATGCCATTTTGGAAATTCGTCAACCCTATTTGTGGTCAGCAGTTTAGTCAACAGGATAAAACCATTTTATATATACTGCAAAATATTCAGGAGGTTTCTAAAAAAAAAAAAGTAAGTTTTGTCAATTGTGTACGGCAATTCAAGTATCTTATTTTATTTGACTGACAACTGTAGTCTAAAAGCTGGAGTGCAGTTTACAAGCTGTGTAGAACCTGAAGCTTTACCCGTCCAATTTATTATTGCAGCATACAAAGTAATATTCACTATACAGTGGTGGAAACTAAGGCATCTTGTATGGGTAATCAGCCTTTGTAAATAAAAGTGTCAAAATATATTTACCGCATTATATACATACATATATATATATATATATATATATATATATATATATATATATATATATATATATATATATATATATATATATATTCTACAATAAATACAAATGCTGTGATTCTTTTTATGTAAATAGGTGGTGTAACTCGAACAAGGTAGGTGCAGTTCCCAAGACCATCCTTCATGTGTTAAACCCGAAGCAAATTTTTCGCTGTTCGCCCCTATGAGTAAACAAGCCTCATATTGATAATGTAATGTTCAAAACAGAACAAAGAAACATAGTTATAGTACAGGGTATTCCAAAACAGTTGCTGCTATCATGCTAAACTGATCAGTGCAAGTTTCCCTACTGGAAGTTCCTACATGTGGTAAATAACATCATAACACTGAACGGTTTCAAGCAAATAGTCCCTTTCTTCTGACCTGTCAGAAGATGTATCTGACTGCATAAGCCTGTCCCATAAATTGAATTACTTTGTTTTCTCAAGTTACGGCTCTGTATTGCTGCTAAATTATAAACATGACTTTTACATCCAGTTCATCTTATTTTTTTTTGTTCCCTGTCATCCCGCGTTAATTCCTAGTTTAATAATAGTAATATTAATAATAATAATGCTCGCGTAAAGTTAGATTTTGCTAGAAAATATTAGTCCTCCCTCCCGTTTACATACTTAAGAATACTTCACGATGGTTAATATTCTCAAAACAATGAAAATATCCCATTCGCCACTGGTTGTAATACTGTCTACGCTAAAACAGTGGAATGATTACAGATACTGCCCTTTGTTCTAGAATCTCAAAGGCTAGAATCACTTTAGAAATACTGTATAAGAAGCAATGAGCAAGTTAAGGTTTTGTGAGTAAACTACCCGATGGCTGTAATAGAAAACGTTGTTATAAGCACGACTATGGTGGATTTGAAATAAATGAAATACGTTACACTCTTTCGACAGTTTATTATTATAAAGCAATAAGAAGTTTCACAGCAAGGTTCTGGGTACCGTAATGTTTTATCTTAAAATAAATTCATTAACTCGTTGCAAATCTGTAAATACCAGTCCGGAGCACAATCACAAGAATAAACCAACAACTTAATCACTTCTTCCAGAGACGTGTCATAAACATAAAATGAAGGTTAAATGCTCTATAACTCGTGTTAGTGTTTTTAACAGTTTACGTAATGTTCCCATAAAATCATATTCAAGTTCAAAAACAAAAAAAGCTAGAAAATCTTAGTCATAGTTTAGGACAAAACAGTTACTCTCAATAGGCTACCATAAGTAAACCATCTCCATCCCCCTGTGCTCCTTCGGTATGATAACATCTTAGCACATGGGTTTTGAAATGTCTTTCTATCAAAAAAACCATTGCCTTAAGCAACTTTATGGTTAGCTCCAAAGTGCTTTGACGGCATTCTGCATTTTCTTTAAAGAGGGAGGCACCAACACACTATTCAGAACTCCGTCTTCACTCAGGATGGTGCTGTGAGGAGGTCTGGCCTCTCCCGTTATCTCTAGGGCTGATTAGTTCCCTTTAAACGGGAGTGTAAGGCTTTGAAGCGACAATGGTTTTTAATGGTGATGTTCACTATTAACAGATATCATGCAAAGATGCTTATACTATGGTAGGTAGAACAGGAGATGATCATATATTGAACAAGAAAAAGAATATCATGTCCTTAGAGCTACACGACCAACCCAAAATACACGAAAGAAGAGCCAGAGTAACACTAGAGAGCCACTTACAAATACGCAGCATCCTTTTATGCTAAGCAGTCACACAAAACCCAGTTTAAGTCCGCATCTTGATATGATCAGGACATGTTTTTTTTAGCTGAACTGGCATTCAGGTCTGTAGTTTCATGATTAAGATTAGCTAAATCGGTTGAATTAGCTAAAATTGATGCCTCAGAGGGCCTCATTGTTGAAAAAGAACCAGTTCATCATAGAATAAAGATCCCAAAGTTGGGTTAGCTTTGTTACGCAAATCAAGATCATTTAAATAGTTAAAAAGTGCTAGATATTTTCCATCACACCACATTCAGATGTTTCTTGTTCGAAGCAGAGGACTGCAGAAGAGGTCCCCCCTCTCTCTCTGTATAGATCTTGGTCGGAGAAGGTGACGTTGAATACAGCAGCAGAAACATTCAGATTTACGAGGATTCTGAGCATGGTACTTACAAGCAGTGACAAGAATTGCACACCAAAACTGGCCTATGCCACACGATACATACTAGGTAAGGAAGTGAAGACTGAAGAAATGTTTCATCCATGAAGATATGATTATCAGTGATGGTTGTGGAATGTATTGATGGTTACTGTAGATCAAACGCAGTGCAGCAAGATGCACTTTGTGTGTCAGTGATTCAGTGTAGAGGATCCAGTTTTGTAGTAAATGTCATGAAGGGTAAAACTTGAGCTGAAACTGAAAGATGTAAATCAAGATGAGGTAAACTGCAAAAGTCAGATTTTTTTTTTTAGGTAAACATACAAAATAAATTAAGACTGCAAACCAAGCAAAACGCAACCTAAGATCTAAAAAATAAAAGGTAAAAAAAGCTAAAAATTATCGAGGATCTTCACACAAGGATGATGTTGCAAAATCTAATTTCTAGAAAACTGTTTATCCATCCAGTATCAAACACCATAGACGATTAAAAAATGAGGTAATTTCATTACAAAAGTGGACCATCATCTTGTGCATTTCATTTTCAAGAGAAAAATGCTTTAGGCTGTATCAGTTTCACTGCAGAAATGCAATCATAATTCTCGTTACAATTCACAAAAAATGCTACATAAATCTACATGATATGTAGTATGTACAATGCGATATTGTTAATAAACTGGTATGAAGTAGGATTCAGGTCACAATCAACATCAAAATCACATTTGACATAATTGCTGGTCTTCATTACTAACAACTTGTTTGCTATATAAAAACTATTCGTACGTCTTAAATTTTATTGCATTACCTTGTATATGAAGCATGTGAATTAGTTCCACTGACTAACCTCTGGTGCGTCTTGCATTACAACCTTCAGAACATATAAATTACATAAAGAATACCCTTCTAAATTCATTAGTATAATTCCTACAACAGAGATGATGCACACTCGCTTTGTACATTGTACGCAATGATAATAATAGTGTAAAATTCAAGTGAAACAAAATACAGCACGTCTTTAAATGCAGGAGCAGAGGATGTCGCATACAATATAATGAGAATGAAGTTCTAATCATCCCCTTTTTCTTGAACCAGCCCAAGAATTTTTCTCATGAGAATCACCCTTGCTCCTCAGCTGCTTTCCTCACTGTCGGATGCGGATTCCAGATCTAGCTCTGAATCAGAGTCAGAATCAGAGCTAGAAAGTTCTTCTTTAAGCTTTTCGAACTTGATCCTGAACAACTTTAGATCTAAGTCTGCAAGCTGTTGCAAAAATCCGTTATTTGGGCGAATTTCTCGACCTAAAAAAAATCAAAATAATGTAAGTTCACATTTTTGCAAAAGTCTCCTAGTTTTAAGCATTTTGTTATTTTTGATGAAATCAAATTGTAAAAACCACACATCCCCCAGAGTCAATTAAAGAATCAAACTCACTTTCTCTCAAAAGCGTCAAGGCTCTCGCTGCAGTCATGTTTCTTTTCAGCATAAGGAAAGCTGCCACAATCGTTGCTGATCTGGACCGACCCTGGCGGCAATGAACCAAAACTACTCCTACAGAGAGGTACAATTTCAAATGATCAAATTAAAGAAACAATTGTTTTCGTCCTTAAAGTTAACCTGTTTTCAATGACTATCTTATCTGTGTAACCGAATTTATGTCAAGTGTAGCCAAGGATACACGAATCGGACCTAAATCATAACATCATTGATTTATCTCAATAACAATTCAGTCTCATTCTTCAGTAAGTGTTCACCCTGACAGTCGCGCAAAACTTCTGATGAACTGCTCTGCCATATAGGAACTAATGTCTTGTGGAAAGGGAAACACCAAACTTATCAAGACAAGTCATTAACATAAAGGGTACAAATCCCCGACTTCGCAAACCCTCTCATTTCGCTGGACAACTTTATGGTTGTTCTAGAGTTTATATTGCTTTCTGGCAACTTTCACTGCATAAAAAATGTTGTGTAAAGAACGCTGTATCCATTGGTGACCAAGGATAGATAGTGTGTGCTGTTTTAATCCTGAGTTGAGCTCCTATGCTTTATAGTTGTTTAGCACCTCCATCTGTTGACTGTTATTGAAATATATAGCCGAAAGTCAACAACTGGAAACTTTTCTACACTTGTAACAGAATTTGGTAGGTTTTTGGTATTTTCAGTATTTTCATATGTAAAGTTGGAGTCATGGTGTGTAAATTATATTTCACGACAGCAAGATTTATTTATTTACTATATAGAACCATATCTTTTCTAGGATGAACGTAATTCTGGACAAGAATTACCTAGAAGGAAGGATTGTTTTCATCAGTTGGAAGTAGTTTAGCCCACCAAGTGACGGCTACTTGGCCTTGTGATATGTGACACTGAAATTATGGTACGTAATCATGTTTTATTACTGTACTGTGCGTACTTTTCCATAGCAAATATTTACATTGATTAGCACAACACTGGAAGGGTATTTTGTTTACCGAGGACAAGTGTGTTATCATGAATGCTTAGGCTACTAGGCCAAATTTCCCTTTAACTCGATCTTAGCCATTCATGTAACATCAACCCACCCCCCCCATTTTTTTTAAGGCTTTTGATATGTTAACACCTCACCAAATTTCACTCCAAGAAATCAGGGAAATATTGTTTCGTTTTTATCTGAGAATCTGATAACTATTTTGATTATCTTAATGTGGAAAGTAAGAATGTTCATATTTGATAAGATCAGAGAGCATATTGACTCTTATAAGTTAATTGTATTTAAAACCTTGATAGCTAGCAAGCAGCCATAATGATCAAGGTAACATCAGTTTATAGATTTACCTTCCATGGATAAGCTTTTGTTGCAGTTGGAACTGCAGTTAGGTTAGTTTTTATGCCTACCATTGAAAGTTATTTTTAAGAAAATAGCTTTAGATTAGAAACTAGGTTTCATAGCGTTATTTGTAAATGAGAGATATCAGTTTATAAATGAAGCAACAGTATGTGATAGAAATATATTTTATAACATTGAGAAACTGCTAGTAACTTAGAATAAAAGAAATGAGTCCATGGAAAAAGTAAATCACTGCCAGTTAGAAGGGTATCGAGGAAAGAAATCTCAAAGACACAATCATTTTCAAATATCATAGAAGCAAGACTGATAGGCATTTTCCAGCACATTGTAGATTAAAGTTACAAACCTCAGTGTAAAGTTTGCTCAGTCCTGCCGAATAGTTGCCTAAAAAGAGGTAAAGGAGAATGTAAAAGAAAACAGACTACTGTATATACATTTGTGACCTGTCAAGAAGCCACCATGTGGTATCATTTCCAGTCTTGAAGTACAGTCATAATTGTAAAGCATACGAGAAATGTTCCCAATGTGGAAGATAAATATAAAGTGTTTTGATGTACAGAAAGGATGATTAAATGTTACAAATAAGGGTATAAAAACAAAGTATTTTGTATGTTCTCCAGTTTTCCCCTTTTTGTTACCCATGTGTATAGAAGTTAGCTATGTATTATTACATATATTATAGCAAGCACATGTAGAGGGTACAAGAAGTGTAGCTAATGTGGACGATGATTATATCATACATTGTGTACTAATAGGATTGCTAGTGTCCATGATATAGATCTCAGAATTGACATATTATAGATTTTCCACTTTTTCCTCTTGTTAATAATTGTTTTTACATTTAATGGGCTACATGTAAGCTAATTTAATGTTCAGTCCTGAAAATATAATGCTTAAAGATGTTAAAAAATTTTGTTCACTGAAAAAATTTTCACTTTTTCATGTGAAGTGTGCACTTTGCTGAGATTGAGAGCCAAAGTAAATTCCACAGCGAAAGAGTTCATTGAACTCTGCGTTCATGTTTCTTTATTTCTCTGCTGGTGTATTCCTGCTCGGCTGCTTTCATATTTTTTGAACCAGTACATAATTGGCAAAAATCATAATTATTTACTCACATTTAGGGAAAAGGTCTTTCCATTTCTAACCTTACAAGTGTCAGGTAAATATAGAATGTGGTTAACTAAATATTTAGTAACTCATTACCTTTTAGGTAATCTTACTTCATCCCAAATGAAGCTAAATATTAATGTCCCAGATGTTTATAGGGAAATACAAACATTGCCCTATTAGAGCAATATTAATTGCACATAACAGCTCTGGTGAAAATGTTTCTGATGAGTTGGGAGACTGGACCTTCAGGTTTTCTATCTTGCCTTCTGGCCCTTATTGCTTAGTCTTATGATCCTTCTGTTGATTTAATCTTCTAACAAGGAGTATGTCTCACAATATTAAATCACAACCAAAAGTCTCTTCACGGTCAGCATCACCGATGTTGAAGGGTGCTAGTGCACCTTCTTTTGCCTCCCATCCCAAGAATCTCTCATAAATGCCTAATGAATTTTTGTCATCTTTTAGTGGTTGTCATTCATTCTCAGCTCTCCCTGTTGTTCTCTGGTCGAGTATTTGGTATTTAATCCCATCCACCATTTTCAGGTAAAGGATATCTCTGAATCTGGTTTTTCAGCCTGTTTCAGAGATAAACAAAAATCAGTTAGTGGTCATTAACTTGCAGTCCAGGGTCAAAGCATATTCTTATATATGTGGAGGAAATGTAATAAATGCAGTGTCGTCATTGCAGACCATCCTCGCATGCCATTGATAAAATGTCTGTCAAAAACTGCCAGTTTGACAGCCAGAAGTGTTACAGGATTGAAACAAATGAAAAAGACCTGTTCCAAAATTAGTAAAACAGGTTTAAGGGCCATGAAAACTTAAAGGTTCATTCGAGCTCTCTTGATACTTGATGCGTAAAAATTTAAAAAATTAACAAATAAAACTGAATACTGAAATAAATAAGACAAGAAATTTAATGAAGACAATGCACACAATCCTTTCATCTACAAATAACAAACTTTTTACAATGAAAAGTTCATTACAAAAACATGCATTGAAATAAAAGGCACCATTACTAACCTCCAGAATTCAGGGCATCGTCGATGAAATTGACTGACTTTTCAAAATGAACGGTGATATTAACAAATGGGAGATCCAAGAGGTCTAGCCCTAAGTAAGTGATTGTAGGACTCTGAAGATATGAAATAGCAGTTCACATAATTCTGTCTAATGACTCTGTGTAACAAACGAATTGCATGCAAACTTACTGCTATGATAAGCTGGAAAAGATAAATTCATGCGTGCTGAATATTATTTCTATATTTCAATGAACATTAGTGTGCCATATTGACTGACAAGCAGTGCTGAGCCAGAGACTTCAGTTTGTCCACTATGTTAACTCAAAACTATATCATTAAGTCCAAGTATTCACAGTGCTAAATAATCATGTAAAAGCAGCTTGTCAACAAGACTGCAAAACTTTAAGTATTATGAGAGAGACTATGCTGTATTAGCAATTAAAATGAATTACAATGGAAAATTGTATTCTCTAATTATTATGGTGTTAATGAATTGAATCCAAAACTTAGAAGTCTCATGCTAATAGTGAAGGTGAAAACAGAAGCAGTTGTAATTGTGTACACGAGACTTAAAAAAAATGAGCAATATTCTGCGTGGACTAAAACTGCTTCTTATGGATTAAGAATAAATGTGAGGCTTTGAGTCATAAGGAACAATAGACTTACAAAGCGAAATATCAATTAGCTTCACGGAGAAAGTGATTAGATCCAAATCTTTATTCAGAACACCTTTACCTCATGAGATATTACCATTGCTCTGGAACATTCTCGGGATACTTAGCAATAATGGGGCACTGAACTGGAGGTAGAATACAGTGATGTACATAATGTAGGGAATTTTTGTACGTTTCAGCATTCACTTCCATAATCATTGGGTAGCGTGTGAAACCTTAAATTTATGTATAATTTTTTAATCATTGTGAGATGTAAGAAATTTCACCTTCAAAGTATGGCTCTGCAGTTTTGTTAGGCCTTGGTTTTCTAGTGATTTCACTTGCATGTGGTGGATTTACCCATATGCAAGAGTTGTAAGTGTTGTAAATAATGATTTACTGCAGACATAAATTTTACACTTAATTTGCTGTAATAAGCATTAAATTACAAGAATTTGCTTATCTTTCTATGTAAAATGGCCTTTTTTGAAGATTCTGATATGCTCAATCTTGTAATATTAGTGTACAGTAAACCGCCCGTATTCGCATTCTCACGATTCGTGGACTCACCAGTTTGTGGATTTTTCTATGGAACATGTACACATTATTCGCGGAAAATTCACTCGTTCATGGTATTTTCCACTAATTACTGTATTTTCATATTTTCATGACTAAATGCACTTTTTGTGATAAAACTATTAAAATACTTAGGTACAAGCATTTTTAGATTTTTTTTTTTTGTGAACTATCAAAATAGGCAGTTCTGAGTGTTTTTCGAGGGTTTTAAGTATTCGCGGATTTTAGCTATTCACGGGTGTTGTGGTAGGCATCCCTCGCGAATATGGGGGGTTTACTAATATTAAAGTAACTCTGCCATTATTCTGTCCTGGTATTGCAGATATCACTTGTAGTTTATCTTCCTTACATAGTTTCGTTCTCTAAGCAATGTAAATGGAAAGTTTATTTTAGTTCAGTCATGGTGTGGGTCAGAATCAATCCCCCTTTGTATGTTGGTGTAGTTTTACAGCTGACTTAGTCATACCTTTCAAGTTATTAATAAACTGAAGGTAGTTTGCTTGACTATTCATTGGGGTGGTACAAATTTAAGAAACACAGGATACATATTTGAAAATAGAAGAATATGTGGGCAGTCCCTGGAAAAAAAAAATTGGATGGATAATGTTGCATGAAAAATACAACAGCAGCAATAATGATAATAATAATATGGTAAGAGCATCAAGGAAATAAATACCCTGATCAAGACTGTAAGGACATGACAGAGTTTGGAATAGAAAAATGTGCCTTGGTCAACATGCAATATACAAAAAGGCAATGTGACAAGGACTGAAGGGATAGAGCTACCAGATGGGAGTAGCATGAAACACATAGATGAGACAGGATACAAATACCTGGGAATAATAGAAAGAGAGGATATAAAATATCAAGAGATGAAGGACACGATCAGGAAAGAATATGCAGAGACTTAAGGCGATACTCAAGTCAAAACTCAACGCCGGAAACATAATGAAAGCCATCAACGCATGGGTAGTACTATTAATCAGATGCAGCGCAGGAGTAGTGGAGAGGACGAAGGCTGAACTCTGCAGCATAGACCAGAAAACTAGGAAACACATGGCTATACACAAAACACTACACCCAAGAGCAAGTACAGACAGACCATACATAATGTGAAAGGAAGGAGGGAGAGGGCTACTAAGTATAGAGGACTACATCAACATCGAGAGCAGAGCACAGGAAATAACTGAAAACCAGTGAAGACGAGTGACTAAGGAGTGCATGGGAAGGACTGATAAAAGTAGATGAAGACCCAGAAATATACAGAGACAGGAGAATGAAAAACAGAGCAGAGGAATGGCACAACAAACCAATGCACGGACAGTACATGAGACAGACTAAAGAACTGGCCAGCAATGAAACCTGCTAATGGCTACAGAGGAGAGAACTCAAGAAGAAAACAGAAAGAATGCTAACAGTAGCACAAGATCAGGCCCTAAGAACCAGATATGTTCAAAGAACAGTAGATGAAATTAACATCTCATCCATATGCAGGAAGTGCAACATGAAAGACAAGACCATAAACCACATAGCAAGCGAGTGTCAGGCGCTTGCGCAGAACCAGTACAAGTTAAGTTAAGTATACTTTAGTTTTACCAGACCACTGAGCTGATTAACAGCTCTCCTAGGGCTGGCCCAAGGGATTAGACTTATTTTACGTGGCTAAGAACCAATTGGTTACTTAGCAACAGGACCTACAGTTTATTGTGGAATCCGAACCACATTATAGCGAGAAATGAATTTCTATCACCAGAAATAAATTCCTCTAACTCTTCATCAGCCGGCCGCGGGAATTGAACTCCGGCCCATCGAATGACAGTCTGAAGCTCAACCGACTCGGCTAACAAAGGGCTGGGAAAAAATAGGCATGATTCAGGGCTAAAGCCATCCACTGGAGCCTGTGCAAGAAACACCAGCTAGCTTGCAGTACGAACACCAACCAGAGGGAGTGATAGAAACGATCAGGCAAAGGTCCTCTGGGACTATGGTATCAGAACAGATAGGGTGATGCGTGCCAATAGACCAGACATGACGTTGATTGACAAAATCAAGAAGAAAGTATTATTCGTTGTCGCAATACCATGGGACACCAGAGTAGATGAGAAAGAAAGAGAAAAAATTGATAAGTATCAAGACCTGAAAATGGAAATAAGAAGGATATGGGATATGCCAGTGGAAATTGTACCCATAATCATAGGAACATTAGGCATGATCCCAAGATCCCTGAAAAGGACTCTGGAAAAACTAGATGCCGAAGCAGCTCCAGGACTCATGCAGAAGAGTGTGCTACTAGAAATGGCACACACAGTGAGAAAAGTGCTGGACTCCTAAGGAGGCAGGATGCAACCCCGAACCCCACATTATGAAAACCACCCAGTCGAATAGGATGACTGTGATAGACAAAAAAATTAATTAATTAATAATAATAATAATAATAATAACAATCATTATTGTTATTACCAAAAGTACACATTCTTTTGGATCAAACAAAAAGGGGGTAGAAGCTTGTCTTGCATGGTTCTAGAGAGCTGAGTACCAGTGTGAAGATAAGTTGTAAAGCCCCAACCACCAGATGACGAACGACCTCTTGAGAATTACAAGACTTTTTCCTAGGGTTGCCAGGTACTCTTTGATACTGGAGCAATTTTAGATTGCTTACTTCCATACTGAATTGTTTCATATTCATAACTCATTCCTCAGTATCTTCATATTGTATTTCCATTGCCACATGACAGGCCATGCCAGATCTTTTGATTTTATTTCATTTCTTCTACAATGCAGAAAGCTCTTATACAAATAAATTACAGAGCCTAGTGCCTATTGTGACTAAGAAAAGTAAGCCTGTGGCTCTAGTTATAAGGAGTGGATAGACCCACAGGTTTTTCAAGTAATTCTCAGCACTGTATTTATACCTCAGTTTTTAATATAGGCTACATGAGAGCACTTAACCTCTGCCTTCTCCAATTGTTCCTCTGCTTTTCTTATAAGTTGGGGCTTTGCGTACCGTAACGATGTTACTGTATAGACTGAGATGTTCACTCTCCTTTCTGATATTATTCTGTGGCTAAAACTGCTCTTTACAATTTCTGCTTTTATTATCTACTTTTGTGTTTTGTGGTGGGTTTTTGCTATTTTCTCATTCTCCAAGTGTGGCTCAGTTCTAACCACACAGACGTGGTAGGTAATGAGGCTATAGCCTTTTATGTTGCTAACTAGATGAAACAGTGCTCAACTCCTTTGATATGTTCATAATTATTATGACTATACACTTGATATTGTTGACTCTTTCTAAATCACTAATGATGCCCTCTTCAACACAACCTTATCCCCTCTTGGATCTTCTTCCCATTCCCTAGATATAAAGCTAGCTGCTGCACTTTTAGAGTTCCCACTTAGCTAACTTTTGATCCTTTCTGCTGGAGTTCCCATGAGGGGACTTTGTTGCTTTAGTTATCTGCTCTATGAGGGGAATGAGCCTTATTTTGGCAATTTGAGCATATTTTTCCTTCTGTGGTAAAACTTACCCCTTCTGACCCATGGTTTGACTGCACCTGGCCCTCAGTGAACCAATTGAGAGAGGAGTCAGATCTGTGATCATTGAATCTCCTCTGCTACAGGTTTATTGAGCTCCTCTCCATCCCAAGCGTAATGGTTAAGTTTGAGGATTGACAATTGAGACAACAGTGGGTCATGAAGATTTTGTCTGACTTCCCAGAATTATAGCAGTCCTAAGGCCCTCTTGACATACTACATACCACAAGGAGAGACACTATGAGTTCATGGCTTGTGATTATCTCTTCAGGCAAGATCATTCGTTAGGAAAACTAACCCAGAAACGCCACCTACCCATCCCCGACATTCTTTGACATTATTAGTTGGCAGTCACAGATGCTTCCGTTTATTATAGAAGACTGGAGGGCTAGTCGTCCCATCTCTTCTTAGCCTGGTTGCAATAACGATGTTCATTTACTACTTAGCATCCGTACAACCCACCACCGTAATGGCTGTTCTTTATACCTTGTGCTGTAAATTGATTTTATTTTCCTGTAGTTCCATTGCTCCTTCAACCTAATCCGGTTAAAAGAGTTTTTGCTTTCCCTTAAGTAGCCATCAGATACACTGACAGATGTGGAACTTAAAGTTTTAGGAAACAGTTAATTTTAACATTAATAACATGTCTGTCCATGCACTACTAACTGGTCAGATGGTTAACAATTATATATGTGATCCTCACAATCATTCAAGACTGTTATTCCATATCAACTTAAGGAATGAGGGTTAGGTCATGTTGAATGAGTTAAAAGAATTCATAGTTCGTGCACATCATTCACTACCCTAAAACTTCTTGAGGTTTTTACCATGTTAGTATATACTTCTTATGATTAGAGATAGCCAGAGTTATATCTGGTATTGTTTATGGAGAAAATTTTTGCTGAAAACAGTTTCCTGTAAGTCTCAGCTAGTAGGATTAATTGGACTTGTTGTCATAGTATCTTGATTCATGTGAGCAAATATAACATTCAAGTTCAATGTCAATCCAGCATTAGATATATTAATGGCATTTTACTTTTGTATTGAATATATATACAGTTTTTGGTTTGGGTGTTACTTGGGATTCAGTGTCTCTGTAGGATCTGTGGTGTGGAGTCTTAATGGATCACAGCAATTCACATCTAGGTTAAAGGTCTTAAACTTGAATCCCACATAATGTAGATGAAAATTTAGTGATTGATTTACTAAGAATTTGCTTTAAAATCTATTAATGATTATTCACATATGTGCACTTACTCATACAAAAGCTAGCTTTATATGAGAATTGATTAATCATAGTATTACAAAAATGTATCGGTGCTATCTTCAATAATCTCATTTTTAGCGTTAGCAAAGCAAAAGGCAAAATCCAGCAGAGACTTCTGTGTTTGTAGATAAGAAAATGCCATACTAATAGCATTCCCACTACAGATAAACTGCCATCTTTAATATGCAGGAGTTAATCTGTTAAATTAAAAGTAATATTACATAATACGAGCTACCACTAAACTCTGTACAGTACATGAATTGTCAGGATACTAACTTTGTAAAAGTCTGGTCCAGTTTTCACACGAGCTGGTCCCCCTGTGTTGTCTGCAGCATTTAGGATATGTGTGATGCCATGACGTAGCAAGTATTGTTCATTCATTGCTGCATCACTTGAAAAAGATAAAAAATAAAAGAAACTTTTCACATAAGATATATAAATAACTACAGTAAATAATTTTAAATAGAATGTTCAGACAGTCAGGAAGTTTGTTGATGTATTCCACTTTACCTTAAAGTTCTGCAGGCTGGCAAAAAAAAGTTTTTACGAAAGGAAATATTAATTTTTTCATGAGAGCATTTACATTATTCCCTTATTATTTTTAGCTTATAATATTACTATTTTTTGTACTCTTCTTATGGCTTACTAGTTGCAAGAGTGAAGAACACCGTGATTCTAGAGATTGATTGTTTTCTCGTACAGTTTTTACTTCATACAGGGTTAATGTCATCATTGCACCTCACATGGTGCACTGAAGGCATTACTTAAGGTTCTTTGCAGTGTCCCTTTGTCCCCTAACTGTAACCTCTTTCATTCCTTTTACTGCGTCTCTGTTCATATTGTCTTTCTTCCATCTTATTTTCCACTCTCTTCTAACAATTGTTTCATTGTGCAACTGCAAGATTTCCCCTGTTACACCTTTAAAACCTTTTACTCTCAGTGTTTCCCTTTCAGCGCTGAATGGCCTCTTAGATCCCAGTGCTTGGCCTTGGGCCCAAATTTTGTATTTCAAGTCATACAGCTTCTAAAAGATTTTCCGTCTCCTAACAGTTTATTGATAGTGCAGCTGCGAGGTTTACCTCCTGTTACACCTTTCAAACTTCAAACCTTTTTACTGTCAATTTCCATTTCAGCGCTGAGTGACCTCATGTGCCCAGCGCTTGGCCTTTGGTCCAAATGTATAATCCAAGTCATACAGCTTTTAAAGGATTTTCCCTCTCTTAACAATAATGCAACTGCGAGGTTTTCCTCCTGCTAGACCTTTCACACCTTTTTACTGTCAATTTCCGTTTCAGCGCTGAATGACCTCATAGGTCATAGCACTTGGCCTTTGACCTAAATTATATATTCTATTCTATTCTAAAAGATTTTGATATTGGGGATCTAGTGACTGTTGACTTGATTCTTTTATAATTTTTCGGCACGGTAGAAAACTAAAATGGATAAAAAATTCTTAAGTTTTTGGCATGATAGAAAACTAAAATGGGTAAAAAGTCTGGAAAAAAGCTCGAAATATAGGAATAGTACCATAGATTCCTTGACATTTGGAGCAATAAAGTGGAAAACTGCTGTTCAGAAGTAATTAGCTTACTAGTTATGGTCATACATAATTCAAAACTCAAGCAGTTTAAAAGTTATTTTCTTCAAGGTATAATATGTGCAATGTTGAAAGAATTTTAAACGTAAGTTAGAATATAGCTATTATGCTATTTCAAAAGTCTGCTGCTAACAAATTTTATTTAACAGTTTTTCCACTTACTACTGTACAAATGAATTTTCCTCGGTCAAAACGAACTACCTACAAGAAATCTAAAGGAATTTTTTTTTTTCATGGAAACATATCTGTTGCTTCGTTAACACATTATGCCTGGTCGAGGAGTGTAACTCAGGCTCTTAATATTGAAGGATAGAGCAAAAGGTGATCAGCCAAAAAAAGGCATGCGATCATACTGTGACCTTGATTAAAAAACATGCAACTTGCAACCCTTCTTGATGCTATAGACGCTGTAATAAAACTGTTCTTGTATCAGATCTATTTAGGAAGACTGTCTCGGTCTCAATAGAAGTTTCTGTGAAGTGTGAGTTTTATTTTGAGAGCCTGAGGAAGTTCGAATTTTCAGTATGGTAAGATATGGCTGACGTGAGTAGTGTAGCTGCAAGGCCTCTGACTGATATCTTTTAAGAGCTGAAATCAAAGTTTCTCTGGGAATAAGAAGACCTTTGCCAAGTTAAGCATAGTAGCAGAGACTGAAGTGAAACTCATCTATGAAGATTAATGGCCTCTTTGTAAGTCCAGACTTAATCTCTCAGTGAGTCTTGAGAGTTTGCTTGATGATAACTCGAAAAAAAATCCATTTTTTGCAGATATTGCTGTATAACCTACAGATGTGAAGGCAAAGCCAGTGCTGCAGTGGGGCAAATGTAAGAGTTTGGGTCACATTGTTAGCTCTTTCTTTACGTCAGTGAGCAGATTCGAGATGTACAGCTCACTTCTGTTGTGGACATAAAATGAGTTTAAACTTTTTAATGACAAGAAACCCAGTACTGTAAGTACTCACAACCGACTGGGCAGGGGAAGCATACTCTAACACAATTTAAGGAATTAGCACAACTTTACTTCATACTGATGGCTGTAGATGAGGTGAAAAGTGAGCAGATAGCTGTGTATGGGAAAAAAGGCCACATTGATGGAAAGATTTGCTAAGCTCATTTGCTATTACTCTTTCTTTTTCGTTATTAAGGAGATAAAAGAGAATCCTCAGAACAAATTCATGCAGTCTATGATGTGGTTCACAATTTCCTGAGTTATGTGAGTATGGTCAAATTATCTTAATATCATTACCGCTGTCCTTCCCGTCGGGATGACTTGTGTCATAATTCTAACTGATTAATGCAAAGATCTGCCTCTTGGCACCAGGGCCTTGTTTGTATCCATCATGTTACAAAGATGCACTCCAAACCCCTTCGGGGTTTTGGGGATGGGTGGCTTGAAATTGAATGAAAAGGTAATCCTAGTTACTGTAAAGTCCATGTGACATATCAGTGTGGAGGTTTGACGTGTCCTTTCACCACTGAAACTGTACTGTACCTGGCAATGCTTTGCCAGCTCTGTCTCATGAAACTTATTGCTGTTGAAGACCAAGGCTGTGAAAACACCAGTCTCAATGTGCACTGACCACTGACGTAGGCATGTGTAATGTGAAGTAGACGTTACACTCTTCAGTGTTATTAACTACTCCATCTATCAGTTCAGGTTTTTGCTTCCTTAGACCGAACTTTATCAAGTTATAGGGTTTTCCTGTGATTTTGCAAGTCATAATGTACCATGATTGCTTGTATTTAGAAATATCTAAATAGAAAACAAGAAAATCCTTGCTTCCAACAATGAAGGACCAAAATAATATTCAAAACAAAGTTTTCAAGTTCCTTTTGTGAAAACCAAATGACTTGTCAAAGAACTTACCAGTCTCCCAAATAAAGTTTGGGATATACTTCATCCATATCAGCCCCATCAGTGAAACGGGAGACATGTTGTCGCATCTCCGGTATTATACGAAATCTTGGTTCTACTGTTGTAACGATGTCTCGCAATTCATCAAAATCTGGGAGCAGAGGAAAAGAAGTGTAATGTTTGTA